>NW_027466087.1:1435000-1541861 GCF_046127955.1 Nelusetta ayraudi
AAAAAAATAAATAAATAAAAAATAAAAAAATAAGCCAGAGTGATAGCTCCTCTCTGAATAGACAAGCTAAGCCAGTGTGCTGCTGTTAGCCAGTGAAAATAGAGAGGAGTGGCACCTCTTCACTTTGTCTATGTCGGTGCGCAGCTGAGAGGGAAAGTTGCTTGTGTGTGTGTGTGGCAGCAGCAGCAATGACATCAGCTGCGAACGACGACTCAGATTGTGAACTATGAACTTTGATTCATTGTCTGTCTTCAGCGCCAAGTAAACAAAGTCCACACACACACACACACACACACACACACACACCCTGACACTCCTCTTCCCGGAATGAGTCAGGAGGTTAGAAGTCCCGCCCCCTGTGCTCCCTGCAGCCAGTCAAAGCCCTGACTGGTTGTTTCCTCCCCCTCAAGTCAAACTGGTTTCGTTTCTGAGGAAGTTGGAACCCAGTCAGTCAGTCAGTCAGCCAGTGAGTCAGTGGCTCTCAGAGGTGAAATGGCTCAGGCAGCAGTTCAGCTGGACCCACAAACCTTCTCTTGTTCCCTCTGTCTGGATCTTCTCAAGGATCCAGTGACCACTTCCTGTGGACACAACTACTGCAGGAAGTGTCTCCAACACCACTGGGATGCAGAGGAGGAGAGGAGAGCCTACAGCTGCCCTCAGTGTAGGAGGACCTTCACACCAAGGCCTGTCCTGGAGAAGAACACCATGTTAGCAGCTCTAGTGGAGACCCTGGAGAAGACTGGACTCCAAGATGCTCCTGCTGATGACTGCTATGCTGGAGCTGGAGATGTGGCCTGTGATGTCTGCACTGGGAGGAAAATGAAGGCCATCAAGTCCTGTCTGGTCTGTCGGGCCTCCTACTGTGACTCTCACCTCCAGCCTCATCGTGATGCTGCTCCCCTACAGAGACACAAGCTGGTGGAACCCAGCCAGCAGCTCCAGGAGAACATCTGCCCTCGTCATGATGAGGTGATGAAGATATTCTGCCGCACTGATCAGAGGATCATCTGTGGTTTATGCTGTGTGGATGAACATAAAGGTCACGACACAGTGGCAGCAGCAGCAGAGAGGACTGAGAGGCAGAGAGAGCTGGAGGAGACCAGGCAGAAGATCCAGCAGAAGATCCAGCACACAGAGGAAGACCTGAAGGTGCTTCAGAAGGAGGTGGAGTCCATCAACGGCTCTGCTGATAAAGCAGTGAAGGACAGTGAGAAGATCCTCACCCAGATGATCCGTCTGCTGGAGAAAAGACGCTCTGAGGTGCAGCAGCAGGTCAGATCCACACAGGGGGCAGCAGTGAGTGGAGTCAAAGAGCTTGAGAAGAAGCTGGAGCAGGAGATGATGGAGCTGAAGAGGAGAGCTGCTGAGCTGGAGAAGATCTCACACACACTGGACCACAGCCAGTTTCTCCACAGGTTCTCCTCACTGCCAGCACTCAGTGCGTCTCCAGACTCCTCCAGCCTGGAGATCCGTCCTCTGAGATACTTTGAGGACGTGGCAGCAGCTGTGACCAAGCTGAGAGATGAAATACAGAAAATTCTGATGGAGACTCAGACAAACATCTCACAGACAGTGAGCAACGTTGATGTTCTACTGAAGGTACCAGAACCCAGGAGCAGAGAGGACTTCCTCAGATGTTCACCTCAAATCACTCTGGATCCAAACACAGTGAACAAACATCTGTTATTATCTGAGGAGAACAGAAAAGTGACACGCATGAAGGAAGTTCAGTCTTATTGTGGTCATCCAGACAGATTCACTGACTGGCCTCAACTCCTGAGTAGAGAAGGTCTGACTGGACGATGTTACTGGGAGGTGGAGTGGAGAGGGTGGGTGGTTGGTGTAGTAGTGGCCTACAGGAACATCAGCAGAGCAGGAGGGTCAAAGGAAAGTGGATTTGGATCCAATGACAAATCCTGGAGTTTATATTGTTACCCAGGTGTATATGTGTTTCGTCACAACAACATCAGGACTGATGTCTCAGGTCCTCGGTCCTCCAGAGTGGGAGTGTACCTGGACCACAGAGCAGGCCTTCTGTCCTTCTACAGCGTCTCTGGAACCATGGAGCTCCTCCACAGAGTCCAGACCTCCTTCACTCAGCCGCTACATGTTGGACTTTGTGTTGGTCCAGGTTCTTCAGCTGAGTTGATGAAAGTGTGACTGAAGTCGTCAGAGAGACTCTGAGCTGAATTCTCACCTTTGATTCTTCTTCTGTCTTCACGTTTGGTGCCCAGTGTCTCCGGCTGTCAATCACAGGGTGGGGGCGGGGCCTGGACGCCATTTCCTGTTTGTGCTCCTGGTGACTGTTGTCCACCTGATGTTTGTCTCCACGGCTGCTGGATGTTTGTGCCACGTTGTTTCTCTTCCTCTGCAGCCCATTCATCCCATAGATTAATAATGTGTCATTAGTCCACATGACAACTTTATTACTGTGGAAACACAGCTGAGGTCTGTTTCCACTCCGGACCTTTCCACCCTGACCTTTGACCTTTCAACAACTCATCCATCTGATCAACCTTCTGACTGTTGATCCGTTTGTCAACAATCAGATGAATGCATGTAAATATTGTGACAGAATTTTGTCTTTTGATTCTGCTTGTTGGCTCAATGTGACAATAGTCAATCAATAAGTCATGAAATATGCCATCAGTCTATATTGCACAACAATGTCAAGTCAATGATCAAGTGTTGAATTGAAGCAATAAAGCAACAAGACAATCCAGACAGCAGTGGGAGTGTTTCCTGGCAGTGTGGTGCCAGTCAATGAGCTGACGTGACTGATGTCAGGCTGCAGGACCAGCTGCTCACCACACACACACACACGCACGCACAAACACACGCACACACACACCACTATTTTACAGAACAAGTAGAGAACGGATACTTTACTGACTCACATTGTATTTACTTTATTGCATCATAACACCCATGATCATGTGAATTCAAATATAGTGATTATATAATGCTATATTAATAAATAATATATAATATAATATTCTATTCTATTCTATTCTATTCTATTCTATTATGTTATATGCATTTCTAGCCTCGGCCTTTAGCGATGTCTTATTTAATCAACCCTAAATTAACACAAAATGAGCTTCAGCTCTTGTCCAAACTGCACCAATAAACTGAACATTGTCTCCAATTCAATGCACCACGGTTTACATATTTGAAATTGCAGATGGTTCGGCAACTAAATCTTTATATTCTTCTTCAAGTACGGCTTCACTGTGGTGGCAATTGGATCTCCAGGTTGAGTTCAGTCTTCGAGGTTCTCAGGGCTTCTTATCTAATCACAGGATGCTTAAGTGTGAAGTTCAGAGTAAAGCCAGCTAGCTGACCTTGCCATCGGAGACTCCAGATCTGATTGGCTATTGCTACTAACTGCTCAGTGGTCTAGTCAGTCCCTCCAGAAAAACGCGACTATGCGATGGCGTAATTCAAGGCATAATCAGTCAAAGTACGCGTAATCATGCGGGGGGGGGGGTCGCATTTTTCCAAAGACTCTTTCGCCGCATAAATCTCAGATTTCCGCGCAAAATATGCGAGGTTTGCGTAATTTTATAATCCCCCCATTTTTGGTTTACTTCACTCAAGCGCAACCATTTTCCTACCGTTCCTTTGAGAACGTTATTTACAAAAAGCGAAGAAGACGAAGAAGAAAAAGAAGACGAAGAAGAAAAACAGCAACCAATCAGAACCTCAAAGCCTTGGTCTTCCTTTACCACTGTCGCAACCCCATCTTAGTGCCTGCAAGCGTGGATTTATGAGACGGTTTCCGACGGGTTCACGATGTGAGTCGCGCATGCGATTATGAACTGACACTTTTTCGATATTTCCCGATTTATGACATTAGATTAATATGCGTTGTGCATGCACCATTTCAACTGGGGAACATTTAACGTCCGTCGCAGATGGAATCGACTGCGATTTAAAGCATATTCGTAGGTAGAGCTGGAATGTGCCGTCTTTCTAAAAATAATATAATATAATATAATTTGATCTCTAAGGTCTGAAATAAAAAATGAGAACTTGATTATTCACAGCACTTTCTGTCATTTAGTATTCTTTATAATCATAGGAGTAGTGATGGCCGATCGAGGCTTTGTTGAAGCTTCGACACTTGATTCAAAAAATGGTTCATTACTCGAGGCTTCAATGACACAGTGCTCGAGGACGTCATCTAGTGGTCAATAAAATGAAGTGCAATGGAAAGGTGTTCATTGTTTCATAGGTTGTTTGGGATTTGATTCGCCATGCATTCTTGTTGGACAACACTACATGTTTGTATGGTTCAATGCTGACACAATAAAATAAAAATGAAAAATAAAGACAATGTCTCTTATTTGGCACGACTGATTGTAGTAGACTATAGCTCTATACTTAGCCTGACAGTTTGTGCAATGAATTAGATTATATCCTAAAACGAGACTAAATAGCCCATAGTTTAAAAATATGTTCAATAGTAAGTGTTCAGTGGGTCAGATGTTAAATGTGATCTATTTAAAATGTAGAATAGATGAGCTAAATAACACATATATAATACGCATTGATGGGAATGCGTATTATATATCAGTCTTGCAAGTCCAAGATTGTCATAATGTACCACAAACCCAAATCACACTCCCTTTTTTTCATCTAAACTGTTTGAGTAGGGTTATGTTGGGGTGAAAAATCCTTTAATAAAAGAAATGCATTAATCAAACACCTTAATGTAACATTAAGTCCTGCAGCACAGCATCCCAAACAGATTAATAACAGGGTGTCTGCAGGCAATACAGGCAAATGTCCATAAGTCAAGGTAGTGATCATTAAAGATGACAGTGACAGTGGTCACTCAAACAGGGCACTGTTCTCTAAATGCTGAGTGTGTGGTCAGTCAACTAAAGGCCACTGCCCTTCCTCCAAAACATATTGGTAGGAAGGGGACTTTGACCTTTTCCTGTTCAGGTGGCGTTCCCTCCTTCTTTCTCTTTATCTATCACACTCTCAGGACGTCAACTGCGTGTATTGGACCAAAATCATAAGGAGGGTCCAGAAGAAGTCAACCAGAGGGGTTATGTCCCAACCACGACCTCTCCCTGCAAACAAACGAGAGCCAATCAGTCAGGAGTTCATCATCATATAAACTCTGTCTGGTGCCAGGATCTTGGTGCTCCCTTGGGAGGACACCTGGAGACTTTCCTTCGTGGTTCAACTGGGACTGCTCCTCGGGCCAAACAACGGGGGAATCCATGTACATGCTTGCTTTTGTTTTCAGTATTAAACCTTCTCGAACTTAGGATTCTTCTTTCCTCTGACAGCTCCTCAGTCGCTGCTTGGAATGCAGCCAGCAGCTGAAATGACAGGAAAATACATATTTTCTGAATGCATAAACTGTGTTGTGAACTTGATTTTCAGTGTAGCATGATGTTCCAAGTGAGTAAACCCTTCAGCATCATCTATGCAATAACCCAACTACACCATTTGGATTGTACTATAATTATGTCTCTGGTTATGCGTTACATACTGCACCTTGATGCATTCTCCTGTGTTTTCATGCTGCTGATTGGTTAGAGGAGTCACATCAGTATGAAGCGATGCTAGGGCTGCTGCCACTGCATCTCTTTCCTCATGAAGGCGTTGGAGCATTTCAAAGGTGCTGTTCCATCGTGTTTCCACCTCCAATTTGAGCTTCTTCACACCGCGGCCCAGTTGCTTGAAATATGAAACAATGCTCCTGCTCATAGCTCTTATTTCCTCAAGGCCAGGAGTAGCTTCAATTGCATTTTCTACAATCAGTTCAGACTGTGTGCTATGCATTTGCAATATCTTAAGTTGAGGGTGTTGGCTGCTGCATTGATATTGCTGGCTGAATCAGTGACAATGCATCGTATTTTGCTACTGAGGCCCCACTCTGCCATCAGCGTTGCAATTTCTGCTGCAATATGGGCTGCTGTGTGGGTCCTTGAAAATGGCTTAGCCCCCAGAAGAAGAGTAGCCAACTGGTTATTCTTACTGATGTAATGGCAGGTGACAGCCAGATATAGAATAATATAGAAGATATAGAATAAAAAGCTCCTGACATAAGTGATCCTATGCAACTGCCACGCATAGACTTACCAGGGTTAATGGCAACTGCTGGCTGCTGTCCGTTCTCGGGTGCCGGATCAGTGCCTTCTCCATGCTTGGCCCTTAAGTGCCTCAGCATGGATGAGGTGTTGTTGCTGTATGACAGCCTCGTGTCACACAGCATACACTGGACCTGTAAATATATTAATCAGTACGTTTAATTGTGTCATTTTGTGACCTCGGTATTAGTTAGGATTAGTTTTGATTGAGCAATGTCACATAAAGCATTGAGGCAGCAGTATATCAACAATTGCTGTGTGCTACGATAATGGCCGTTGTTTTTGTCAAGAGAATCCACGTACAGGTGAAATAAAAATAACACTTGTATTTACCTTATTATCCGCCAGCAATTGGAAGTTGTCCCATGCACGGGACCTTTTTCTAGTTGGCTCCCGCTGCGGCTCCATCTAGATATCTAGATATCTAGATATCTAGCTAGATAGCCTCTCTCTTGCTCTCTCTCTCTCTCTGTATATGGTATGTGTGTGTGTGTGTGTATATATATATATATATATATATATATATATATATATACATCTGCAACTATAACTTATCTATTTCTATCTATCTATCTATCAAACTTAATATATATGGATCGACTATCTACTACTAACTCTCAAAAAACTAACAACAACCAACAGCAACAAAACCAACCTACTCTGCAAATTTCTTTTAAAATTAGCGCCATTAAATAGGGATGCCCTGTCCCTAAACACAATCGATTCACATGACAAACCGAACCAATCAGGTGATTCATTTGACGTCCGAAGCGCTCAACTGCTTGGAACGTCACTAGTCACGTGACCAAACCGTGCCTCGGCACAGTGTTTCGATACGTTTGCTTCATGAGCTACAGCGCATGTGTCGGAGCCTCGGGTGTCAGCGGACCATCACTACCAACAGTGTTTTTCCCAAGTGTTCTCTGTTTTGTGTTTAGCATTTAGCTTTCTTTTATAAATGCCAAGTGGTGAGTTGTTTAGTTGACTTTTGGACTTTTGTTTATTCGTAGCTGTCCTTTGTGAGTAAAGGATTGTTTTGCTTTCATCAACTTATCTAAATCGTTCTTGGTTTTTGCCAGAATTGCCTTATGTTGTTTTAGCCTTATTAAAAATATACTTTATTTGCAAATACGTACCACACTCTATTTTTTTCCATCACCCATTTTTAATTCACTCTGTTAGTCCTGGTTACCCCTAGTAAGTCCAGGACGTAACATTTCTAACTAGAAGAAAATCAATAATTCACTAAATAAACATACAAACTATGACAGTATATTCTTCGAAATAACCATGTTGCTTAGGTTAGGAAGGCACCAGGACCAGACGGTGTGTCCCCCTCCTGCCGAAGGCCTGCGCTGAACAACTGGCTCCCACCTTTACATGGATCTTCAACCGTTCCCTGGAGCTGAGACGAGCGCCATCAAAGGATTAAATGACTACAGACCCGTCGCCCTGACATCTGTGGTCATGAAGTCCCTTGAGAGGCTGGTGTTGAGCCATCAATCAATCAACCGATCAATCAACTTTTATTTGTACAGTACTAAATCGCATTTAGAAACGTCTCAAAGCGCTTTGTACAATCAGAGACAATGGAACCATCTGGGCCCAGAGAGCAAGCAAAGTGCGACAGTGGCCAGGAAAAACTCCCCTGTGGGAAGAAACCTAGAGCAGATCCAGACTCCAGAGGGCCGTCATCTGCCTATGACCAGCTGGGGTGAGAAGGAAATAGAGAGAGAGACAGAGAGAGAGATAGAAGTAGCCAGAGTGGCAGACAGGCCAGAGTGAGTTGCAGGGTTAAATCTCTCACAATAAACAGTAGATGCAGATATATAAGAATAAATAATTCAAATGTGTATATAAGTGGATGTTTTTCTAACATATACATCAAAACATTATAGAATCTAGATAGGCCCAAATGTTGAGTGGTGGGGTGGTACAGCCGCCGTCCATGTAGGGTGTGTTAGTCTCTGTTTGCTGTCCACGTAGAATATGTTGGTCTGTGTTTGCCGTCCACGTAGAATATGTTGGTCTGTGTTTGCTGTCCACATAGAATATGTTGGTCTGTGTTTGCTGTCCACGTAGAATATGTTGGTCTGTGTTTGCTGTCCATGTAGAATATGTTGGTCTGTGTTTGCTATCCATGTAGAGAATGCGTTTGTTGAAGTTTGGGAGGCCAAGAGTCCATAATGGCCTATGATCCGTCGTTAAATCCGGTCCTCGTCCTGATCCTGGTGGCAAAGTTGAAGTGGTGGTGCCAAGACTCCCAGGACTGCACTCTCCAGCTCCCGGCATCGTGGTCATCACCTGCCAGAGACACACAGAGACCACCCTGCCTCAGAAAGGCTTCCAATCATCTACAAAGCCCACAGAGTTATTGGGATGCCACCCTGACAGCCAGCAGTGAAAAGATGACATGCGGCTAAACATCTCATCACTGCTAATGTTTGGGAAGGGGCCAGAGAAAACTACTTCGTCTGACATGGTCCGAGCAAATGCGCACACCGATGCTATATTCAACTTAGTGACCTCAGATGATTTCAGGCGCGTATCATTGAAACCACAGTGGATTATAATATGCCTAAATCTCCGTTTATCTTTGGCCATTAACTTTAAATGCCCTTCAATATCGCCTGTCCTGGCCCAGGGGATGCACTTCACTGTGGACGATGGCTGTCCTAGGTTAAACATGCCTCACTATACTGTATATGAGCCAATTACCAGAGTATCTATCTCAGCCGGCGTACTGCTGAGCGGGGCAAACTTGTTAGAGACATGGATGGAGTAAAGCCTGGTGCTGAGAGTAGCGGCGGTGTCCGACTTTCTGGAGCTATGCTTCCTCCTGATAGTCACCCAGCCGCCCTTTCCTTGGCTGCTCGGGAGCCACTGAGGGCGGGGAGCTAGAGGGAACAGGACCCTCCGACGCTACTCTAGAACTTGAACGCTCCGCTCCAGCTAAGATAACCCTACTAGCTACGGGACTACTACGCTCAAAGGAGCAAAGCCGTTCCTCACGCTGGCTCAGTCTGGCCTCAAGCGCTAACATAGTACTACGCTTTATACAGATCCCTGACTCAGTCATTGAGGGCGAGGTAAAACTAAGCATCTGGCAGTGCGAGCAAGAAAAGACGGGTGGAGAGAGAGGGGAGACCGGGGAGAGGTGGGGGGGAAGAAGCCATAGCTTCGACAGTGCTTGTGCAAACAGATGGAAATAAGGTGTATCTTGTCGTATCATAGCTCGATGCCCTCCGAGCTGGCATCTACAGACAGCGACACAGCCTTGCTGACATCATAATACTTGAGTGTGGGAGCCTCTGTGATCAGCTTTTTCAACAACTCAAAGGCTGTGTCTCAATTCAGGGTCTGCATCCTTCGAACGAAGCAGCCTCCGTCTGAAGGAAGCGTTCTCCCAGGACCCGGCCGAGAAGGACGAACCAAAACCTGCCTCCCTGCCTTCGGCGTATTTCCTGGTTGCGTCACCGCCGTTCCCTCCTGCTGGCCAACCCCGGAATCGACGTTTTTATAGCATCACGCTAACCATTGGTTCGCTATTTGAACAGTTGGATGTTCCAATAAGTAAAAACCCTACGTTAAAAAACTGAATATTTTATGTGAAATTTAATACTTTAATTTATACGTTGTGTCTTTGCCAGTACATGCTGCTAATTTCAGCTGACTTTCCAGGATCCCACGATGCTTTGCAGCAACACGCAAAGCATCCTGGGATACCGAAGGATGCGAATGATAGTAGCGGTGTGTCCTTGGAATCGGCTAAAAGTAGGGCACATTCCGAGTACACATTTGGAACGTCCTTCGGACTTTTGGGAATTGGGACAAGCCTTCGCGCATTGCGATGACGCAACTTCCTTTCAAATGCATTCTCCGAAGGATGCAGACCCTGAATTGAGACACAGCCATAGCTTCTCTGCTGTGACTCCTCCCAGTGCCATTCTGTATCTCCCTGCAGCAACTTCCTTAGTGGAGCAGAGATCTCCGACAGATTTGGAATAAATTGAGCTAGATATTGTACCATACCCATAAAGCGCATTAAAGCTTGTTTGTCATCTGGTGTTGGCATCTGTATAATGGCTTGAATTTACTCACAATCAGTACGCAGACCATCCGCATGGAGTGCATGGCCAATGTATTTGACCTCTGTCGTTACTTACATTTTGGCTTTATAGAATCTTAGGGCGTTTACCCACTAGCCCTGTGCGTCTAGTGCCAGCCCTTCACGGTACGGGACAGCCTGACCAGTACCTGAGCGTGGGCGGAGTCACGGTTGCAAGGCGAACCAAAGTTTTTTTTTGTGCCTCCCGTGTCCCGGAAACCATAGGATTCACTTTTTGTATTAACCGTGGTTTTGTTTTGTTTTGTGCGAGACATTTTCATAGGGCTTAGAATGATTTTGTTTAATATTGTTGACTTGTATCAAAACACTGTCCTGGAAGAGAAAATGTAGACGCTGAAATGATCACCTTAGTCTCACAGTCAGACAAGAATATCCGCACTTAAGTCCACACAAAGCACAAAACAGCAACAGCTATATTCGACCGGTGTTAACAAAATAGCAGCGTTTAAAAAATCGCTATAAGGAGTGAAACTTACGAAACTTGCGAGCCAAAATCGCCGCCTCTTAAGTTTCGCTGCTAGCGAACACAACACAAGCAGAGCACGGAGTTAGCGGTGGTGGCTAGCGGTTTATCGACACGATTCAACGGCTCTACTTTGCAAATAGCCTTGAAACTAAAGTTGCTTGATGTTGTAAAACACATTTACAGTCCTCAAGCATGTTTTTTATATAGTGTCGTGGCTGATTATTCTCTCGTCGTCCACCGGCCGAGTCGAGCCCGTCTCACTCCCGTTGGCCACCGCGTCGGTGTTCCATCGCATCCGAATTAGGCTGAACAAACCTCCAACATCTTCTCTATTCGTTCCACTCCGACCGTTGTAGTCTTGGTGCTTCGGTTGTCGCTTGGCATTTTTATTTCTTTTTATTTCTCCGGACACTGTTTCGCTGTACGGCGACGGCCACCGGCTGCGAAACCAGGAAGGCTTTTCATTGCGTGTCGCTCCGTCCGTCCAGCTCTCTGTTTGAGCTTTTTCTTCGGCCACGGAGAACAGAAACGTCTGTAGTTCTACGTTCACCCATGGTACAGTTTCATAATCTTTTCAGTTTTTAATACGTGAAACTGTAAAAATCCACACGCGGGGCATTTAAAAAATGGCGGTTTTGGTCTTTCGTGAAAGACTGCCTTTGGCTTTCGTCAAAACTTTTACCAAATCAGTGCCCTGCACGTTGCTACGTCACCCATACGGTCTCAGCTCTGCTCGCTTCGAACCCCAAGGAGGCAGGTACCAAAATCGTAACCCCTGGGACCGTGCTGGGGCTCGTGGAAATGCCTGAATACCGACCCGTACCGTACCGAGATGTTACCTAGGGCGCCTGTGGGTAAACGCCCTTAGGCCATTTTCATTTGCTCTTTTTAGTAGACTCACCCCAGAGTCACCCCAAACACAAGCAGATCACCAATGATGTTGACCACCCCATTCGACCCCTCGATCATCTGGGCTACCGCTCTTTGAAACACTTTGCTGGCAGATGAAATCCCAAAGGGAGGGCATTTGAAGCGGTACCCTCCAATGGGCGTGTTGAAAGTGCAGAGCTTGGAGCTCTCTTCATCTAGTTTTATTTGATAAAACCCTTGATTCACGTCCAGCACAGAGAAATAATTTGTGTTAGACATGCATGATACCACCTCCTCCACAGTGAGAAGTGGATAATGTTCTCTTCTTATTGCTGTATTCAGATCCTTTGCATCCATACAAATTCTGATCTTCTGTGGAGTGACAACAGTTACCATGCTATTTACCCATTGAGTTGGTTCCAACTGTTTTGCTATGACCCTTGATCGCTCCATCTTATGAAGCTGATCAATCACTCTGTCTCGGAGAGCAACTGGGAACCTCCTGGGTGGCTCCTTGTACTGGCATGTGAGTGATGTTTTGCATAGTGGCTCCATCTTGTGGCCTGAGTACGCCACTAATCTGCAGCGAGATGCATGAAGCTCATTGTCAAGCTTCAAAGCCTGAAATGTCTTGACTGATATAACATTGCAGTCAGCGCCGGTGTCAATCCGAAGTTTCTTTTCATTTATCAGCTCTTCAGTCCATCTGTCATTGTCACTCTTTGCCTTTTTTGACAGCTGCAATATCTTTCATCTTTACTGTCCCAATGAAAATTTCTTCATCATTGTCAGTATATTCATGATTACATTCCACAGCACGCACCTTTTATGATTTCTTCTGGCTGCTTGCCCGGCACATCTTTGCAAAATGATTTTTCTTTTCACATTTCTTGCATGTTTGTCCATAGGCAGGGCGTTTTCCCAGGTTGTGCCTGTAGCCACAACCTTTGACTGTTGATTTTCTTTTCACTGGACACAGGGTTTTCATTCATGTTGCCACGTCTTTGGTTTTCTGCACCTCAACTTCTTCATGCAAAGCTTTCATTTGGGTGGATGTCAGCTCACTGACACGGCACACATCAAGTGCTTTAACAAGCGTGAGGTGGGCTTCTCTGAGCAATCTGGCTCTCACTCGATCATCTTTTATTCCACAGACTATTCTGTCACGAATGAGTGAGTCACAGAGGCCGTTTCCGACGGGCCTTGTACACGGGTGAAAAACGTGTCTGATGCAGGGCAGATTTTGTTTCTTTTTTTTTTTCTGGGTTCACAGTGTTCCTGGAACTTTTGCTTCAATGGAGCTATTTTGTTCCTCTCATGATCGGCCAAGACAAACGTGTTACAAAAAAATAAATAAAAAAAAGACAAACGTGTTACTCTTTAATGGCTCGGAGGTGGTTTGAAGTGTGACACAAACCGATTTTCTATTTCATTTTAACAGTTCTAATGAATGCTAGTTTTTTGTTAACTGTAACCATCGGTGATGTGGAAGTGATTCAGACGAAGAGTCTAAGTTTAGAAATAAAGAAACTGCTCCTAGATTTGAAAAACAGAGCTGCAATTCAGAATGTGATTGTTTAAAAGCAACCCTTATCAATATTTTTTTTCCTTCAGTCCGACTGCAAGGTCCCCTCAAAGAAAGTTTCTATTTTACAAATACTTGTGGTTTCTGAATCGTGCCCTGACATTCAGAGTCAACCCATGCACAGAGTTCCTCTCCAAAGGCCAAAGAGGCGAGAATCAGCAGAAAGTTCAATTTCATTCTGAAGACAACGGTGTTGTTGTTGTTGTTTGTGTGATTTTGCCAAATAGTTCAGGTTCGATTCAGTACCTTTAATATCTCAAGTAAACAGTGAAATTGCTTTGTGCAACATCAGTACAAAATTATTTAGGGTGATTAAAATTGTTTGACTAAGACAGCAAGTACTATCAGTTATTATTAAGCTAATAAAGTGTGTACACACACACACACACACACACACATAGATGTATATATTGAGATTGTTGAGTCAAGCATCCGTAACTGAGTTTTCAATCAGGGCAATTCATGTCTTTATTCTTGTTTGCCAGAAAATGAGACTCACTGATCTTTTATTATTTTTTTTAATTTTAACAGTTGTAATGAGCAAGAGTTTTTTGTTAATTGTTATCATCAGTGATGTGGAGTTAAGTCAAGGCTTAGAAATAAAGAAAGTCCAACTAGATTTGAAATACAGAGCAGCAATTCAGAGTGCGATTCTTCAAAAAAAAAAAAAGAAAAGAAAAGAAAGAAAACCCAAACAAATTAAAATCACCCACAGGGCTGCAGATCTCACTCTGGGTTGCAGCATCTGCCAGCAAAGAAAATGCTCCTGGAGACGTTGTGGTGAATGAAAAACAAAAAAGGGGTGGTCGGCAGTGAACCCTTTTGGAGGTTCGGACATCGAACAGCCCAGGGGCACAACAACTGCAGTAGCAGCAGCAGCTTCTGTTCCCTCCTCGTTGACCTCGACATACGCCTTGTGGATAACATCTGAAATTGTCAAGCTTTGGTCTGGAGACATGCCTGTCAGAGAGGAGGCAAAAAGGGAGATATATTTGATAGATGTTCTGTATCATAGTCGAAACCATTGTTTCTCAACCACTGTGCCGCGACACACTAGTGCACTAGTGAGATGATGTCAGGTGTGCCGTGAGCATTGATCCAATTTCACTTGATTGGTCTGAAAGAAAAACAAAAACAAACACTCTATTGTGGAGTGACTGTCCAGAAAGGAGTGAAAAGAGAAGAAAAATTACATTAGTTAAAAAGAAATAAAGTAATAAAAAAGATATTTACATGTTATGAACAGCTGGATTATTATTATATAGCTTTCGCTCAATGTACGACACTCGTCCCTGTCCTCGTACCCTTCACCAATGGTTCAGGAATGAGGAATGCTGCTCACTCTGCAATGCTCCCAACGCTACCCACCAGCACATCTTGTCAGGCTGCAAGACTCTCTCAGGGGCGCTATAGATGGCACCATGATCAGGTCCTGAGGAAAATAGCTGAAGTTGTCAAGATTCCCTCCTGTGGCAGTGTTTTTGTCTCCCTCTGCTGGTCGGGGCTCACAACGCCCTATTGTCCTTATATGGCCAAGTTCCTGTTGAGGAGATTTCCTGCCACTCTTGCTACTCACTTGTTCCCTATCTGCAGCGATCACTCAGCCTATTTAAACCCAGTCATGTCAGACTTGCTTTGTCTGATCGTCAGTTCAAGTTCCTCCAAGTTCCTGACCTGCCGTGAAGCCCAGTGACTGCCTGTTTCACAACGTTTATCCTGACCCGGCTTGTTTTGACCTCTGCCTGTTTTCGACTCCAGAATCTGCCTGCCGGTTTGGATTTTCCTGCTCTGTCTGTCTTTCTGCCTGCCTACCTGCCTGCCTGCCTGCCTGCCTGCCTGTGTCTGACCTCCGCCCGTTTTTGGATTCTGATTCTGCCTGCTGAAACTGAAAGACCTATCAAAAAGAAATCTGTTTCTGAAATCTCGTGGTTCCTGAGCCGTAGCCTGACAGAAGTGCTGAAAGGGGTGTTGACAGTTCTGCAAAGAATCACCAGCAGGGAACCCCACCAGCTTTGTCACAGAAGGGGGAGGCAAAAATACACCCGGCCAAGAGAGACACCAGGGCCCTTCTCCCCTGACCAAGAGTGGGACATGAGAGTTGACCTCAACAAGCAGCTCAGGTTCTCACGGAGATCACCACCACATCTCTCCACCCTGACATTGTGGTGTGGTCCTCCAAGGCAAGAGTGGTGCACCTCATCCATCCAACTGTACCCTCAGAGGAGGGTGTTGAGGCCGCCTTTGAGCGCAAGAAGGCCAAGTACGCTGAGCTGGTAGTTGAGTGCCGGGAAGTTGGCTGGAAGACCACAATCTACCCAGTAGAGGTTGGCTGACGAGGCTACATGGGGCTTTCGACCACACGCCTTTGGAGGGACTCAGGAGTTACTGGAGGGAAGCTGCGAAAGGCCATTAAAGACCTGGCAGAGGAGGCTCAGAAAGGCAGCTTTTGGCTCTGGCTCAGGACAGGAGTTGGGGAAAGAACACCAAACCCCATCAACAACCACAGAATCAACGAGGCAAACGTCCCTGTCACTGCCCCGCCACAAGGAGACGTTCCAGGATTAAAGGAGCGAAACGTCAATGAATGGTAGTTCCTGGTTGATGACCCTGCAGCTGACCCATGGTTTTGGACCCATTTTCTACATATCCCAGGATCTATTTTTTCCTCCCATGAGGTGAGTCACCAGAACACTCCATCCATCTGCTCCTGCTCCAGCCCCTCTGTCACATTTTAGAACCCATTGTGGGCCCACCAGTCAAACAGTTCGCCCACCCCTGATATAGAACAAAAATAGAAATTGCATGAATTCGATTGAAAAAGAATAAGATTTGTTTCAAGTTTGGAACAAGTCAAGTGTCCTACCAGAGAAGTCACTGGCACTGAAGGCATTGACCATCCCCATGCCGACCAGGACGTCTTTCAGTCCGTACTTCTCCATCTTGAACCTTGGCATCTTCACCTGGACGTTGACCCCATCCATCCTAGCCGGTTGAGTCCACTCCACAAAGTTCTCATAGGTCAGCTCCTTCTCCAGCTGGTGGTTGATTTGAATGACTTTATCACTTTTCTGAATGTCTCGTTGTTGTTGTTGTTTTAAATGTGTGTCCAAGTTTCTGTCCCACCTTCTCCAGGCCTGTTGTACCATCCGCTACTTCTTGAGGTAAAAAGATCAACATGCTGAGATGTTTTGCTTTGTAAGGCAACTCCAGGACCTGTTCAAGGGAGCATTTCAAGCATGATTATCGTCATTCCTTTTTCTTCTGATCAGAAATCAGTATTTTTGGCGGCTCATAAATAGCAAGAAATTGGTAGGACCTGGCAGTTGATTTGATGAATGAAGGTGAAGGGAAATGTATCCTCCTGGAACATCATCTTCACCTGCTTCTTGTCATTCTCCAAGGAGGAAATACAAAAATATGTTAACAGCAAGGAACTATGTGATATCACCTTTGGAAAAGTGATGTTTATTGCAGGATTTAAACTGCAGCGTTTGAAGGGTATGTGCAGATATATATATATATATATATATATATATATATGTATATATATATATATATACATATATTTACAGACCATGGACTTTGAAGGGACAGCGAGGCAGATGTCACTGATCGGTGGTCCCTTGTTGATTCTGAACTCGACCTCGCTAGTTTTGCTCTCCTCAAATATCTTCTCCCAGGTGCCTTTGAAGTAAATGGCATTAACCAGCACCAGCTTGGTCCTGCTATCCAACACACCATTAGCCAGCAAATCCTTTATTTTTCCTGAAAGATCACATGGACATGGATGAGTTGAGATGTTTCACAAATTAAGGAAAACATTTGATACATTTCTAGACAAGCCACCATCAGTTTCTTTCTCCACCCAGTTGCTGATTGTTCAGTCTTGCTGCTTCGAATCCGCTCATGAAATTCACAGTCTCCAGCTCACCGTAGTACTTGCAGATGCTTTTCAGGTACTCCTGAAAAATCAAGAAAATTATGACGAGTCAATGTCAAGGAGTGAATATTCCTGACTGACTTACTTAGAATGGTTGATGGAACAGTTAAGCCATATCAACATAATCACCTTTATCGTGTGTGTGTGTTTGTGTGTGTGTGTGTGTGTGTGTGTGTGTACTGGCATGCTTATTCCACACACACCTTCAGGAAATGGAAAGACTGCTCCCCGTACAGTCGGTTGGCAACATGGAGAGCATACGGAGCCTCTGGCTTGTTCAGCTCACTCAGTAGTTTCTTAAAGCCAGCGCTAACATCATCAGCTTTTAACCCCTGTAAAGAGTGGAGAACACTGTTACGGAAATGCATTGAAAGGGCACCTATGATGCTTTTCCACTTTTCTAAGCTCTAAATACTGTTACAATGTTGAATCCTAGTGTCAAATGATGCAAAATCGTCAAATAATGAGGTTCATGTGTTTGGACGTGCAAAGCCCTGCAAGTTGTTGGGCATGGTTCTGTATGCTCTGTTCACTGAGTTTTTTTTTTTAACACTGGGAACGCATTGACTTGAATGCGTTCCGTATTTCCTTTCACGGCCAAGCTCAGGCACACTCTCAGACTGGTTCTGCCCTCTCCCGCTCTGACCTGAAAGTTCTGTTGCTGTGCGCTGCTCCAAGAAAAGGTTTTTTCGATGTCAGGGAAATTAAAAAAAATAAAATAAAATACAGAGCGACTGCCAAGCGACTACCGAAGCACCAAGGACCACAACCATCGGAGTGGAACAAACAGAGAAAATGTTGGAGGTTTGTTCAGCCTAATGCGGATGCCATGGAACACCGGCCCGGTCGGCAACGGCAGGGAGACGGGCTCGACTCGGCCGGTGGACGACGAGAGAATAGTAACACATGTAGAACATGTATGAGGACTGTGAGTGTATTGTGACCGCAAGTTTCGCTCCTAGCGATTTTCACGCTGCCAGCATGTTAACATCGGTTGTATAGAGCAGGGTGCAGGAAATACGAGGAAGCGTGCAGCGAGAAACACGATCTACAAAGCTTTCAGTGCGGGTAATCGTGTGTTGTTGCTTTGGAGGGGACAGAAATCAAATACAAAGGCCTGAAAATTGGTAGAATAGGTCACCTTTAAATCATCAATTGACCGATCAAAGTTTAGCTAGGTTGCTGTGGCTGCCACCTGCATTCTAAGCGTGAGGATCTCGTTTCTCCATGAATTCTCCTTGAATATTGGTGGTTGACAAGCAAGCTGTCATGCAACATTAAAAACTTGCACCACATCTTGCTTGCAAACAAATTGCTATTATTGTCTTGGGTGGACCTGTGTCAACTCAAGCGCCAAGTAGCACTTGGCCAGATCTGTGTTCCTGTACCAGCACATTGAACTGAGAACTGGCCAGGTGCACTTAACCTTTAGTTAACAGGATGTGGGAGTGTTGCATTTTTGTTCTATTCCATATTAAAACTAAACGCCAAGCCTCCCCTTCCATGGTCTTGGGAATGTATTCCAATAAAGGAATAGCTTCCATCTTAAGTTCATTGCTTGTGCAATTGTTGGTTTTGTGTTACCTCAGGAAGTTTGACCTGGACTTGCTGCTGCTGTTGTTGTTGTCCATCGTTGAAATGGAGGACCTATGGATGAAAATGAAAATGTGATTAACCACTATAAATATATGTTACTAAGACAACATCGACAAGCGCTTCTGCGCAGCTGCTGTCAGTGCCCTTGTTAACCAATGGTGTCATTCAGACCAGACTCAAAGTGCCGCACTCCATTCGCGCCGTGCAGCGATTGTTTGGTTGTCTGGGCTATTATGTGCACGAGCCCGCGAGCAATCGTGTCAAGCTGGACAGGGAGTCACTCAAAGAAACACGAGAAATTTCTAGTTAATTTAAAAAAAAATAAAAGTAGTTTTCAAAAGAAAATCCTGAAATTGACAAATGCGATCATATTTGTGCATGTTATATTTGTCAGTATGTAGTATCAGAACACCACACACACACACACAGTTTCAGTATGTAATTGTTCTTTTTGTTTTTTTCCTAGAGTATAAGAAAAACAATAAAAGTCTTCAAAAGTTGCATATAGAGCAGGGTAAAAAAAAAAAAAGTAAATTAATTTGCGATTAAAATATTCAATTGCAATTAAAAATTGTTCTGAGTTAACTTGCGATTAATCGACTGACAGCCCTAATATATAAATATAATCTCAGCACAAATTTGGTGAATAATACACACTTTGGTTTATGATTTATTTTAAGTGACTTTTCCATAGTCTTAATTATTTATTTATTTATTTATTCCTATTATATTATTATTTAGAAAAGCAAATGAAGATCATCACCTGGTGCCCATACAGGTGTTAGGAAAACATGGATTCCTAATATTCGTTGTCTTGCGTGACTATTGCTTAAAGTTTTACAAACTGGGCAAACAAATTGTTTGAATTGGTGCATTTACAGGGACCTCGTATTTCAATAGAGAATTCCACACGCTCGTTGTCGTTGACATCCTTTTTTGCATGTCCAGACGGACGGGTGAGTGAACAGCAATGCAATGCAATCTACAATCTGACCACTAGATGGCACAATTTATACACGCTGCAATTTTAAAGGTTCACAGCTGACCACAAATACTTTAAACCGTATAACTCATTATCTCTGTAAAAAGTAGGTTGAAGAAAACTTCAAAACAACACAGCGTCAGTTTATTTTCATGACATTATCCACGCTTCCTACTTTTCTTTCAAAGACTTTACAGTTTTAGTGCCGTAGGACATAACAGTGACGTTAACAGATAGACAGAGTTAATAACAAACAAAATTAATGTGTTAAAAAAAAGAGTTAAAGTCCCAGTGATTGTCACATCCCGTATACAAAATTTGTACTCCACATTTGACCCATCATCCCCTCAAAGGGGGCCAGTGGGCAGCAGCGGTGCCACACCCAGGAATCATTAGGTGATCTACCCCCCAATTCCAACCCCGAATACTGAGTGCCAAGCAGTTAGGCAATGGGTATGAGGATGAGGAGGAGAGTGAAGAGGAGCGCTCCATCTAGTGGTGGCTGACAGAACTACAACCAGTGGAGTGAGTGACAAACTGAGGCTTCGCCCCTCCTCCACCTGCAAGCTACACACACACACACACACACACACACACACACAAACTCTCCATCATTATAAACTCTCCATCATTTATTCTCTATTCAGGTTGATTGACTGCAGTTTGTCAGAGCTCAGCTGTGATTGGCTGCTCTCAGCTCTGAAGTCCAACCCCTCCCACCTCAGACACCTGGACCTGAGAGGGAACAAGCAGCTGCAGGAATCATCAGTGAAGCCACTGATGGATCTTGTCCACAGCAGAGACTATCAACTGGAGAGTGTGAGGTCAGTACTGGTTTGAAACCAGTGGATGATGGTTCCAGCACCAAAGCCAGTTGATCCCACAGCAGAGGTCCAGTGTTCCCAGTCACAGTGTGAGAGGAGGATGGTGACGTCCAGCTGCTCCTCATTCATCCAACATCTGCTGCCAAACTGCTTCTTCTCTCAGTTCACCACTCAATTATTGATCAGTTCATCTTCATCAGGCCTCAGTATCAGTCCAACACTCCATGGTCACATGACCTTCATATGTTCCACACTTGACATGTGACTGAGAGTCTGCTTCTTCTCACCAGTCACTCCATCATCTCCATCAATAGTCAATGTCTCTGTGATGATGCCTTCAAGGACCGTGAGTCCTGACTGCTGCTGTCTCTTCTTCTCTCTTCAGGTGGTGGTGGTATTGAGGGAGGATGAGGAGGAGAGTGAAGAGGAGAGCTCCATCTAGTGGTGGCTGACAGAACTACAACCAGTGGAGTGAGTGACAAACTGAGGCTTCGCCCCTCCTCCACCTGCAAGCTGCACCCACACACACACACACACACACACACACACACACACACACACACACACACACAAACTCTCCATCATTATAAACTCTCCATCATTTATTCTCTATTCAGGTTGATTGACTGCAGTTTGTCAGAGATCAGCTGTGATTGGCTGCTCTCAGCTCTGAAGTCCAACCCCTCCCACCTCAGACACCTGGACCTGAGAGGGAACAAGCAGCTGCAGGAATCATCAGTGAAGCCACTGATGGATCTTGTCCACAGCAGAGACTATCAACTGGAGAGTGTGAGGTCAGTACTGGTTTGGAACCAGTGGATGATGGTTCCAGCACCAAAGCCAGTTGATCCCAAAGCAGAGGTCCAGTGTTCCCAGTCACAGTGTGAGAGGAGGATGGTGACGTCCAGCTGCTCCTCATTCATCCAACAACTGCTGCCAAACTGCAGTGCAGCCCAGTGCAGCCTGGTGGCTGGCGGACTGCTTCTCCCTACAAGCTGCTGTGGTTACTGGGAGAGACATCCCAGAAGTCTGGAGTAAGATAACTGTCGAAAAGATGTGTCCATGATTCTAACCATTCGTCCATGATTCTAACCATTTGTATTTGTAATGTTAAACATTTGTATGTCAATAAAAAACTTGTACTCAAAATTCTGCTGTCATATGCATGAGTTTGATACATTTTGAGGGATAGGATTGTTTTTACGTGAGTATGAACCTAAAAGTTGTGAGTGCAAAGTCTTAGAAATACAACTCTAATTTCTACGACGACGAAGTCTTCCCTGTGAGGACAAATTCAAGTTTATGGGTACGAGTAGAAAAGTGCTAAAAATGACGTCACATAGGTCACAGGCAGGTCAGAGGGGAAGGTAATCGAACACCGATTGCTCCAAAAGTGCATGCGGCAAAGACGGCTGACGGCGGTGCACCTACGGACGCAGGTGAAACATCACAGGTAAAGTAAACAACACATCCAATTTTTTTGTTCATGAAATTGTAATGTTTTAAATAATATACAGTTTATGGACTATATACGGTACTGCTTAGCTTGCATGCTAACGAGCCGGGCTGGTGACGCTCAGTTAGTGCTTGCATTAGCCTCCTAGCATTAGAAGTCGGTTTAGCGGCAAAATAAAACAATAAAAACAAAACAAACATAATTTGAGATTATGAATCGTGCCAATTGGCGTATGAATCAGCCCATTGTGCAGCCTAAATTGCTGTAAGTCCAGTTTTAGTTCTTTGCAAACTCTGTTCTCGGACTCGTGCATTCGTTTACAACGAATCTAGCGCGGAGTCGGTCAGTGGATCGATGGATTATCGTACACACATTATGACGTGTGTATTTTGGTTGTCTTATCTGTCATAAATGTTGATTAGGGGTTATGGGGCGCGTTTCTGTGGCGGTGCCGCAGAGACGAGAGCTGGGACGCCGGGTTATTTTCTCCATGTAAAGAGTTACAAGTAGTTTATTATTTAACCAGCACTATTACTCTGAAGCTGTTTCATCAAGGTTAAGAAAAAAAAGAACCATAAGGCAAATATCTTGAATAGCCTCTTGGATCAGAGCGCCGTCACTAGCAGTGGTCTGTTATTCAGAAATAACAGGCAACACTCAATAGAGCCTTATAATAATGCTTATTATTTGAAAGCAGTCATATGCCCGAGATCAGATGTACAAGTGTGGTTCGCATCGGTCTAGACTGGCTTATTGTTTGGTGTGGACGTCGACTCAAGCTCAGAAGAAGAGGAAGTTATTTTGCAGGCATTCTGTGAAATCGTAATAAGTCTTTCAGTTTTGTCTTTTTTCTTACTCAGGTCCAATTAAGAGACATCATGCCTCAGCAGGCAGCGCAACAACTAACAAGACCGCAGAACACTGGACTGTCAGTGAAACAAGAAATGGTCCGGTAGGGTTATTTATTGCATTCCTAGTTCAGGCACATTTGGCAATAATGGGTCCCTGATTCTGGTTCAGTCAGAAGGCAGTGAACAGCTGTACATTTTTTAATTTTATGATTTATTTTCTGGAGCTTCTGACCATCACCATGTAAAATACTGCACAAAACAAATTAAACAAATGTACTTAAACTAACATAATCATTTGGTCTTCAGTTGTTTGTTTGTTTTTTGTTGATGGAATATAAAAGATGAGAATAATGGTATGCCATCTTTTTAGGTCTTTTCCAGGATTTTTTCAAAAGGAGGCAAGGGGCAAAAGGCGTTTTGCACCATTCAGGAAAAAAGAATCTGGAAAAAGCTTTTTCTGTCTCTCAAACTGATTTTCCCAACCAGCCGCCTACAAACATGGCGGTGCAAGATGACCACGACCTTTGACCTTCTGTATGTTTCTATAAAGAACCGTTTTAACGGCAGGAAAACCAGAGGACTTTTATTTTCTACTAAATAAAGACTTCAAACTATATTGATGGTTGTATATGAAGCTTTCAGCAATAAATCTGCACTGATTTTACACACTGAACCTTTGGGGCAAAATGAATCAATGAATTCCAGCATTGTTATCAGCTGATCAGTGGTCACATGACTAAACAGGTTGATATAAAATATTTTATTGTGGTGATTCATTATTTCAGTGTAACCCGGTGGAAAAAGCCACCATGTTTCGTTATTAATAAATAAATAAATAGATTAATAAATAGATCAATAGATCAATAGATAAATGAATAAATAGAAAAAATGAATAAATAAGTTGTTAAACCCTGTTAATTGAAATATAATTCCTTTCAGTGTGATGAAAATGATTGTTGTAAAACGGAAAGAGAATTACTGACGTTCAAAGTGTATGTAATATCTGTTACTGTACTGTGTTTTTTTTTTTTTTACAAGTTTGGTTTCAGTGGTAGAGTGATTTTGTTTTTTTTTCAACTGTCATTTATTTCCTCCGAGCATGTACATTGGTTGTTTGTTTTGCACTGATTTGTCTTCCAATCGGGAGATCGGAAAGGGGTGGGATTTTCTGGAACAAGGTAGATGGACCAGAGACAGAGACGAGAAGAACGTGTAAAAATGAGAGAAAGTCTTTCTTCACATGAAGATAAATAACGAGTTTATCAAGCTATTGTGAAAGAGGAAAAAACGTACCGCAGGTAAAAGAGAATAAGAAATGTTATCCATGTTGCTGTAGATAGATGCTAAACGTGATTAGCGATTAGCTCGTGCTAACATGCTAGCGCCGAGGGACAAGCGTATCCCTCGTAATGTGTGTGTGTGTGTGTGCGCGCGCGCGCGCGCGCGCGCATCGTGGTGTATGAATTCGGCAAGATTTCATGTAACCGAAGTGAATGTTTATCCAGCTAAGTGTATATTTTTGTTTGCCAGAGGACACAGTGAATGTGTTCCTTGGACCTTTTTTTTTTTTGGTTGATGTCAGCGATCACTGGAGTGACAAGCAGCAGGTGTCGACGGCGTGTCGGGCCGCGTGTGTGACTCTCTTCAGCCTTCTCGACCTTTCATTCATCTTTCTCACCTTCATGAACAACACACAGTGAGTATAGCTGGACAAACAGTGCACTTATTTTTTTTTTGCTGTTAAAGCAAACCGGTCACCCAGTTTCTGACCTCACCGCTCCCAAGCTTCGACTCAGGCCTGCAACGGGGTATTTTCTTTGTGTTGTGTATGGGGTTTATTGTATTTCTTTTATTTCTTGATTGGAGTGAGTGTTGAATATTTGAATATGTATGCATTGAGTGTGTGATTACAGAAGAGAATACACCTCAGTTGTTTATGGAAAGTCTGAAATCTGTTTCCCTTTTTTTATTCTTAGTAGAGTTCATCATAGTTTATTTTATTTTCTACTAAGTGGAGGCACCAAACTAATTTAGTGTCTTATTACTTTATTATTATTTACCTTAAAAAATGGCACCACTTTATAAAAATCGAACCCAGAGCCCGCCCAGCGTGATGTGTTAGGTGGTAAGTGTTTGTCACGTGGGAAGGGTGCTACATCAGTATTATTGTTGTGCTTCTGATTGGTTTAATGGACATTACAGTGTTATAGACATTAATATTTTTAATTTGAGATAGTGATGAAAACTCCACTCACACCATCATTTATTCTTTATTCAGGTTGAAGGACTGCAGTTTGTCAGAGCTCAGCTGTGATTGGCTGCTCTCAGCTCTGAAGTCCAACCCCTCCCACCTCAGACACCTGGACCTGAGAGGGAACAAGCAGCTGCAGGAATCATCAGTGAAGCCACTGATGGATCTTGTCCACAGCAGAGACTATCAACTGGAGAGTCCGAGGTCAGTACTGGTTTGGAACCAGTGGATGATGGTTCCAGCACCAAAGCCAGTTGATCCCACAGCAGAGGTCCAGTGTTCCCAGTCACAGTGTGAGAGGAGGATGGTGACGTCCAGCTGCTCCTCATTCATCCAACAACTGCTGCCAAACTGCAGTGCAGCCCAGTGCAGCCTGGTGGCTGGCGGACTGCTTCTCCCTACAAGCTGCTGTGGTTACTGGGAGAGACATCCCAGAAGTCTGGAGTAAGATAACTGTCAAAAAGATGTGTCCATAATTCTAACCATTCGTCCATGATTCTAACCATTTGTATTCGTAATGTTAAACATTTGTATGTCAATAAAAAACTTGTACTCAAAATTCTGCTGTCATATGCATGAGTTTGATACATTTTGAGGGATAGGATTGTTTTTACGTGAGTATGAACCTAAAAGTTGTGAGTGCAAAGTCTTAGAAATACAACTCTAATTTCTACGACTACGAAGTCTTCCCTGTGAGGACGAATTCAAGTTTATGGGTACGAGTAGAAAAGTGCTAAAAATGTACTTAAACTAACATAATCATTTGGTCTTCAGTTGTTTGTTTGTTTTTTGTTGATGGAATATAAAAGATGAGAATAATGGTATGCCATCTTTTTAGGTCTTTTCCAGGATTTTTTCAAAAGCAGGCAAGGGGCAAAAGGCGTTTTGCACCATTCTGGAAAAACGAATCTGGAAAAAGCTTTTTGGTAAATTTTTTTCTTCTCAACAAACACTATGAAAAAACACCAAAAGGTGAAGAGGAACTGCCACTAATATTGGCTGGCCTTGGAAAACGTTCTCTATCCATATCTGAAGACATTACACATTCGGTGGTACGTTACTATTAATTTACTGGTTTGTGTCAAGTCCTGTCTGAAGAGAAAAACACATCTTAGAATTCATCTTGGCATGTGATTTAATTAATATTTGCATGATGAAATAAACAGTCGGTCATAAATATGTCACTGCAATAAATCTTTGACTATTGTTTTGTCTCTTCAGTTGTCAGATTTGCTTTTTAGTGCATATCCAAGACTAGCAAATATCTGTGGTGGCTGGATGCTGCACAAGTCCACAGGTATGTAGGAGTACGAATGTGAGTGAATGTTGGGTGGTCGTCGGAAGAGCCATTTGGCGCATTTTAGGCGTTTGCCTACCACGCTTCTGTCAGTCTGCCCCAGCGCAGCTGTGTCTACACATGTGGCTTACTACCACCAGCATGAATGTGGTGTGAATGACTAAATGGGTAAAGGTAAAGCGCTTTGGGTGCCTTAAAAAGTAATATATAAATCCAATACATTATGAGTTGTTACTCTATATTCAGGTGTGTTCAGTATCAATGATATTATACTTTTAGGTGGTGGTGGACGGCGGAGCTTAGTGGTTATTCCTCCAGATCTCCATGGATACAGTGGCCAGCAGCTAAAGGCAGTGAGCGGGAATGGAAAATACACATTGTACATTTCTCCTTTACAAGAAGAACTTGATACTATTCCATTACCACCGGAAGCAAAGGAGTTTGAGAACATGCCCAAAGCCCAATGTACAACCTGCAAGAAAATGGTTCCTCTTCAGATTCTCCCAGCACATATCAAGGAATGCAAGGTAGAATTGTTAGATTTGTCCTCTTCTACGGATGAGGTATGTCAAAGTTGAGTCTTTTAGACTATTTCACAGCTGTTAATATTGGAAAATGATGTTATTCTGTGCTATGCTCTAAACACTTCCATACTATTACTGTTTTTCTCCCCTAGGAAAGCTGCAGCAAAGAACATGCGGATACATTCCAATATTCAATTTGCAGCAAGGCAGGCAAGGTGAAACTGTTTGTGCCTTCCTGGTAAATTAAGACATTAATGTCAGAGATAATGTAAGGGTTTATTCACACGCCTTGTAAATTCTGTTTTAAGACAGCAGAATGCCCTGTGTGCAACAATGCATTTCAAGATGACATCATTGAAATCCATGCAGCCACATGTGGATTACGGTAATATTACTGTTTCTACTGTATTTATTTTCATGTATATCCACGTTCATTTAACAAATTACATCTAAGAGGATTGCTTTGCCAATTTTCATATGTATGCAAGTGTTTGTGACAATATAATTTAGGGCAAGCTGTTTTCTTTATGTGTGAAGACCTACAGAAAGTGGCAGCCATGAGTCAAGTGGATCAGTCCCAGTCAGTACTTTTCAAAGGTAATAGTGTACATTCAGTATTTATGGTGACAAATTATGTAATCTGGATAATATACACTTGGAATACTCCAGTATCAATCTTGATATTTTTTTCCTGCTGGAAAGCTTTGTAATATGTGTGGAGTGTGATCACTGAGAAATGTGGTAATCTAAAAACATGCTTTGCTTGTGACATGTTTTGTTCTTGTGTTGACCTTTATTCAGCCTTTTTAAATTTCACCAGTATAGGAGGTGTTACACCCAACACCTGGAGTAGCAAACAACGAGGAAATTATACAGACAGTATAACCGTGTCTAATTCTGTTTG
Source organism: Nelusetta ayraudi (assembly GCF_046127955.1). Lineage (NCBI taxonomy): Eukaryota > Metazoa > Chordata > Actinopteri > Tetraodontiformes > Monacanthidae > Nelusetta > Nelusetta ayraudi. The sequence goes on from NW_027466087.1 coordinate 1,462,789, forward strand.
TTATTCAAATGCTCAGTGTTCAATAAATAGTAAATAAGCATTCAGAAAAGTCAAGTTGGCGTCAATTTGAATGTTTTTTTCTTCTGTTTTAACTTTCAGTACTGAGGAAATTTTGGATTGGATCGCTTCACAAGTTCATGAAGAAGACAGATTTTCCATCTGTGTGTCGAGAACTGATCTTTTCAGCAGAGGCATGCAACAATGGCAGCGGCAGAAGAAGACATCACCCAAATGTAGACTTAAGGTCACATTCTTTGGCGAGGCAGGCATCAATACTGGGGCCCTTAGTAGAGAATTCCTCACAGGTAGAAATGTTTGTCTATATTTCCCAATAACATGAAATTTGTGCACATCAAATTCTTACAAGGCCAGATGTATGATAAAATATAATCAGTCACATAAAGGAAAGGAGTTATCTGCACACTGGTTATAGTCCAAGAGTTTTTCATAGACTGATGTGAGGACAATTTCTTCTTCTTATTATTTGTCCAAATTTGTCAAATAAGACACACTGTCAACATCAGCAGTGGGTCTCTCATGGTGCAGTTGGTTCAAATGCTAATCAAATTGGCGGAAAAGCAGAGACAAAAGAGACATTTTCAGTGTTCTGTATTTTACTGTTTTACAGAAATGCTTGCAGAGATTGAAAACAGACCCTTTGTTGGAGGGCCAGATAAGAAAGGGAAGAATCCTCTTTATTGTCTCAACAGTTTGGACTCTAGATTCTTCAGGTGCGCAGTGGAATTCATTGTGTGTTTTCTTTAGCATATCAAGTGCAATATTACTTAACCCTGTCTAATATAATTGTAAATGCATTCAGGCAGTTTATATGTTGTTTTGTTTTGATTAGGAGTGCAGGAGAGGTCATGGCAGCTAGCCTGGCACAAGGCGGACCTTGTCCTAACTTCATGCGCGAGTGGTGCTTCAGATACCTCTGCTCCGGTGACGCTGACAGCATTCTAGTGTCTGCCAGTGATGTAACAGATTTAGAACTGTCACTGCTTGTTGAGAGGGTAAGTGCAATTTTATCTTATTAGTTTGTAATTGCATTTAACTTCCATATGATATGGCTAGCATAATTACTTTTTTGGTTTGTTGCTTTTACAGAACAATGATAAAATAAAAATAAATTTCACTTGACACCTTCTCTGTTTTCAGATAAACAGCGCCACGAATGACAACATCAGTGACCTGGTTGATGATATTGTGACCTGCGGATACACTGGATTTGTGTCCACTGAAAAAAGAGACAGCATGATAAGGTGTGTTTGGTGACATTTTTGTTTTTCATGAAGGCATCCAATAGGTTTACTACTAAAGTATATTCTTCTGATGAAACATTTTGTCCATTAGAACTGTCATACTTCACTCCACCATGAGAGTCCTCCCCATGCTTGACCAGCTCAGGAAAGACCTGATGCTGTATGATCTCCCTGAAGTCATGAACAGTCATCAAGATCTCTGCCAAAAACTGTTTATTCCAGGGGAAGATGATGAGGTATATTTCATTCTTGACTGCTTTTAATTTAGCATGAATGTCTTTTTGAGAATTATATTTATGCAAACTAAAATGCCCTTTCTTCCTCTTAAAGGCTGATGCAGCCTTCCTCCTGGAGAACACCTGTCCTGTCTATAGTGACACTGGTTCTGCCAAGCACCAAAACTTTCTCCAAGACTACCTACAGGAAATTGAAGATTCTGGTATGTTTTAGCCGAGATAGGGTAATGAAGAGATTAACTTTGTCTGTTATCCTGCGGTACATTTTCTTTAGTGCAGTATGAATGGTTAATCGATTCAAACTATACAACCCATTAAATCAAAGCATTCGTGGAAACTTGATGCCACTATTAAAAAAAGCATGTAACTGATAAAACGTCATATTATGAGCTCTAGGATGACACTGTTTCATTAAGCTAGACATGGAGGAGTAACATATGGATGATTTGTACAGTTACATTACAGTTAAATCTATGTAGTTTCATCTTTGATTCATGAAATGTTCAGATACTCGAAAAAGTCAATGAGTTTTGTATGTAAGGTATTTAACGATTGGAAAACTAAAATATTTTCAATTCAGACTAACATTGTGTTCATCTCTTCATTAAGAACATGAGGGCCCCAGCAATAACAGTGTTACACCGGAAGGTTTGACAGTCGGGCGCATCATGCAGTGGATGACTGGACAACGACACAAGCCTGTCCTGCCTAGCGAGAAGAAGGACTTCGTCATAAATATAAAATTCCACCATGACTGTGACACACAACACACAGTTTGTTTTCCAACTGTAAGTGCCTGCAGTCGTACAGTGACATTTCCTTCAGCCCACCTGAGAACATACAGTGGATTCAAAAATATTTTGACACTAGCCGTATGCCACGGGCAAAGCTTTGACAGGGTGTAGCCACTCCTGTGAAGGGAAAAAAATAGAACGGCAACATATCACTGTCGTTTTACCTGTCAACTTTCTGTTTCAGACTTTTGTTAATGTTACTGTTACAAAACCATTGTTTTTCTATTAATGACAGTTCACTCCAAAGTTAGTTTTTACCTCAATGGTACCCACAAACATTTTTTTGTTTTTGAGTGAAGTTTTAAAAATTAAAAAATGTGATTCTGAGGACTGTTGTGGAGAGTCATGAAAACGTTTTAATAAATGTTGGGACTTTTGTCTCATGTTAAATTGAACATTTGTTAGTCATGCATTTTTTGAAACGAGTACATTTTTTCAAGGTTGTGTTATGTGTCAGGCATTTCTTGTGCTGCCATTAGACTTCCAATACACTGAACCATTGTAATGTAAATGTCTCTACCAAATGATTCTGATGAGGCCAGGGGATTTATCATGGACTGTACTGTTTCAATAATATCCTGAGTCACAGGGCACTCAATTTCCTGGACTTGAACTCCATATGGTTCCTCATGCACAGCATCAAACATTTCCCAGTCAGTTCCATATTGCTCCATGTTCAAAATGTCAGTTTGTTTAAAACAGCATTTGTTAGCCTGATAAAATTAAATTATTAATATATATTATATCAATTAAATTATTGAAATAAAATTGGTTAGCCTGAGTCATCCTGCACGGTGAATCTGCAGTAATAGGGGAACTAGGTTGATATCACAATTTAGCCAAAATATGACTTAGACAATTAAGTTATAAGGGATAATAATTGAGAAACATTTTAACAGCATACCAAAGCAAAGACTGACATACACAGGCATAGCGCAGTGACAACAGAAAACATTTAACCAGAGTATAAAATGTGTATACTGTTCCAAACAATCAGAACAATGAGTACATCTATTTTAAATTTTGCTTTGCTGACTTGCTCTGTTTGTGGGATCACATCAATGAAGTATTACACACTTACTTGTATATCATTTTTTCCAACACCTTGTTCCTGAATTTTAACCTTCTACTCCTTCCACATTGTTGTGTTTAAGATACTGACCCCATTCAAATAATAAGAATTCAATAGTATTTATATTAACCGAAGCCTCCACATTTTCAGGTTAAAAACTTGTCAACTGCACTTTGCCTTCGGAAAGAGCTCCTCAACAAACCTGCAAATCTTCATTTGGGTCAGAAGGTTTATTCATGTGGCCCAAAACCCAGAGTTGGTTTGGGGAGAGTCCACCTTCAGACCGTAAAGGATGGTTGTCCCAGCCTTCTGTGAAGGTGTGAAGGGCCTCTGCCAGACGTGGAAGGAAGATGTAGTGAGCACAAAACAAATGAACAACATCTTCCAAATGCAACAGGCCATCGTCCTTGAGACTGTGAAGAACTTCATAGTAAATGTGTGTCCCGCTGGTCCAGACATCTCGCCAAAGGCGTTCAATCCTAGGTCAGAAACGGAAATTATTCAGCTGAATATTTAAATGATGTTTTCATTTTACATATTAATATTGATATACTGGAAATGATTTATTATAACCTTTGATTATGCACACTGCGCCCAGCTATGAAGCTCCCTCTTCCAGTGCCTTTCACAGTGAACATCGTTTCAGCAATTGACACATTTTCCACGCCTTCATCGCCCCTGACCCTACAAAATCCATCACAACAAAATATTCCAGCAACTATTACTGAAATGAGTAATTATGACAATGAAACAATAGCCAAAATTCTTGTCAGTGTTCACCTGGAAGGCCAGCCATAGTTTTCCACTGCCTTCAGACAAAATGAATGAGCAGTGTTTGAGCGGTTGTTTGTTGCAGGTTCCAGATAGGAAATCTGCATAGAAAGACAGTATTTTAATCTGCAAAGGCAAAATATTAACAACACACGATAAATTATATTCATTTAAAATGTTTATTCCCTGCTTTACTCCTCCTGTACTTCTGCCTTTGTTTCCTCCCACCTGCCTTCTTCATCCTCCTGCTCCTCTTGATCTCTTTTTAAACCCCTCCCTTTCTTCTCATTATCTTCACCTCCCCTCCGTCCTACCACCATTTTTTCTTTTCAAATGATTGACCAGTCAGTATTCCTCCCTAAGATTGCAATCTGGGTCTATCTACTTAAAGTGATGGAGTAAAATATGATAAGATTTATTGTTAATTATGTGTGTGAACCATGGAGGTAATGCATATGCAGTTTATGACAGAACAGTGAATACATGAATACAAACACATTCAGAGATAATAAAGCACTGCAATAAAAGATGACAAACCTTTCTCGAGTACCCATCTATAGCACCAAAGATGACGATGTTGTATCTAGAAAACAAAATATGGATCGACAATGAGCAGTGCCCCCAAATAGATAAATACGTGAATAAATCTCAAGTCTTACCGTATGAGCTTATGATTGGTGTCTATATGGACTAACGATAAAGGCCCTTGCACAAAATATTTCCTCCTCACTATGCACCCCAGCTGTGTCATTCTCTCCAAAACTCCTGGAGCATCAACTCTGTGCATGGACTCTTTAATCCGATCCCATTGAACCCTATGTCCATCATCTTGAAGACAGCCCTTTACCATTCTATAGCCTGCATTTGATGCTTTTGATGGACTGGACGGCACTATCCAATTCACAGTCAGTTAGGCTGCTGTATGTAGAACGGGTGGACAAGCCAAGTTCATGCATACGCCTGAAGATTGTGCTCTGGCTGACACCCAACAAATTGGCGATGCAAGATACCGGTAAAGGGATGTTGATGAGCCGAGAAAGAAGCTCCTCAGAAAAAATGAACTTTGGTCGGCCTCGTCCTCCAGCTCTAATAAAAGCACAGGGACTCTCTTGGGAAACAGCTGAGTGGATCTTACTTTGCAGGGATAGAAGACACAACACAACACAATTTCAACTGGGATGTTTAAAGTGCTGGAGGCAGCTGTCAGAATGAATGCTTCTTGATTTACAATGTATTGTAAGTAGTCCAAGTTTAAGTGCGGTTGATTCAACACATCTGTAATTCTTGATTTCAAACGTTCCAATAACCGAGTGGCCACTGGTCCCTGTAAACAAAGAAATACAAGTTTGATGCATTCAATTTCATTATTTACATAGTCGTTTACCATGAAACAGTGTTCGTTAAATTCCACATAGGCTGTACATACACTCTAAACACAAATGTTTAGCCTCAAAAAAAAAAAAATCAACGCAAATGAAATTGCGTTGAACCAACAAGCAATATTACATTGTTAAAAAATAAAGTTAGCAACTTAGAAAGCTTATCTAAATCAATTAATTACATTTTTTAAATTGCATTTATGTATTAAATCAAGTGGTGTCAACAGATCCTCCGAGTTACTTTTTAGAGTGTACATTCAAAATAATTTTGTATTTTTAGCAAAATAATATACCAATCATAAGCAGGCAAGTTAATACAATTAATGGCAATTATTACTCTGATCCAAGAGGCTATTCAAGATATTTTCCTTATGGTTCTTTTTTTTTATTTTTTTTTCTTAACCTTGATGAAACAGCTTCAGAGTAATAGTGCTGGTTAAATAATAAACTACTTGTAACTCTTTACATGGAGAAAATAACCCGGCGTCCCAGCTCTCGTCTCTGCGGCACCGCCACAGAAACGCGCCCCATAACCCCTAATCAACATTTATGACAGATAAGACAACCAAAATACACACGTCATAATGTGTGTACGATAATCCATCGATCCACTGACCGACTCCCCGCTAGATTCGTTGTAAACGAATGCACGAGTCCGAGAACAGAGTTTGCAAAGAACTAAAACTGGACTTACAGCAATTTAGGCTGCACAATGGGCTGATTCATACGGCAATTGGCACGATTCATAATCTCAAATTATGTTTGTTTTGTTTTTATTGTTTTATTTTGCCGCTAAACCGACTTCTAATGCAAGGAGGCGAATGCAAGCACTAACTGAGCGTCACCAGCCCGGCTCGTTAGCGTGCAAGCTAAGCAGTACCGTGTATAGTCCATAAACTGTATATTATTTAAAACATTACAATTTCATGAACAAAAAAATTGGATGTGTTGTTTACTTTACCTGTGATGTTTCACCTGCGTCCGTAGGTGCACCGCCGTCAGCCGTCTTTGCCGCATGCACTTTTGGAGCAATCGGTGTTCGATTACCTTCCCCTCTGACCTGCCTGTGACCTATGTGACGTCATTTTTAGCACTTTTCTACTCGGACCCATAAACTTGAATTTGTCCTCACAGGGAAGACTTCGTAGTCGTAGAAATTAGAGTTGTATTTCTAAGACTTTGCACTCACAACTTTTAGGTTCATACTCACGTAAAAACAATCCTATCCCTCAAAATGTATCAAACTCATGCATATGACAGCAGAATTTTGAGTACAAGTTTTTTATTGACATACAAATGTTTAACATTACGAATACAAATGGTTAGAATCATGGACGAATGGTTAGAATCATGGACACATCTTTTTGACAGTTATCTTACTCCATACTTCTGGGATGTCTCTCCCAGTAACCACAGCAGCTTGTAGGGAGAAGCAGTCCGCCAGCCACCAGGCTGCACTGGGCTGCACTGCAGTTTGGCAGCAGTTGTTGGATGAATGAGGAGCAGCTGGACGTCACCATCCTCCTCTCACACTGTGACTGGGAACACTGGACCTCTGCTGTGGGATCAACTGGCTTTGGTGCTGGAACCATCATCCACTGGTTCCAAACCAGTACTGACTTCAAACTCTCCAGTTGATAGTCTCTGCTGTGGACAAGATCCATCAGTGGCTTCACTGATGATTCCTGCAGCTGCATGTTCCCTCTCAGGTCCAGGTGTCTGAGGTGGGAGGGGTTGGACTTCAGAGCTGAGAGCAGCCAATCACAGCTGAGCTCTGACAAACTGCAGTCAATCAACCTGAATAGAGAATAAATGATGGAGAGTTTATAATGATGGAGAGTTTGTGTGTGTGTGTGTGTGTGGGTGCAGCTTGCAGGTGGAGGAGGGGCGAAGCCTCAGTTTGTCACTCACTCCACTGGTTGTAGTTCTGTCAGCCACCACTAGATGGAGCGCTCCTCTTCACTCTCCTCCTCATCCTCCCTCAATCCTTCCACCTGTTGAGAGAAGAAGAGACAGCAGCAGTCAGGACTCACGGTCCTTGAAGGCATCATCACAGAGACGTTGACTGTTAATGGAGATGATGGAGTGACTGGTGAGAAGAAGCAGACTCTCAGTCACTTGTCAAGTGTGGAACATATGAAGGTCATGTGACCATGGAGTGTTGGACTGATACTGAGGCCTGATGAAGATGAACTGATCCATAATTGAGTGGTGAACTGAGAGAAGAAGCAGTTTGGCAGCAGATGTTGGATGAATGAGGAGCAGCTGGACGTCACCATCCTCCTCTCACACTGTGACTGGGAACACTGGACCTCTGCTGTGGGATCAACTGGCTTTGGTGCTGGAACCATCATCCACTGGTTCCAAACCAGTACTGACCTCACACTCTCCAGTTGATAGTCTTTGCTGTGGACAAGATCCATCAGCACCTTCACTCCTGAATCCTGCAGCTGGTTGTAACTCAGGTCCAGGTGTCTGAGGTGGGAGGGGTTGGACTTCAGAGCTGAGAGCAGCCAATCACAGCTGAGCTCTGACAAACTGCAGTCCTTCAACCTGAATAAAGAATAAATGATGGTGTGAGTGGAGTTTTCATCACTATCTCAAATTAAAAATATTAATGTCTATAACACTGTAATGTCCATTAAACCAATCAGAAGCACAACAATAATACTGATGTAGCACCCTTCCCACGTGACAAACACTTACCACCTAACACATCACGCTGGGCGGGCTCTGGGTTCAATTTTTATAAAGTGGTGCCATTTTTTAAGGTAAATAATAATAAAGTAATAAGAAACTAAATTAGTTTGGTGCCTCCACTTAGTAGAAAGTAAAATAAACTATGATGAACTCTACTAAGAATTAAAAAAAAAAAAAGGGAAACAGATTTCAGACTTTCCATAAACAACTGAGGTGTATTCTCTTCTGTAATCACACACTCAATGCATACATATTCAAATATTCAACACTCACTCCAATCAAGAAATAAAAGAAATACAATAAACCCCATACACAACACAAAGAAAATACCCCGTTGCAGGCCTGAGTCGAAGCTTGGGAGCGGTGAGGTCAGAAACTGGGTGACCGGTTTGCTTTAACAGCAAAAAATAAATAAATAAGTGCACTGATTGTCCAGCTATACTCACTGTGTGTTGTTCATGAAGGTGAGAAAGATGAATGAAAGGATGGAAGAAGATGAGAAAAGGGTTTAGTGATGACCCGAGGCTCTGGTACTGGTGAAGATTGCAGTCGAGAAGGCTGAAGAGAGTCACACACGCGGCCCGACACGCCGTCGACACCTGCTGCTTGTCACTCCAGTGATCGCTGACATCAACCAAAAAAAAAAAAGGTCCAAGGAACACATCCACTGTGTCCTCTGGCAAACAAAAATATACACTTAGCTGGATAAACATTCACTTCGGTTACATGAAATCTTGCCGAATTCATACACCACAATACGTGCGCACACACACACACACATTACGAGGTATACGCTTGTCCCTCGGCGCTAGCATGTTAGCACGAGCTAATCGCTAATCACGTTTAGCATCTATCTACAGCAACATGGATAACATTGCTTATTCTCTTTTACCTGCGGTACGTTTTTTCCTCTTTCACAATAGCTTGATAAACTCGTTATTTATCTTCATGTGAAGAAAGACTTTCTCTCATTTTTACACGTTCTTCTCGTCTCTGTCTCTGGTCCATCTACCTTGTTCCCGAAAATCCCACCCCTTTCCGATCTCCCGATTGGAAGACAAATCAGTGCAAAACAAACAACCAATGTACATGCTCGGAGGAAATAAATGACAGTTGGAAAAAAAAACAAAATCACTCTACCACTGAAACCAAACTTGTAAAAAAAAAAAAACACAGTACAGTAACAGATATTACATACACTTTGAACGTCAGTAATTCTCTTTCCGTTTTACAACAATCATTTTCATCACACTGAAAGGAATAATATTTCAATTAACAGGGTTTAACAACTTATTTATTCATTTTTTCTATTTATTCATTTATCTATTGATCTATTTATCTATTTATTAATCTATTTATTTATTTATTAATAAAGAAACATGGTGGCTTTTTCCACCGGGTTACACTGAAATAATGAATCACCACAATAAAATATTTTATATCAACCTGTTTAGTCATGTGACCACTGATCAGCTGATAACAATGCTGGAATTCATTGATTCATTTTGCCCCAAAGGTTCAGTGTGTAAAATCAGTGCAGATTTATTGCTGAAAGCTTCATATACAACCATCAATATAGTTTGAAGTCTTTATTTAGTAGAAAATAAAAGTCCTCTGGTTTTCCTGCCGTTAAAACGGTTCTTTATAGAAACATACAGAAGGTCAAAGGTCGTGGTCATCTTGCACCGCCATGTTTGTAGGCGGCGGGTTGGGAAAATCAGTTTGAGAGACAGTTTCATATTGATGGTTGGAGGCTGGAATCCTCTCATAAAGCAAATGCTGAGAACAAATGGTTATTAAGTGACTGACATGCAGTGGAATCTTTTCTGCATCTTGCTCATCATTACTGAACTGACTGAGATGATAGAACCTGCATTGACCCTTGACCTTCTGTCGAGTCCAGCTGGATCTATCTACAGTATCTAAGTGCTCATACAGGTGGCTAAAGCTAGCGCTAGCTGAAAATCATGCTAACACTGGACTGTCTGCTGTGACTATGACTGATTGTGATGCTAATAGATGGTAGTAATATTTGTATTGATGGAACTTTAGCATTATACAGAGAACTAGACACCTTTGCTGTCAACCACATCCTTTATGACGCTGGAAGGCCACCGTAGTTCACTGGCAAGAAGGGGAGAGGGAGGGCCAGCAAGCAAGCACTGCAATCTGAAATCTGACCTCTAGATGGCAGGATTTTACACACTGTACAATTAAACCCAGTTTCACTCATTTCAAACACAAACCAGTGACTGCAAATTGAATTTCCAACAGCAGTCAAGTGAAAATCATGACAACAATAACAAGAGTGATAGAAGTTGTAGAGTGAAGAGGGTGAACTGACCTCAGAGTCTCCAGTTTACATTCTGGACTCTGCAGAAAACCACTCAGCTACTTCACTGATGAAACCTGCAGCTGGTTGTGACTCAGGTCCAGGTGTCTGAGGTGGGAGGGGTTGGACTTCAGAGCTGAGAGCAGCCAATCACAGCTGATCTCTGACAACATGCAGCCACTCAACCTGAATACAGAATCAATATTTGATTTCTTCCATGGTGTAAATGTCATATTAAGAGACATTTCTCCCTGTTGATGATCCAGATGTGCAGCTGTGTGTTGGGATCACTGAGTCATTCCCTCAAAGGAGTCATTGTGCCAGTGTGTTGTCAACACAATAACAACAGCAGTGTGTCAGTCAGTGTGCAGCCAATCAGCAGTGAAGATGGAAAATAATCAGTGTGTCCTTTGTGTGCTTGTGGCTGTTTTCAGTCATCAGAGTCTCGTTACAAGTCAAACACATTCAAAGGACAAGATGAAGAAATACTGCTGCACTATTAATCTGCCTCTAATATTTCTTCACAGGATCTTCTGCTCAGTCATGTGACCTTCATCACCAATCAACAACTTCCATTGAGCTCCAAAGTGACTGGAGACATTTTCCACACTTTCTTCCACCATCCAAAGTCTTTTCTGGCTGCAGATTGTTGACATGAAAATATCAACAACATCCACTTTGTCTAGATGAGTCTTTAATATCTGCTTCAAAGTCTTCACACTGAGCAGCGTTACACACCAGTTGTCATCTGCTGACACACACTGTCCACCAGTAGAAAGCAGGAACTGACCTGAGAACTTCCAGTCTGCAGTTTGGACTCTGCAGTCCAGCACAGAGCAGCTTCACTCCAGGATCCTTGAGGGTGTTGAGACTCAGGTCCAGCAGTGTGAGGTGGGAGGGGCTGGACTGCAGAGCTGAAGACACCACTGCACACTGCAGCTCTGAGAGTTCACTGAATGAAGGAGAGCAGAGTGAGAAGTTGCTGCTTCCATCATCATCATCATCATCATCATCATCATCATCATCATCACCACCACTGCCATCATCATCATCATCATCATCATCATCATCATCATCATCATCATCATCACCACCATCACCACCACTACCATCATCATCATCATCATCATCATCATCATCACCACCACTGCCATCATCATCATCATCATCATCATCATCATCATCACCACCATCACCACCACTACCATCATCATCATCACCATCATCACCATCTTCATCATCCCCACCACCATCATCACCATCAATGATTGAATAGTTGATTTTGGTTGACAGTGTAAATTCAATCAATCTTGTACAATCAACTGATAACAATGAAAAAGAAGCTTCCAAAACAAATGTGCACATTATAAAGACTCACAACAACAAAAACATAACAACTGTGTGAAGGAAAAAGCAGCAGGCTGAAGCCCAAGCTGATTCTTGCCTCTCCTATACAGTCCATAAGATTAGCTGGAATAATTAGTCAGACAAAATCAAAAAGGAAAAAAAGAGGAACGCAACTCAACAAAATATGCTTGACATTATTCTTCATCATTGACTCACAATTCAATCATTTATCCTCATCATCATCAAGTATTTTGCCCTTCAAGATTTTTTCAACTCAACAAAGAAGCACACATTTTCAAATGGTCACTGATCCCATTCCAAAATGGAACTCCCAAAAAAGAAAGACATCTATATTTAACAATGCTTCTCACCTTCCATCATTCAAAGACACTCAACCCTCTGAACATGGATTGATTTTCTCTCACTTTAAAAAACTTAGAATACATACACATAGCTCAGTGTAGATGCTGTTGAGGAGGGTTTGACTTCCTGCTTCTTCACCTTCAGTCACACGTTCACATCTCCTCTCCAGACTGATCTTCTGCTGCTGTAGAAGCTCCTGCAGCTGCTGCTGCTGCTATAAAAACTCCAGCAGCTGCTGCTGCTCCTGAAGCTGCTGCCAGTCCTGCTGCTGCTGCTGCTGTAGAAGCTCCTGCAGCTGCTGCTCCTCACCACCAGGACTCCCCTCTGTCTTCCTGTCGAGACATTTTGGCTTTGACTGATTGGATCAGTTGTTGGTGTCCATCACTTGTCAGCTGTTTTTCTGACACCATCATTAATTGGATGGAATCATTGTCTCCATCAACACGAACTGACAGCCTGCTGGCCTCCTAGTGGGCTCTTCACAAATCACTTCTTGTCTTTTGCTCTCTTTTCTAAATTCAATCCCTTCTTGCAGCTTCACAATCAAAGAATTTGAGCCACAAAGAATTTGAGCCACAAAGAATTGAGCGCAGCCGTTCATAACGCCGTCTTTTAGCCACCACGTTGCGCGCCGTCATGGATTTGTAGCTGTTTTCTAGGCTGGTCTTGTCACATCATCCAATAGATTATTAGATGACATATTCATCTATCAAATGTATATTTTCTATCTGGTGTGGTTGACAGCTGGTGGGCTCTGGTTGAGCAGTGGCTCTGTGGAACTGGCCCTTTGTTTCTCAGCAGACAGAGACAGTGGAGTCACATTGCACTGAACTTTGGATTGAAATTCATCTCAGTGGAGTTGAGCTGCGCTTTATGACAGAGCATCAAACATTCCTGCCACTGCATGAAGTTCAGTCTCAGAAGGGCTTTGCTGCATTTCAACATGATGAATGTGACCATGTCAAAGATTCCCTTCTCTTGACCACTGACCACAACATCTGACACCTTTTCACCTTCGGAGGAATTTATCACTGTCAAATCAAACTAGAATTAGACTGAGAAACAAGGACATTAGTGTTCTTACTGTCTTCCAGAGGCTCCAGGTTCATTACTGAAGTTTCAGTCATTCTTCAGAGACACCCCACTGGACCCTGGAGACTTCAGTCTCTGTGTCTTGGAAAAAATTCTGCAAACAAAAATGATTTTCCCATAAAGTTTGAGAAGTCAGAGGAGGACAACATCTGGGAGTGTCTGCATGTTTTCTTTTGTATAAAAGGACTGGGTCAAGGGACAGATAGCAGTCAGACTTCATGTCCTGACAATACTTTGTTGTTGCTAGGGTTTTTAACTCGGCCCAGAGCTCTGTATATTTGTATCCTGAATTGATTATTTACTAAAGACATATTTAAATTGGCATTCTTCTCCTGAGACTCTTCATTCAACGAACATGCGGATCAGCAGCATGACACAAGGAAATTCTCTGATCCAACACTAGTCATCATATAATACAGATAGCCTGGTTCCTTACTGTGTTCCAGAGGCTCCAGGTTCATTACTGAAGGTTATAGGTTGATGCATGGACCAGTCACTCTTCAGAGACACCACACTGGACCCTGGAGACTTTGCTCTGTCCTCCTCTTGCTCCACTGGAAGACTCATCTTGAGTCCTGGAGTCAGTCTGAGGTGAAACATCAAGTGTGACAGTGAGCTGAGAATCTAGTGAGTTCCACTTCAGACAGAGAGAACAGGAAGAAACACTGAGTTCCCAGTGGGATCAAGCAGACACACGACTGCTGGTGTCCACTCACATCACATTTCATGAGTTCTTCACTCAGTGACGACTCACCTGCTGCTGCTGCTGCTGCTGCTGCTGTTACTGCTGCTGCTGCTGTTGCTGCGTCGCCTCAAAATGGAGCCTGACACAGAACAACTCTGACTTCTCTTCCTGCTTCTGCTGCTCCTCATTCCTCATTTTATGTAGACGATGGCCAAATTCCAACAATACCGGTTCTCACTGGCACACCCATAAGCACACGCGCGCACACACACACACACACACACACACACACACACACACAAACACACACACACACACACACACACACACACACCTGTGGCCAGAGCTGGCAAAGAACAAATAATACAAACAAATACTTTGTCACTGTACTGGAGTCCATTTTTCAAGTATCTGTACTTTACTTCAGTATTTCTCTGACTTTTTACTTTGACTTCCTGCATTTGTACACAAATATCTGGACTTTCTACTGCTCACATTGTAAAAACATGCTAGTTACTTTTGTTTCTTCAATGGATTTCAAAGAGGCAAACTGTGTTGTGTGAAAGGTGGCTCTGTCATGGCGACAGACGGAAGAGTGTTGTGAGTGCAGTTGTCTTTTGCTTGAAAAGCTACTCATCCTATTGTTGGATTGTGTGATCTTGAATGGAGGATTCTTCCTCAGCGACCACTTGATTATCTGTGACTGAACTGAGCGTGATGGAACATCTACCAGGTTATTTTTCACCATCACTATGAGGAAGTGGCTATGTGCACTGCTACTGCTAACCTGCTTTGCTGTGGGACTCCTGCTCTACTCCAGCTCTCTAGCGCAGCCGTCAGGCCAAGATTAGAAGGGGCAGAAGGAAGCCAGGAAGGAGAGGAGGAGCACGGCAGAGACTGAAGCTCCACTCCCGCACATCCAAGTCTCCACCTTTACCCTCTATCCTGCTGGCCAATGTGCTGTCACTCTGGAATAAAGTGGACCAGCTGCCCGCCAATGTCTGGTACCAGGAGGCGTACAAGGACCAGGGTCTGATCTGCGTCACGGAGACCAGGACTCACTTGGCTGGGAGCCGTGGTCCAGGCGCACCACGTGGCCCAGCAGGCACATCCTGCCTCTTTTGATGGTTGTTGTGACTGGGAGAGGGGTGCCGGCTCGGACCAGTGGATACCCAGAGTGTAGCGGAGGCAGTTAGGGTGAAATATATGGAGTCTGCACCTGGAGGTGGCTGACAGTGTCCATGTTTGGGCTCCGTATAGTAGGACTGGAAGGACATGTGTTGAAAATACATGCGTCTACCTAGGTTAGCTAGGGCTACAGGTAGTGATGGTCCGCTGACACCTGAGGCTCCGACACATGCGCTGTAGCTCATGAAACAAACGTATCGAAACACTGTGCCGAGGCACGGTTTGGTCACGTGACTAGTGACGTTCCAAGCAGTTGAGTGACGTTCCAAGCAGTTGAGCGCTTCGGACGTCAAATGAATCACCTGATTGGTTCAGTTTGTCATGTGAATCGATTGTGTTTAGGGATAGGACATCCCTATTTAATGGCGCTCATTTAATTTTTTATTCGCAGAGTAGGTTGGTTTTGTTGCTGTTGGTTGTCGTTAGTTTTTTGAGAGTTAGTAGTAGATAGTCGATCCATATATAGTAAGTTTGATGGATAGATAGATATAAATAGATAACTTGTATTTCCACCAGTTTCATGTAAAAAAAAAAATACCGTCTATTTGTAGAGCACATCATCATCATCCTTCTTCTTCTTCTTTATTTATGTTAGGAAAGGTGCATAAGTTTTTAGCCTGTATTTTGTAAATAAATGTGATTGTAAAAATCAAAATCAAATCTTCTTCTTCTTCTTCTTCTTCTTCTTCTTCTTATTATTATTATTATTATTATTATTATTATTATTATTATTATGATTATTATTATTATTATTATATCCACTGGAAACCATACAGTCATCTAGTGCAGTCAAACAGAAAATTGCAGTCCTATTTTTCTATGCCTCCATGATACAGTCAGTCAGAAGTGCTGTTTTGGTTAGGAAGAATCACATGGTTGATGACGTACAGCATAAACCAGTGTACTGCTTCATGAAGTATCAAAACCCTATCACTGGTTTGGTTGTCTCGACTCAGAGCTGAGTTGAGCTTTCAAAGTCAATCGAGAATTGATCGACAGGGGTTTGGTTTGACAGTGTTTGGCTCCATAACATGCAAATTGGTGGGAGTTAATGAGGAATCACAGTGTGAAGACGCTAACTGTGGCGTGTTGGTTTATCCAAGAAGGAGTCATACAAAAACCTAAGTTCTAGAAGGTTTTATACTGAAAAAACAAGCAAGCATGTACATGGATTCCCCGTTGTTTGGCCAGAGGAGCAGTCCCAGTTGAACCACGAAGGAAAGTCTCCAGGTGACCTCCCAAGGGAGCACCAAGATCCTGGCACCAGACAGAGTTTATATGGGATGAACTCCTGACTGATTGGCTCTCGTTTGTTTGCAGGTTTGTAAACATCCTGTGATTGGATAAGAAGCCCGGAGAACCTCGAAGACTGAACTCAACCTGGAGATCCAGTTGCCACCACGGTGAAGCCGTAATACTTGAAGAAGAATATAAAGATTTAGTTGCCGAACCATCTGCAATTTCAAATATATAAACCAATGCATTGAATTGGAGACAATGTTCAGTTTATTGGTGCAGTTTGGACAAGAGCTGAAGCTCATTTTGTGTTAATTTAGGGTTGATTAAATATGACGTCGCTAAAGGCAGAGGCTAGAAATGCATATAACATAATATAATATAATATAATATAATATAATATAATATAATATAATATAATATAATAGTATATTATATTTTATATTATTTATTAATAAAGCATTATATAATCACTATATATGAATTCACATGATCATGGGTGTTATGATGCAATAAAGTAAATACAATGTGAGTCAGTAAAGTATCCGTTCTCTACTTGTTCTGTAAAATAGTGGTGTGTGTGTGCGTGTGTGTGTGTGTGCATGCGTGTGAGTGTGTGTGTGTGCATGCGTGCACACTTTTTTTCTCCTGTTTTTGCTGAGCAGCAGATGAAGCTGCTTTGCTAACTGTTAGTTGACCTTTGACCTTGTGCTGAGTTCCTGCTGACTCTCTGCCTCCCCCTCTGGTGAGCTGCTGGTCCTACAGCTATGAGCCTCAGTCACGTCAGCTCATTGGCTGGCACCAGTTCACTGCCAGGAAACACTCCCACTGCTGTCTGGATTGTCTTGTTGCTTTATTGCTTCAATTCAACACTTGATCATTGACTTGACATTGTTGTGCAATACAGACTGATGGCATATTTCATGACTTATTGATTGACTATTGTCACATTGAGCCAACAAGCAGAATCAAAAGACAAAATTCTGTCACAATATTTACATGCATTCATCTGATTGTTGACAAATGGATCAACAGTCAGAAGGTTGATCAGATGGATGAATTGTTGAAAGGTCAAAGGTCAGGGTGGAAAGGTCCAGAGTGGACCAGAGTTGTCATGTGGACTAATGACACATTATTAATCTGTGGGATGAATGGGCTGCAGAGGAAGAGAAACAACGTGGCACAAACATCCAGCAGCCATGGAGACAAACATCAGGTGGACAACAGTCACCAGGAGCACAAACAGGAAGTGGCGTCCAGGCCCCGCCCCCACCCTGTGATTGACAGCCGGAGACACTGGGCACCAAACGTGAAGACAGAAGAAGAATCAAAGGTGAGAATTCAGCTCAGAGTCTCTCTGACGACTTCAGTCACACTTTCATCAACTCAGCTGAAGAACCTGGACCAACACAAAGTCCAACATGTAGCGGCTGAGTGAAGGAGGTCTGGACTCTGTGGAGGAGCTCCATGGTTCCAGAGACGCTGTAGAAGGACAGAAGACCTGCTCTGTGGTCCAGGTACACTCCCACTCTGGAGGACCGAGGACCTGAGACATCAGTCCTGATGTTGTTGTGACGAAACACATATCCACCTGAGGAACAATATAAAGGCCAGGATTTGTCATTGAATCCAAATCCACTTTCCTCTGACTCTCCTGCTCTGCTGATGTTCCTGTAGGCCACTGCTACACCAACCCCCCCTCTCCACTCCACCTCCCAGTAACATCGTCCAGTCAGACCTTCTCTACTCAGGACCTGCTGCCAGTAAATGAATCTGTCTGGATGATCACAATAAGACTGAACTTCCTTCATGCGTGTCACTTTTCTGTTCTCCTCAGATAATAACAGATGTTTGTTCACTGTGTTTGGATCCAGAGTGATTTGAGGTGAACATCTGAGGAAGTCCTCTCTGCTCCTGGGTTCTGGTACCTTCAGTAGAACATCAACGTTGCTCACTGTCCATGAGATGTTTGTCTGAGTCTCCATCAGAACTTGTTGTATTTCATCTCTCAGCTTGGTCACAGCTGCTGCCACATCCTCAAAGTATCTCAGAGGACGGATCTCTAGGCTGGAGGAGTCTGGAGACGCATTGAGTGCTGGCAGTGAGGAGAACCTGTGGAGAAACGGGCTGTGGTCCAGTGTGTGTGAGATCTTCTCCAGCTCAGCGTCTCTCCTCTTCAGCTCCATCATCTCCTGCTCCAGCTTCTTCTCAAGCTCTTTGACTTCACTCACTGCTGCCCCCTGTGTGGATCTGACCTGCTGCTGCACCTCAGAGCGTCTTTTCTCCAGCAGACGGATCATCTGGGTGAGGATCTTCTCACTGTCCTTCACTGCTTTATCAGCAGAGCCGTTGATGGACTCCACCTCCTTCTGAAGCACCTTCAGGTCTTCCTCTGTGTGCTGGATCTTCTGCTGGATCTTCTGCCTGGTCTCCTCCAGCTCTCTCTGCCTCTCAGTCCTCTCCGTTGCTGCTGCCACTGTGTCGTGACCTTTATGTTCATCCACACAGCATAAACCACAGATGATCCTCTGATCAGTGCGGCAGAATATCTTCATCACTTCGTCATGACGAGGGCAGATGTTCTCCTGGAGCTGCTGGCTGGGTTCCACCAGCTTGTGTCTCTGTAGGGGAGCAGCATCACGATGAGGCTGGAGGTGAGAGTCACAGTAGGAGGCCCGACAGACCAGACAGGACTTGAGGGCCTTCATTTTCCTCCCAGTGCAGACATCACAGGCCACATCTCCAGCTCCAGCATAGCAGTGATCAGCAGGAGCATCTTGAAGTCCAGTCTTCCCCAGGGTCTCCACTAGAGCTGCTAACAGGGTGTTCTTCTCCAGGACAGGCCTTGGTGTGAAGGTCCTCCTACACTGAGGGCAGCTGTAGACTCTCCTCCTCTCCTCCTCTGCATCCCAGTGGTGTTGGAGACACTTCCTGCAGTAGCTGTGTCCACAGGAAGTGGTCACTGGATCCTTGAGAAGATCCAGACAGAGGGAACAAGAGAAGGTTTCTGGGTCCAGCTGAGCTGCTGCCTGAGCCATTTCACCTCTGAGAGCCACTGACTGACTGACTGACTGACTGGGTTCTGTTCCCTCAGAAACGAAACTAGTTTGACTTGAGGGGGAGGAAACAACCAGTCAGGGCTGTGACTGGCTGCAGGGAGCACGACTTCTAACCTCCTGACTCATTCCAGGAAGAGGAGTGTCAGGGTGTATGTGTGTGTGTGTGTGTGTGTGTGTGTGGACTTTGTTTACTTGGCGCTGAAGACAGACAACGAATCAAATTTCATAGTTCACAATCTGAGTCGTTGTTTGCAGCTGATGTCATTGCTGCTGCTGCTGCTGCTGCTGCTGCTGCCACACACACACACACACACACACATACACACACACACACACGCCAGCAATTTTCCCTCTAAGCTGCGCGCTGACATCGATTGCGTAACAAAGTGAAGAGGTGCCACTCCGCTCTATTTTCACTGGCTAACAGCAGCACACTGGCTTAGCTTGTCTATTCAGAGAAGAGCTATCACTCCGGCTTATTTTTCAATCTATGTTATCACATGCATACTACTGCTCATTCATTGGTAGTTGAATTGTTAGGTGTGCTTGATCAGTAATTTACATTATTTTAAATAATAATTTAAGATATTGTTAAATATGGCGCTGATAAAATCAATCAGTCTAAAACATCCATTATGTTATTAAACCAGGAAGACAGAGAAAATCCAACTAATGTAGTTTCTCAATTTAAAGTTGTCAACTGCTTCACTTATTTAGGCATTCAAATTGTTCCGCTGCTGGATAACATCATAGAATCTAACTATAAACCAGTAATTCAAGAAATGTCAAATTCTTTAGATAGATGAGCTGATTTTCCAATGTCGTTCTTGGAGAAAATAAGCACTCTTAAAATGAATGTAATGCCTAAACTATTACATTCATTTCAAAATTGACCTCCGCCACCTCCAAGCAATCCATTTTCTCAGCTGAAGACACTTTTCATCAAGTTTTTATGGAAGAATAAACGGTCCAGGCAGCGCCTTTCGTTGCTGTACCTGCCGTATGACCGAGGAGGGCTTCAATGCCCACCGCCATTCTGGTATTACTGGGCTGCGCAACTGAGAACACTGATGTTTCACTTCTCAGAAGAGAACATGCCACTATGGAGGGAGATGGAAGGTTATTCACTGAAGCTTCCCTTATCCATTCAGCAGATTTTAAGAAACTCCAAAATAACATTAAGAATCCTAGGACTAAAAATATGATCACCGTCTGGCAACTAGTTGAGAAATATTTCAAAGACGCAGCCTCACTCTCATTATTTAGTCCGATACGGGGAAATGATCTCTTCCCCCCAGGAGGAGGTGAGGGGGGATTTAAAATATGGGCTGAGCAAGGGTTACAAAAAGTAGGAGATCTTTATAATCCTGTTGATAAGCGTCTGATGTCTTTCCATGACATTGTCGTTAAACACGGCTATCTCGCAGCCAGTTCTTCAGATACTTGCCTTGTGTATTCCTAGCCTGTCAACACTTGAAAGAACGATGATGAAAGACTGCCAGGGGAGGGGCCTGATTTCTAAAATATATATATCCAGCTGGTGGATCAGTCTTCAGAATCCTCGTTAGATAAGCTTGAGTCCTGGAGAGAGGACCTACAGGTTGACCTGTCCACTGAGGAGTGGGAGAAGGCCTGCACCAAAGCACAATCTCAGACAGTGAATAACCGGTTGAAACGGGTGCAGTACAACTGGTGAATGCGCTCTTACATGACGCCGGTCAAGTTGAATAAATTCAACAGCGCCGTACCAGATGTGTGCATAAAGTGTGATAAAGAAAAGGGCTCGATCTTTCACTGTTTGCGGCAGTGTTCTCAAATTCAGAAATTCTGGGGAGAAGTGAAAGAATGCATGGAGGAGATATTAGGGATACAATTACTTTTAGAAGCCAAGCTTTTTCTTTTGGGTTTTTATCCTCCAAACTGTAACGTAAGAAAGAAGCAGGGATTATTTTTAGACATAGGTCTGCTCTTGGCCAAGAGAGTGATTGCACTGGCTTGGAAAGATGCGGATAGACCGGGGAAGGGCAGATGGTTTTCAGAATGAACAGCAACTCTGCCCTTAGAAAAGATGACATATGCAATTAGGGGTAAGATAGCAATGTTGGAGAGCATCTGGGGCCCCTTCGTAAAGTATCTTGCTAAAGCCAGGAATGAGCCCTAAAACTTCATTCTGTGTAATATGTAGTGAATGATATCAATGTAAAGGTGCTTGTGTATACTTATTCCCCCTTTCTCTCTCCTTTTTATTTCATTTATTAATTTATTTATTTTTTATAGTTTTACTTTTTATTTAATGAACTGAACTTCTTTGTTTACTGTGGGTATTTTTTGGTTTGTTTCTTTTTTGAGTCTCTTTGTCCTTTTTGTAGCCATGTCTTGGTCGTGAGCTCGGTTTGGTTGTGGGAAATAGTTTCAAGTTCTTGTTCTATATTGTATATTACTATGTTTGAAAATAAATAAAGATATTGTTGGAAAAAAAATATATGGCGCCGATGACGACGCTGAAGCCCTCCCCCACAGTTTCAAACAATCCTAGAGGAAACCCTGATGGGTCGTAGAAATGCGAATACAAAAGTGAGTAATTCGATATTTTACAGACAAAGAGTTACAGGAATTCACACTGTATCACAAGCTACAGCACACATATTTCTTCCAGAACATGACCCTCAGCCAGGTCACAACTGGACCTCAGCCAGGCCAAAGCAGGACTCTTCCTATGGTTAAAGCAGGACTCTCACATATAACACACTACACATCTCATGAACAACAAGATTTTGCTCTTTTTCATTTGAAGTGGGCCAAATCACTTCTATTCAAAGTAAACTCATGAAAATTGCTGCTGGAATTTGATTCTTTTAATAAGCCATGTAACTTGCTATGATCCAAGGTTTTGAACAGGTGTGATACTGGTGTGTGGCCACAGCGTGCACATCTGATGTTGCTCACAGTGGTCCTCAGTGTGCTCAAGGAGCTTGTGTTGAACAATTAGAGGGAACATTGGCTCTAGGTCATCCAGGGTGCAGAGCCCAGACCCCTGAGGGACAGGTGAGGACCTCCAGCCTCCACCTTCTGATTGGCTGCTGCTGCTGATGTCATCATGTGACCTGCTCATAGAATGTGACTAATAGAAACCTGCTGTTTTCTGCTGCAGGTCCCCCCACTGAGGACCACAAGGTCAAGGCAGAGGTCACAGCCCGGTGGTGATGGTCAGTGACACACACACACACACACACACACACACACACACACACACACACACACACACACACACACACACACACACACACACACACACACTCCATTCCAAGCCGCAAAACTGTAAAGGCAATGGTGGAAGCAAGGTACACTTTAACCAAAGAGAAGGCCTTGGCAGAAATTAAGCAAACTTCAGCTGTTAGTTTGACTACAGACATGTGGACATCAGTCAACATGGATGCGTACCTTGATGTCACTTGCTATTATGTGTCAGACAGCCTAGATCTGGCTACTGTGCTTTTAGGTGTGCAGTATTTTCCTTTGACCCACACAGAAGCTAATATTTCAGAAGCAATTGCAAATTTGATGGCAGAGTTTGTAATCACTGAAAAGGTCTGTGGGATGGTTACTGATGGAGCTCACAATATCTGTTCAATGTTAGACATATTTATTGCTTTGCCCACATGCTCAATTCAATTGTTAAAAAAAAGAAGAAAAAAAAAGACTCAGATTTCTGAGCTGGAAAACATGCACAGTAGTGCCGGCAAAATAGTGGAACACTCGTGTGTTCATGCCCCCCCCCACAAAAAAAAGCTTGTTCAAGACGTCGAAACCAGATGGAACAACACTTGTGCCATGCTCCATAGGCTTTATGACCAGAGGGAACCTTTAGGGGCAGCCCTGGCATCACTTAGCACTGACATAGTGCCTTTCACTGCTGATGACTATGCAGCAATCACCCAGTGCCTGACAGTTTGAAGGCCAGTCTCAGGCAACTGTTGAGCTTTCTGAGGAAAGGAGTGTGTCCGGCTCAAAGGCAATTCCTATAGCCAAAATGCTGAGGCGTGTCATTTCTGCCAAATGTGCCCAAATAGCTCCTAGTATTGGGGTCACGCCTGCCAACAATTTGAATACTAATTTGAGTGAAAAATTCAGTGGCTTGGAAAAAGGTGAACTCCCGTCGGTGGATCATTTGCAAAGTAAGAAGAATCCGTAATCCTGTTAGGGACTTTTAGTACAGTTTTTAAAAAAAGAATAAAGCTCAAAGCTTTAAATAAACCCTGAACCACGTTTAACCCTAAAGATAATTTGCATTTATTCTTTGGGTTAATCTGGATTGTGTTTTAGAGTATGGGGGAGAGCATCTGCATATTTTTTGTAATGACGATATAATCATTATTTGGTATGAAGGACAAAACAATTGAATGACCACAAAGACTTTTCTGAGCTTTTATTGCTGTCATGGGATTGAAACCGTGCCAGTGCTTCAGTTGTGCTCTTTAGAGGTTGCCATGCCTTCAGTTGTCCACCAGATGTCACCGTCACTCAAGTCTTGAAGTTTTGTATCTTTTTCGGCACAATTGTTAGGAAAGCCTCAGTGCGTCACGAGGCTTCACTTGCCCACCACTAAAAATCCCAGGGAATCCAAGCGATCAGAGGAGGAACAAGGGGTCAAACTGAAAATCACTCCAGAGGAGGAAAAAAAGACTAAAGAGCATGAAACCAAAAGCTAGACCAAATCTAATAAGACTTAACCCTCCTGTTATGACACACACACACACACACACACACACACACACACACACACACACACACACACACACACACACACCTTGTCTTCTTCTTCTTCCTGAACACACCAACCTGCTGCTCTCAGCTCCAAATCTTCATTCAAAAAGGAGAGAGGGATAGAGGAACTGAAAGAGTGAAAGAGGAATGGACAGAGAGACCGAAGAGAAGGAGAAACAATTGAATTTTAACCACCGCGCTGAAAATGTCCCCGATTTGAATTTCAGAAATCTGCTCACCTTAGATGACGATGATGATGATGATGATGATGATGATGATGATGACGATGATGATGATGACGACGATGAGTTGTCAATGAAGCAGTGAAGGGTGGTTCGCTGAGTTGAGCATACACAAGAATTACAAGTATGTGAGTGTGCAGCACTGTACCTGTCCCAAAGTAATGATGAAGGGGTCAGTGATGTGTCCAGAGTTCATGTACTTCCTAACGCTGTGTTGTCCATTCATCCACACCTGTGCCTCTCCAGTCACAGCGTCCCATGTGACGCAAATGGAATTCCATTTGTTCACGACGTAGTCCATCCCTAGGAACGAGTTCTCGGAATCTCAGAGAGGGTGAATGGACTTGGGTTTGGCCACCAAGCCAGAGTCAAGCCATCGGGATGGCTTGGTGTAGCCAACGAGAAGATACCGTGACCTCTCGTCAAGTCTGTGAAGGACCTGCAGCGATGGCAAAGATACAGTCAGTCATGAGATGTATCATAGCTCAAGTAGATCATCCATTTATGTGTACGTGTGTTGTTGTTGTTGACCAAGATTCTGCTTTGATGTGGTCAGAGCCACATGAGAAGTGTTGGTTTCTTCCGGGAACGAAAACATTTTATCACGAAGATCTGGAAAAAAACCCAAAACAAAAAAATAGACATTATGCAAGTAGAGCAGCACAAAGTACAATAATGAAGGCCTTACTTCAACATGGGAGAACAAGTTTTCCATGATTAATGTGTTTTTCTGTGACATTTGAACTCATTTGAATTTGTGGCCCTCAAAATGTTTAAAAATACATCTTCTCTTAATAAGATGTTATTTTACCTTGAGGACGGGCTGCACATACTGACAGCAGAGCCAGACACATGAGGAGGAACTTCATCTAATATAAACAACATAGCAACAAACATCACAGAATGAAAACACTTCCATCTGTTTTGACAAACATGGTCTTCTGCTGTTCTTCTACAATGACACTGATGATCGGTTGAAAAACGTCTTTAAAAAACACAATCAAAGCACAATTATCCCTAACTTCTCAATTCTACCAAGCGTCCTGCTCTTTATTTTCTTACCTTTCGTAGTGACCAGGAGATGGGACTCAAAGGTTCTGACGATGAGCCTGAGTCCAGGTCTTTAACACATTTGAGAACTATTTAAAGAAGTGGAAAAGTGGCATGATATGGGACCTTTAAGTAACCTGAGGAAAATTCTGAGATAAGGTTGGGGAACGCTGAGCTCCCCTCAAGACTAAAGTGGACAACAGGGAGCTCCCCAGATCAAAGACCAACCCAGACCCAAACCCAGAACCCTGACACACTGACAGCTATTGTTGTATTTTTTTCACCCACTCTAGATGAAGGAGAACAAGGGACAGATTTGGTTGCCACGCCATTTTCAAGATGGATGTTTCATGAAGCATTAAAGTCCCTGTGTTTGAATACTGAGGGCCAAGCAGGGAGGCAATGGGGAATTTCCATGAATCATTTGTTTAATGTGTACTGCACACTCAACTACTTCCCTTGGTTGGTCACTAGGCGGCAGTGTAGCGACATCTCTGAGTCACTAAACCTCGTCCCGTGCAGCGCTGCTGTCGGCCGGAGACCAGCTGGAGCTCCCAGTGAGGAGGTGGAGGTAGATAGCCCGGACTGGGAGCACTGGGAGGTGGGGTCCGGTTCTTTGGGCTCGGCTCACTAGAAAGAGCCGGTGGTTCCTTTGGCTGCCACGCGGGAGATTGTTGTTGTTGTTGTTGTTGTTGTTGTTGTTGCTGCTTTTATTATTTCTGAGCTTTTCCATGTGCGAGACTGAATGACAAGTGTTAATGATGTCGACAATACTGAATGTGTATTATTTATACACGCAACATTTCCCTGCCCAGAGCAGCTTTTATTTTGCATTGTTTTTTCACAGGAAGATGTTGAGACGTTGGCGCCTTGCGTGCGACGACGATGTCCTTATTTGGTGCCGTTTCCCGCGAGCTGTTATCTCCACTGCTCACACTGCTCACACTGCTCCGCCTTGAGAGCCTCTTTGGGCGGCGTACCTGTGTACGATACTCAGAGAGAACATGTTGTGCAATTCTCAGGGCTGCAACCTGAGGAGCTCACACCCAATTGCTGCGTCTCAATTCAGGGTCTGCATCCTCAAAGTACGCATTTTGAAAGGAAGTTGCGTCATAGCACTGCGCGAAGGCTCATCCCAATTCCCAAAAGTCCGAAGGACGCTCCAAATGCGTGGGGGGCTTAATTTTTGTGATGGAATGTGTAATATTAAAGCCATTAGGAAAGTGCTATTAGAAGAGTTCTACCCTAATCCAGTTAAAAGGTCTTATTTTGAAACGATTTCATGTGGATAAGATTGAACACATGAGAAAGGATTATATCTCATTTCCGGTGCCTCCCAAGGCAAAAGAGGTTCAATTAAAAATTGTGAATGAAATCTACCTGTCAAATGAGTTTTTGAGATTGAGATTGAGATTGAGATTTCATTTTGATGTGAATAACTGTGTGTTCTGTGACGTGGATGTTGAAAACCTGAACCATTATTATTTTTTGATTTAATTTGTTATTTATTCGTCCACCAGATTGGAATGATGTGGAGGCCTGCATCCAGTACCTAGGAGAAAGGGGGGGGGGGGTGCCAATTGATGAGGGTCAATGTTTTGACCAGGTCACCTATCTGAAGAAATTCACAGAAAGGTGCAACAGTGATGAGGAATTCAGTGGCCTGCAGCTGCACCAGAGGTGGACCAAATATTTTGAGAAGGGCAAAAGCATTGCATGTTACTCAGAACTACTGAAGATTGCAAAGTTTGTCTTTGCACTTCCCTCTCACAATGCTAAGGTTGAGAGGATTTTCTCACTGATGCAGCGCCAGTGGACCAAGGAGAGGAATCAGCTTTCTGTTGAGTCACTGAGGGGGATTCTATTGGTGCAATGCAATTTCAAAGACATTTCTTGCAAAGACTTTCATGCTTATTTGTTGAGCGACCGAAAGCTGCTGGGAAAGATCAGCTCTACAGCAAAATATGGATGGGCAGACGAGGAAGATGAAGATGAAAAGCAGGGTGAACAATAAAAAGGGATGAGTTTGAAAACTAAAAAGTGAAGTGACATTTTTTTTTTTTTTTTTTTGCTTAAATTAGTATCGTTGTGAGGCTACTGTTTTTTGATTACAGTATTACACTGAAAAAAGAGACGGGATACATAGTTAAAGCTGGATATTCTACATAAGAGGTATTATTTAGAATGTTAATTCATCATTTATTTGTCAAGAATTGAAAAGACAGCTATCATTTTGTTCTAGAATGATACGCTAATGCAGAAGAGGATTTTTCTTTTTTTTTTTAAGTTTATTTTAGGCAAAATAAAGCCTCTGAGAATCCAAATTTGTGCCTGAGGTTATTGAGATTTTTTTTCCCATCAACGTATGTTTTGAGTTCTTTTGATCATAAATGTTTACGCTATAGAGATATTAGCTATAAAACTAAACTTTCTGTCCATACAGAGGAGACATACTTTAAATACATTAAAGTTATAGAAGGCATCTTTGAGTAAACCTCAAGTATCATTGAAGTATCTCGAGGCCGGGCCGAGTGGCCTCTCTGTTGCAAATCAAAATGTGGTCACCCTACGCAACATGGAACACAGTCCTGCCAAAATGAATATAAAATAGCACAACAAGCACCCACCACAATAACTATGTACACATGAAAGAACAACAACATTACAGCATGACAGAAACAACACAATTGTAAAACAAACAAAAGGCAACATTTAGCTAAAACATTTCAGTGTGTGTGCGTGTGTGTGTAAACCAGCCCATTAGCGAACCACCCTTCACTGCTGCATTGACAACTCATCGTCATCATCGTCATCGTCATCATCATCATCTAAGGTGAGTTCTGAAATTCAAATCGGGGACATTTTCAGCGCGGCACCTGACTTCTTCACCGGCACTGGCGGATGTTGTTGCTGTCTCCAGTGGCACATCTTCTGCCGACCCATCAGTAAGACTGGAACACTCTCGTGTCAGCGTTTCTACAGCAGCCTGAGCATTGCTTTGATTAATAAAGCCAGCCTGTTAAAACCGTGGCTCCAAGATGGTGGCCACCGACGGGAGTTCACCTTTTTCCAAGCCACTGAATTTTTCACTCAAATTAGTATTCAAATTGTTGGCAAGCGTGACCCCAATAGTAGGAGCTATTTGGGCACATTTGGCAGAAATGACACGCCTCAGCATTTTGGCTATAGGAATTGCCTTGGAGTTCCCAGCCTAGAAGGACGGACCAAACCCCGCCTCCCCGGTATCCACTCGGGACAGTCTAGCCTTCGGCGTATTTCCTCGTTTCATCACCGCCGTTCCCTCCGGCTGGCCAACCCCAGAAGAGACGTTTTTATAGCATCAAGCTAACCATTGGTTCGCCATCTAACGATGCCGTTGGATGATCAAATAAATAAAACCCTACGTTAAAAACTGGATACTTTCTGTGAAACTTCAATATTTAGATTTATATGTCGTGTCTTAACCAGTACATGCCGCTAATTTCAGCTGACTTCCCAGGATCCCATGCTGCTTTGCAGCAGCACGCAAGGCATCATGGGATACCCAAGTGCGCGAAGGATAGTAGTGGTGTATCCTTGGAATCGGCTAAAACGAGTGCGTATTTCCGAGGGCGCATTTTCAGCGTCCTAAGCACCCTCGGGAATTGGGACAAACCTTCGCGCAGTGCTATTGTCGCGGATTCCTGCCTGCCAGCGCGGCGCAATCATGGTAGGCTGTCGGCACAGGTGCAATGATGATGATGGCGCACCTGTGCGCACCTGCTGTGTTTGGGAGGGGATTTAAGGCGGCAGGGCGAGAAGCCTAGAAAAGAAAGACGCCAACGGCGAGCCCTCGAGGAGACTGTGTTAGAGCTTCGCGGAGTAAACCAGCCGTTCCCGAAAGAGCCGTGTGCCGGACGATGACCGCGTTCCGTTGCGGGAGCGGAGCTGCATTGGAAGGACCCCACCGAAGGCGTTAAGCCCCCGGACGATTTTTCCTCGGCAGCGACTCTCAACGTGCCGGGGAGGAGAGACATAGAGAGAGAGAGACTGGACGTTCTACGACGCGCAACAGAGCTCATTGTTTTTGGCCACCCGGGGGGGGGATCGAGTACCTCCTGGAGTGGTCCGAAAGTCCCGAGCTGTTGCCGTTCACCATCTGGACTTTCCACTGATCCATCCCGGGCTGCCTGCTGAGGGGGCGCGAGTGGGTGCAATCCCCGCCTCAACTATCCGGCGTGCTCTCACCTCGCGCGGCTCCCCCGCGACCACTCCCCAGCGTGTGCCACCAGGGTGCTTAAATCACGTGTCGGGGGTGGGTGGGCCACGGCCAGCTCCGAGCCACGGAAGAGGGGAGCCGGGGGCGGAGTTGGGGCGTACGGAACCCGGGACCCCCAGGTAGTCTCCAGAAGCCGCCGCGTCGTTTGCAGTGGGAGGGGGGTTGACGGGTCTAGACGCGTCTGGCGGCGTTCGGTGCTCCCGTGGGGTGGACGCCGCGTTTTTGCGCCCCACCCACTTCCCGTAGTTGCGGACTCCTCCGGGTTGCCAGGTCGGCCCTCTTCTGTGTGTATGGGTTTTTTCTGCTGTGTGCATGCACGCGCATGTGGTGGGTTGTGTTGGTTGCTGTGAGTGGGGGGGGAGGTCGAGGGGAGGGGAGTGGCTGCGAGGTGCGTTAGTTGCCATTAGCTGCCCCTAGCGCCCTCTAAACTGTGTCCAATCCCTGTTCTTTTTATCCAGTATTTGTTGTGGTTTTCATTTTGCATTAAATAAAGTTGTGTTTTTGTACCGTCACCACTGGCATCCGTGTCCTTTGTTGAGCGATCTGGGGAGGCGTGTCTGCTGGTTGCCAGAAGTCACCCGGGAAGTGCTCAACAGGTGCGAGCCGTTGTGGGCCGGTAAAGGCCCACCTAGCACTTCCCACTGGCGACCGGTGACACTATGGTGCAACTTCCTTTGAAAATGTGCACTTCAAGGACGCAGAACCTGAATTGAGACACAGCATAATTCTGTACCCACAACGGTACCGCAACGTAGCGTCAGTGCGTTAGGTGCACTGACTACCGTAATAAGTGGAGTTTGTGTGTGCACGCAACATTTTTTCTCTCCCATTCAAATCCCTAAAATCAGGGACGTCTGGTCACCCTAGATCATCATCATCATCATCATCATCATCATCATCCGTCGTGCTGGACGATGACAGGTCAAGTGTTTGCGACAGAAGCCGCGGGTTGATGGCACCAGACTCATCCACCGTCACAACCGCAGTAAAGTCTCTGTGTCGGCGTGAATACGGTGGAGATCCGGACCTTGGCCCCAGCCCAATGTGAACGCAGTCAAGACGGATCCGGAAGGTGTTCAACTCGCGGTGGCATCAGGCTGAAACTAGTTCTGAACGTCCCGGTCCAGTTCAAACCGGCAGTTCTTTCAAGGGAATTCCGACCCGTGCTGCTCTGTGTGCCTGGCTGCGGCCACGCAGGTGTGTTGTTGTGTTTGCGGTGGAACACCGCTGGGTGGGTGGGACTTCCGGTGGCGCTTTCCGGCCTCGTGGTGCTGAATGAAGATTTGGAGCATAGAGCAGCAGGTGTGTGTGTGTGTGTGTGTGTGTGTGTGTGTGTCATAACAGGAGGGTTAAGTCTTATTAGATTTGGTGTAGCTTTTGGTTTCATGCTCTTTAGTCTTTTTTTCCTCCTCTGGAGTGATTTTCAGTTTGACCCCTTGTTCCTCCTCTGATCGCTTGGATTCCCTGGGATTTTTAGTGGTGGGCAAGTGAAGCCTCCTGACGCACTGAGGCTTTCCTAACAATTGTGCCGAAAAAGATACAAAACTTCAAGACTTGAGTGACGGTGACATCTGGTGGACAACTGAAGGCATGGCAGCCTCTAAAGAGCACAACTGAAGCACTGGCACGGTTTCAATCCCATGACAGCAATAAAAGCTCAGAAAAGTCTTTGTGGTCATTCAATTGTTTTGTCCTTCATACCAAATAATAATTCTATCGTCATTACAAAAAATATGCAGATGCTCTCCCCCATACTCTGAAACACAATCCAGATTAACCCAAAGAATAAATGCAAATTATCTTTAGGGTTAAATGTTGGTTCAGGGTTTATTTAAAGCTTTGAGCTTTATTCTTTATTTAAAAACTGTGCCTAAAAAAAGTCCCTAACAGGATTACTGATTCTTCTTACTTTGCAAATGATCATGGTGTTTCAATTCAGAGACATTGTGTTTTGTTTTTGTTGTTTTGGGAGTGTATTTCAGGAAATCCCTTAAAGATAATGGTTTGTCATTTGGGGACTTGAACGGTGGATTTGTTTTTTTTGTTTTGTTTAAGGATGATTCACAGAACCAGACAAGCAATTTGTCTTCACAGGTTTTTATTGGGAAATATTCCTTCTTTTTCTTTCCCTACTGTCGCAGGCTTCAGTTGGCTACTTATCTGGCTGACCAGCTCCCCAGCTTTGGAAATGATCCTTTCACAGGGAACAGATGATGCTGGGATGCACAGATACTTGCATGCAATTTTCCAAAGCATAGGATATTCTGCTGTGCCACCCAGTCACTTCTGCTCTTGTCAGAATTTGTTCTTTCAAATATCTATGACACAGACAGTACGACACTGATGTTTCAACAGTTTTTAACATGCATACCTCTGGATCTCCACTGCAGCGCTGGCAGATGCACTGCTGGTGCGGTGCCGAGACTCGACGTAGTTTTCCAGGAAGGCCCACAAGTTGTCATTTTCTTCACCAGCACTGGTAGTTGTTGTTGCTTTCTCCAGTGGCACATCTTCTGCCGACCCATCAATAAGACTGGAACACTCTCGTGTCAGCGTTTCTACAGCAGCCTGAGCATTGCTTTGATTAACAAAGCCAGCCTATTAAAACCGTGGCTCCAAGATGGTGGCCACCGACGGGAGTTCACCTTTTTCCAAGCCACTGAATTTTTCACTCAAATTAGTATTCAAATTGTTGGCAAGCGTGACCCCGATACTAGGAGCTATTTGGGCACATTTGGCAGAAATGACACGCCTCAGCATTTTGGCTATAGGAATTGCCTTTGAGCCGGACACACTCCTTTCCTCAGAAAGCTCAGCAGTTGCCTGAGACTGGCCTTCAAACTGTCAGGCACTGGGTGATTGCTGCATAGTCATCAGCAGTGAAAGGCACTATGTCAGTGCTAAGTGATGCCAGGGCTGCCCCTAAAGGTTCCCTCTGTTCATAAAGCCTATGGAGCATGGCATAAGTGTTGTTCCATCTGGTTTCGACCTCTTGAAAAAGCTTTTTGTGGGGGGGCATGCCCACATTGGCTTGAATAGAGCACAACTTTTCCTTTGCTTTTGAACTGGAGTGTTCCACTATTTTGCCGGCACTACTGTGCATGTTTTCCAGCTCAGAAATCTGAGTCTTTTTTTTTCTTCTTTTTTTAACAATTGAATTGAGCATGTGGGCAAAGCAATAAATATGTCTAACATTGAACAGATATTGTGAGCTCCATCAGTAACCATCCCACAGACCTTTTCAGTGATTACAAACTCTGCCATCAAATTTGCAATTGCTTCTGAAATATTAGCTTCTGTGTGGGTCAAAGGAAAATACTGCACACCTAAAAGCACAGTAGCCAGATCTAGGCTGTCTGACACATAATAGCAAGTGACATCAAGGTACGCATCCATGTTGACTGATGTCCACATGTCTGTAGTCAAACTAACAGCTGAAGTTTGCTTAATTACTGCCAAGGCCTTCTCTTTGGTTAAAGTGTACCTTGCTTCCACCATTGCCTTTACAGTTTTGCGGCTTGGAATGGAGTTGTGTGTGTGTGTGTGTGTGTGTGTGTGTGTGTGTGTGTGTCACTGACCATCACCACCAGGCTGTGACCTCTGCCTTGACCTTGTGGTCCTCAGTGGGACCTGCAGCAGAAAACAGCAGGTTTCTATTAGTTACATTCTATGAGCAGGTCACATGATGACATCAGCAGCAGCAGCCAATCAGAAGGTGGAGGCTGGAGGTCCTCACCTGTCCCTCTGGTGTCTGGGCTCTGCACCCTGGATGACCTGGAGCCAATGTTCCCTCTAATTGTTCAACACAAGCTCCTTGAGGACACTGAGGACCACTGTGAGCAACATCAGATGTGCACGCTGTGGCCACACACCAGTATCACACCTGTTCAAAACCTTGGATCATAGCAAGTTACATGGCTTATTAAAAGAATCAAATTCCAGCAGCAATTTTCATGAGTTTACTTTGAATAGAAGTGATTTGGCCCACTTCAAATGAAAAAGAGCAAAATCTTGTTGTTCATGAGATGTGTAGTGTGTTATATGTGAGAGTCCTGCTTTAACCATAGGAAGAGTCCTGCTTTGGCCTGGCTGAGGTCCAGTTGTGGCCTGGCTGAGGGTCATGTTCTGGAAGAAATATGTGTGCTGTAGCTTGTGATACAGTGTGAATTCCTGTAACTCTTTGTCTGTAAAATATCAAATTACTCACTTTTGTATTAGCATTTCTACGACCCATCAGGGTTTCCTCTAGGATTGTTTGAAACTGTGGGGGAGGGCTTCAGCGTCGTCATCGGCGCCATATTTTTTTTTTCCAACAATATCTTTATTTATTTTCAAACATAGTGATGTACAATATAGAACAAGAACTTGAAACTCTTTCCCACAACCAAACCGAGCTCACGAACAAGACATGGCCAGAAAAAGGACAAAGAGATTCAAAAAAGAAACAAACAAAAAAATACCCACAGTAAACAAAGAAGTTCAGTTCATTAAATAAAAAGTAAAACTATAAAAAATAAATAAATAAATAAATGAAATAAAAAGGAGAGAGAAAGGAGGAATAAGTATACACAAGCACCTTTACATTGATATCATTCACTATATATTACACAGAATGAAGTTTTAGGGCTCATTCCTGGCTTTAGCAAGATACTTTACGAAGGGGCCCCAGATGCTCTCCAACATTGCTATCTTACCCCTAATTGCATATGTCATCTTTTCTAAGGGCAGAGTTGCTGTTCATTCTGAAAACCATCTGCCCTTCCCCGGTCTATCCGCATCTTTCCAAGCCAGTGCAATCACTCTCTTGGCCAAGAGCAGACCTATGTCTAAAAATAATCCATGCTTCTTTCTTACGTTACAGTTTGGAGGATAAAAACCCAAAAGAAAAAGCTTGGCTTCTAAAAGTAATTGTATCCCTAATATCTCCTCCATGCATTCTTTCACTTCTCCCCAGAATTTCTGAATTTGAGAACACTGCCGCAAACAGTGAAAGATCGAGCGAGCCCTTTTCTTTATCACACTTTATGCACACATCTGGTACGGCGCTGTTGAATTTATTCAACTTGACCGGCGTCATGTAAGACCGCATTCACCAGTTGTACTGCAGCCGTTTCAACCGGGTATTCACTGTGTGAGATTGTGCTTTGGTGCAGGCCTTCTCCCACTCCTCAGTGGACAGGTCAACCTGTAGGTCCTCTCTCCAGGACTCAAGCTTATCTAACGAGGATTCTGAAGACTGATCCACCAGCTGGATATATATATTTTAGAAATCAGGCCCCTCCCCTGGCAGTCTTTCATCATCATTCTTTCAAGTGTTGACAGGCTAGGAATACACAAGGCAAGTATCTGAAGAACTGGCTGCGAGATAGGTCGTGTTTAACGACAATGTCATGGAAAGACATCAGACGCTTATCAACAGGATTATGAAGATCACCTACTTTTTGTAACCCTTGCTCAGCCCATATTTTAAATCCCCCCTCACCTCCTCCTGGGGGGAAGAGATCATTTCCCCGTATCGGACTAAATAATGAGAGTGAGGCTGCGTCTTTGAAATATTTCTCAACTAGTTGCCAGACGGTGATCATATTTTTAGTCCTAGGATTCTTAGTGTTATTTTGGAGTTTCTTAAAATCTGCTGAATGGATAAGGGAAGCTTCAGTGAATAACCTTCCATCTCCCTCCATAGTGGCATGTTCTCTTCTGAGTAGTGAAACATCAGTGTTCTCAGTTGCGCAGCCCAGTAATACCAGAATGGCTGTGGGCATTGAAGCCCTCCTCTGTCATACGGCAGGTACAGCAACGAAAGGCGCTGCCTGGAGCGTTTATTCTTCCATAAAAACTTGATGAAAAGTGTCTTCAGCTGAGAAAATGGATTGCTTGGAGGTGGCGGAGGTCAATTTTTGAAATAAATATAATAGTTTAGGCAGTACATTCATTTTAAGAGTGCTTATTTTCCCCAATAACGACATTGGAAAATCAGCCCATCTATCTAAAGAATTTGACATTTCTTGAATTACTGGTTTATCGTTAGATTCTATGATAGCCAACTTTAAATTGAGAAACTACATTAGTTGGATTTTCTCTGTCTTCCTGGTTTAATAACATAATGGATGTTTTAGACTGATTGATTTTATCAGCGCCATATTTAACAATATGTTCAATTATTATTTGAAAAAAATATATAAATTACTGATCAAGCAGACCTAACAATTCAACTACCAATGAATGAGCAGTAATATGCATGTGATAACGTAGATTTAAAAATAATCCGGAGTGATAGCTCCTCTCTGAATAGACAAGCTAAGCCAGTGTGCTGCTGTTAGCCAGTGAAAATAGAGAGGAGTGGCACCTCTTCACTTTGTCTATGTCGGCGCGCAGCTGAGAGGGAAAGTTGCTTGTGTGTGTGTGTGTGTGTGTGTGTGTGTGTGGCAGCAGCAGCAATGACATCAGCTGCGAACGAC
Organism: Nelusetta ayraudi; assembly: GCF_046127955.1. Lineage (NCBI taxonomy): Eukaryota > Metazoa > Chordata > Actinopteri > Tetraodontiformes > Monacanthidae > Nelusetta > Nelusetta ayraudi. Next base: position 1,499,080 of record NW_027466087.1, read on the forward strand.
GACTCAGATTGTGAACTATGAACTTTGATTCATTGTCTGTCTTCAGCGCCAAGTAAACAAAGTCCACACACACACACACACACACACCCTGACACTCCTCTTCCCGGAATGAGTCAGGAGGTTAGAAGTCCCGCCCCCTGTGCTCCCTGCAGCCAATCAAAGCCCTAACTAGTTGTTTCCTCCCCCTCAAGTCAAACTGGTTTCGTTTCTGAGGAAGTTGGAACCTAGTCAGTCAGTCAGTCAGCCAGTGAGTCAGTGGCTCTCAGAGGTGAAATGGCTCAGGCAGCAGTTCAGCTGGACCCCCAAACCTTCTCTTGTTCCCTCTGTCTGGATCTTCTCAAGGATCCAGTGACCACTTCCTGTGGACACAACTACTGCAGGAAGTGTCTCCAACGCCACTGGGATGCAGAGGAGGAGAGGAGAGTATACAGCTGCCCTCAGTGTAGGAGGACCTTCACACCAAGGCCTGTCCTGGAGAAGAACACCATGTTAGCAGCTCTAGTGGAGACCCTGGAGAAGACTGGACTCCAAGATGCTCCTGCTGATCACTGCTATGCTGGAGCTGGAGATGTGGCCTGTGATGTCTGCACTGGGAGGAAACTGAAGGCCCTCAAGTCCTGTCTGGACTGTCGGGCCTCCTACTGTGACTCTCACCTCCAGCCTCATCGTGATGCTGCTCCCCTACAGAGACACAAGCTTGTGGAACCCAGCCAGCAGCTCCAGGAGAACATCTGCCCTCGTCACGATGAGGTGATGAAGATATTCTGCCGCACTGATCAGAAGATCATCTGTGGTTTATGCTGTGTGGATGATCATAAAGGTCACGACACAGTGGCAGCAGCAACGGAGAGGACTGAGAGGCAGAGAGAGCTGGAGGAGACCAGGCAGAAGATCCAGCAGAAGATCCAGCACACAGAGGAAGACCTGAAGGTGCTTCAGAAGGAGGTGGAGTCCATCAACGGCTCTGCTGATAAAGCAGTGAAGGACAGCGAGAAGATCCTCACCCAGATGATCCGTCTGCTGGAGAAAAGACGCTCTGAGGTGCAGCAGCAGGTCAGATCCACACAGGGGGCAGCAGTGAGTGAAGTCAAAGACCTTGAGAAGAAGCTGGAGCAGGAGATGATGGAGCTGAAGAGGAGAGACGCTGAGCTGGAGAAGATCTCACACACACTGGACCATAGCCAGTTTCTCCACAGCTTCTCCTCACTGCCAGCACTCAGTCCGTCTCCAGACTCCTCCAGCCTGGAGATCCGTCCTCTGAGATACTTTGAGGACGTGGCAGCAGCTGTGACCAAGCTGAGAGATGAAATACAACAAGTTCTGATGGACACTCAGACAAACATCTCATGGACAGTGAGCAACGTTGATGTTCTACTGAAGGTACCAGAACCCAGGAGCAGAGAGGACTTCCTCAGATGTTCACCTCAAATCACTCTGGATCCAAACACAGTGAACAAACATCTGTTATTATCTGAGGAGAACAGAAAAGTGACACGCATGAAGGAAGTTCAGTCTTATTGTGATCATCCAGACAGATTCACTGACTGGGACCAGGTCCTGAGTAGAGAAGGTCTGACTGGACGATGTTACTGGGAGGTGGAGTGGAGAGGGTGGGTGGTTGGTGTAGCAGTGGCCTACAGGAACATCAGCAGAGCAGGAGGGTCAAATGGAAGTTTATTTGGATCCAATGACAAATCCTGGAGTTTATATTGTTACCCAGGTGTATATTGGTTTCGTCACAACAACATCAGCACTGATGTCTCAGGTCCTCCGTCCTCCAGAGTGGGAGTGTACCTGGACCACAGAGCAGGTCTTCTGTCCTTCTACAGCGTCTCTGGAACCATGGAGCTCCTCCACAGAGTCCAGACCTCCTTCACTCAGCCGCTACATGTTGGACTTTGTGTTGTTGATTCAGGTTGTTCAGCTGAGTTGATGAAAGTGTGACTGAAGTCGTCAGAGAGACTCTAAGCTGAATTCTCACCTTTGATTCTTCATCTGTCTTCACGTTTGTTGCCCAGCGTCTCCGGCTGTCAATCACAGGGTGGGCGGGGCCTGGACGCCACTTCCGGTTGGTGCTCCTGGTGACTGTTGTCCACCTGATGTTTGTCTCCACGGCTGCTGGATGTTTGTGCCACGTTGTTTCTCTTCCTCTGCAGCCCATTCATCCCACAGATTAATAATGTGTCATTAGTCCACATGACAACTTTATCATTGTGGAAACACAGCTGAGGTCTGTTTCCACTCTGGACCTTTCCACCCTGACCTTTGACCTTTCAACAACTCATCCATCTGATCAAACTTCTGGCTGTTGATCCGTTTGTCAACAATCAGATGAATGCATGTAAATATTGTGACAGAATTTGGTCTTTTGATTCTGCTTGTTGGCTCAATGTGACAATGGTCAATCAATAAGTCATGAAATATGTCATCAGTCTATGTTGCACAACAATGTCAAGTCAATGATCAAGTGTTGAATTGAAGCAATAAAGCAACAAGACAATCCAGATAAAGTCTCTGCTTGTTAGTAGATTTCTCTTCTGTCAAGATCTCCATGTATCACACACACACACAGAACGGCAGATGAGTGCTGCACTAACAGTCTGCTCCACTAGGGGGTAGCTGACTCCAGTCCTGCTGCAGCTCTGTTTCCACAGCAGCTGTTTGTTTCCTCCAGGTGTTAGTCGGGTCCCACCACAGGTGATGGAAAGTTCAGGTGACTCAACTCAACTAAACTTTATTTATAAAGCACTTTAAACACAACCACAGCTGACACAAAGTGCTGTACATAAAAACATAAAAGCATAAAAACCAACAGTAAAACAATAAAAGCACAAAAACAAATACAGTCTCATGCTCACAGTTCCACGTTGTATAAATGAGGGTAAGTCATGTTAAAGGATGCTGCTGCGATTTATATTTATTTTCCGTCAGGAACGATCTATTAATGCTCCAGTTGGAGTGCACCAGTCTCGTGTAAATACCGCTACTGTTGCACGTTTGTTTTATGTGAGTTTTAATTATTAATTTTAGTTTTTATTGACAATTTTCCCTTTGCGCCGATTGTGCTGTGGCAGGCTGCTATGCGGCTAGCGCAGCAGAGACAACATGGCCGACTTGCCACCTTTTTTTTTCAATATTTTTGTTTTGCTCGTTGAGGGGAACAAGAGGTGCAGAGAAAGCCAGAAGACTGTCAAATGTCCTTTATTGTCTTCTGCAGGTACGTTTCCTTCATTGAGTGAAGGTGTTTTTGCTGTTTTGTTTTGTTTTTTCCCCACATATTCATTGCCCCTTTGTCCAGTAGGTGTCACTGTTCACCCGTCCATAACAGTTTGGGAGATTGCGTTAAATAGAAGTGCTTTTTTTAAAAAAATCTTTTTCTCTCAGTTTTCAAGTCAGCTGTATATTGTAATATATAACAACAAATTGCACAGTTCCGTGTTGTATAAATGAGGGGGAACAAGAGGTGCAGAGAAAGCCAAAAGACTGTCAAATGTCCTTGTCTTCTGCAGTGTGGGAAATTTACTTATTTTCTGAAACTTAGTGCTAGTGGGAAAACTTTGTGGGACATTAATATCTCGAACTTACTGCTTACTATCATGCAGCTGCTGAGTATGTTATGAGAGCCATTGCCATAGCCTTACGTGTGAGAATAGAAGTCGGCGCTAGGAGGACCCCGGTCACGCCCCCGCCGGCAGAAGGAGGATAAAGGACGACACCTTCGAAGGAGGGGGCGCGCTTCTTGATCCGGAGGGAGAAGAGAACGCTCGGAGCGCTGCACATCATTTATTCAATTGTGGCTTAATACTGAACTTTTATTAAATTGTTAACTTTGACTATTGGCCTCGTCTCCGTTATTGCGATCAACGAATGCGCGAGGGAACCAGGGAAAGGAGGCATCTTCCCTCAACACGACCCAGAAATGAAAAGAAGTTCAGCAGTGTATGCAATTGTCAAGCAACCAGAAGATCCCACAACTCGCCTCATTCATCTGTTGCCTGGTTCCTTGAGCTTAAAAATGTTCCTTTGCTCCTTTAGCCAAAAGAGAAAGGAACTTAAAGCCACTGAAAGTTACAAAGAAACTGCAGCAACAAATTATCTCAATCAGAAGCTTCGGTGTTTCAAAGCCACACTTGGAGGGAAGATCTTGACTACAGAAAGTTATGATCAGGCAGAAAAGGCAATAGTTTGTTTCGTTCAGAAACACAGATTTAAAAATTAAATTGCCTCACTGACACGTGGCTCAAACAACATTGCCAAGGACAGTGCACTCTAGGAGTTGGATCCTGTACTAGATGGTGGCCTTCTTGGAGTTGGAGGTCGTTTACATCGGTCAGCGTTACCATCAGAAAGCAAGCAGCCTGTTATCCTGGCAAAAGAGGTGCATGTGTCCCAGCTCATTTTACACCATGTTCATCGACAACTAAGACACGCAGGTAGAAACCACATGTTGCACAGGCTTCGACAGAAATATTGGATAATTGATGCCAACTCCACTGCTGCAAGAACGACAGTTACAGAATTCACAGTCTGCAGACGTTACAGAGGAAAACTTGGACAGCAGAAGATGGCAGACCTCCCTGAGGAAAGGATGTTGCCAGACAAGGCTCCTTTTACAGATGTTGGAGTGGATTATTTCGGCCCCCTGGAGGTCAAAAGAGGAAGAAGCCTTCACAAAAGGTATGGAGTGATTTTCACCTGCCTGACCAGTTGTGCTGTGCACCTGGAGGTGGCACGTAGGCTGTGTCTCAATTCAGGTTCTGCACCCTTGAGGCCAAGTGTCCTCCGTCTGAAGGAAGCATTCTTAGACTTCCCAGCCTAGAAGGACGGACCAAACCCCGCCTCCTCGGTAACCACACGGGACGGTCTAGCCTTTGGCGTATTTCCTCGTTTTGTCACTGCCGTTCTCTCCGGCTGGCCAACCCTGCAAGTGACGTTTTTATAGTATCAAGCTAACCATACGTTCGCCAGCTAACGATGCCGTTGGATGATCAAATAAATAAAATCCTACGTTAAAAACGGGATACTTTATGTGAAACTTCAATATTTAGATTTATATGTCGTGTCTTAACCAGTACATGCCGCTAATTTCAGCTGACTTCCCAGGATCCCACGATGCTTTGCAGCAGCACGCAAAGCATCATGGGATACCCAAGTGCGCGAAGGATAGTAGCGGTGTATCCTTGGAATCGGCCAAAAGTAGTGCGTATTTCTGAGGGTGCATTTTCAGCGTCCTAAGCACCCTCGGGAATTGGTCAAGGTGGCATTTGGGAGCGTTTCATTCATTCAGTAAAAGGCAAACTCTCTTCTCAATAAGTGGACAAAACACAAATCGTGTTCCAACCTGCATCTCCACTCTTCTGTTTGGCTTTTGTTTTCTCATGGTTTCAAGTTACACTTTTAAAACCAAAGTCTGCCAAATGAAACTGACTATCATGCCCTCAAATCAGTCAACCAGCGTGTCTAGGACAAGTCATCACCCCACACACCTAGAAAATGCAGGCTGCGGCTGATAAACCAGTCAGTCAAAGTAAAGTTTCATTAATTCTTGATTTATACTTTTGGCACTGCCAGTTGAGTAAGCTCTGTTTACAGATATCTGTTAGTTTGGGTGTGTCACTTTGAAAGAATAAAAGCGGGTGTCTTTACTTGGAAGTTGTGCGCAGAAATCTCACAACCTTTTCCAAGATTGCAAGGCTGCAAGACGGAGAGAAAGTAAGTTTCATTCCATTAGTTTATTATCTTACTTTTTTAAGATTTAAGATTTTTGCAAACTCCATGCCAAACTTCCAGAGGTAACACAAAACCAACCTGGGGCACAAGCGATGAACTTAAAATGGAAGCTATTCCGATAAACTGGACCATGACCATGGAGGAGGAGGCTTGGCGTTTCATTTGAATATGGAATAAAACAAAAATGCAACACTCTCACGTCCTGTTAACTAAAGGTTAAGTGCACCTGGCCAGTTCTCAGTTCAATGTGCTGGTACAGGAAACACTGATCCTGCCAAGTGCTACTTGGAGCTTGGGTCGACACAGGTGTAACATGATAGCAATTTGTGTGCAAGTCTTGAACGTTGCATGACAGCTTGCTTGTAAACCAACAATTTTCAAGGAAAATTCATGGAGAAACGAGGTCCTCATGCTTAGACAGCAACCTAGCTAAAGTTTGATCAGTCAATTGACAGTTTTAATGCATTTCTGTAACAGTTGCCTTCTCTCTTCACAGGGGTTAAAAGCTAAAGATAGTCCAGATGATGTTAGCGCTGGCTTTAAGAAACTACTGAGTGAGCTGAACAAGCCAGGGGCTCCGTATGCTCTCAGTGTTGCCAACCGACTGTACGGGGAGCAGTCTTTCCATTTCCTCAAGGTGTGTGTGGCATAAGCACGCATACAAGTGTGTGAATATATATATATATATGTATATATATATATATATATATATATATATATATATATATATATATATATGTATATATATATATATATATATATATATATACATATGTATATATATATACATATATACATATGTATATATATATATATATATATATATATACACATATATATATATATATATATATATATATGTGTGTGTGTGTGTGTATATACAGCAAGTACTACGGTGAGCTGGAGTCTGTGAATTTCAAGAGCGAATTCGAAGCAGCAAGACTGAACATCAACAACTGGGTGGAGGAACAAACTCAAGGTGTTTTTTTTCTAGAAATGTATCAAATGTTTTCCTTAATTTGTGAAACATCACAACTCATCCATGTCCATGCTATCTTTCAGGAAAAATAAAGGATTTGCTGGCTAATGGTGTGTTGGATAGCACGACCAAGCTGGTGCTGGTTAATGCCCTTTACTTCAAAGGCACCTGGGAGAAGATATTTAAGGAGAGCAACACTTGCGAGGCCAAGTTCAGAATCAACAAGGTACCACCGATCAGTGAAGTGACATCTGCATATATATATAGGGAAAGGTGGTGGACAAATTCCAGTTTTCAATCTCAGGAATGGCTATCCCATCCATCACGGAGCAACCTGTCAAGAGCTTGGGGAAGCTCTTTGACGCTACCTTGAAAGACTCTGCTGCCATCCAGAAGTCTACCGAAGAGCTAGGAGGGTGGCTCACAAAGGTGGACAAGTCCGGCCTGCCTGGCAGATTCAAAGCTTGGATCTACCAGCATTCCATCTTGCCCAGAGTCTTGTGGCCTCTCCTTGTGTATCCAGTCCCAATAACAACGGTGGAATCGCTTGAAAGGAAGATCAGCAGCTTTCTGCGGAGATGGCTGGGTCTCCCTCGCAGCCTCAACAGCGCTGCCCTGTATGGGTCAAGCAACACCTTGCAGCTACCATTCAGTGGGCTTACTAAAGAATTTAAGGTGGCACTTACAAGAGAAGCCCTACAGTACAGGGATTCCAAAGACTGCAAGGTCTCATCAGCTGGGATCGAAGTGAGGACAGGAAGGAAGTAGAAGGCAGCCAAGGCAGTGGAGGTGGAGTCCTGCCTAAGGCAAAAGGCACTGGTGGGGGTCGTGGCGATCGGAAGAGCAGGCTTGGGATACTTTCCAAAGACCCAAGTCAGCCAGGCCCTGGGCAGAGACAGACACCAGCTACTCAAGGAAGAGGTCCGAGCAGGCCTGGAAGAAGAGCGAGTGGGCAGAGCAGTGGGACTCCGGCAGCAGGGAGAATGGACTAGGTGGGAGGGCACGTTGCAGCGTAAAGTCACCTGGTCTAACATCATGCACGCAGACTTCCACTGCGTCCGGTTCCTGGTGCAGGCAGTGTACGATGCCCTCCCTAGCCCAGCAAACCTCCATGTGTGGGGAAAGAGTGAGACACCTTCATGCCCCCTTTGCTCTGGAAGAGGCTCCTTAGAACATCTCCTCAGCAGCTGCCCAAAGGCCCTGGCCGATGGTCGCTACCGTTGGCGTCATGATCAGGTGCTCAAGGCAGTGGCTGAGACTATAGCCTCAGCCATCAGCAGCTGCAACAACATCGCGCTCCGAAGAAGGCAATCCCCTTCATCAAAGCAGGAGAGAGACCCCGGGCAGGTCCACCGAAAACAACAGGCCTCCTCCACACAGCTTCTGATTGGCACCTGCTCGTCGACCTGGGAAAACAGCTGAGGTTCCCCAAGCACATAGCTGCAACATCGCTCCGGCCAGACATGATCATCACCTCTGAGGCTTCGAAACGCCTGATCATGCTGGAGCTTACAGTTCCCTGGGAAGAAAGGATCGAAGAAGCCAACGAGAGGAAACAATCTAAGTACCAGGAACTAGTGGAGGAGTGCCGGGGCAGGGGCTGGAGGACATTCTATGAGCCCATAGAGGTTGGCTGCAGAGGCTTTGCAGGACGCTATCTCTGCAAAGCACTCAGCCGTTTGGGTGTTTCAGGGGCGGCCAAGAAGAGAGCCATCCAGTCCGCAAGTGAAGCTGCAGAGAAAGCCACAAGGTGGTTGTGGCTGAAAAGGGCAGACCCGTGGGTTGCTACTGGGACGCAAGTCGGGACTTGATCACCCAGGCTGGGTCGCCTGGTGGGAGGGTATCTGATGTTGCAAGACCCGAAATACCCGATGAGCCCAGGAATCACATCACTGATGATACGGTCCCAGTGCATCCATGAGATGTTTCTTTAAAGATGTATATGTATATATGTATATATATATACATATATATATATATATATATATATATATATGTATATGTATATATATTGTCATAACCCGGCTCACAATATGTATATATATATATATGTGTGTGTGTGTGTGTGTGTGTGTGTGTGTGTGTGTGTGTGTGTAGAAAGAGAGAGAAGAGAGAGATAGTTATTTTTTTTCATTTCTTGATGAACTGGCAGCGGATAGGTGATCGGCCCAGACGAGCTAAAGGCAATCAGATGGACCAGTGACAGGTGTGTCAAGGGAGCAGGGGTAGTCCCTCCCAGGCCAGCTGCCAGACAGGGGAGACAGAAGACAACATGAAGGGTGGAGGGGAAATAGGAAAAACAACTGCAGATCCCAACCGATACCCTTCAAACGCTGCAGTTTAAACCCTGCGATAAACATCACTGCAAAAGGTGATTTCACATAGTTCCTTCATGTTAACATATTTTTGTATTTCCTCCTTGGAGAATGACAAGAAGCTGGTTAAGATGATGTTCCAGGAGGATAAATTTCCCTTCACCTTCATTCCTCAAGTCAACTGCCAGGTCCTAACAATTTCTTGCTATTTACGAGCCGCCAGAAATATCGATTTCTGATCAGAAAAAAAAGGAATTACAACAATCATGCTTGAAATGCTCCCTTGAACAGATCCTGGAGTTGCCTTACAAAGGAAAAGATCTCAGCATGTTCATCTTTTTACCTCAAGAAGTAGCGGACGGTACTACAGGCCTGGAGAAGGTGGGACAGAAGCTTCGACATACATTTGAAAAAAAAAAATAAAATAATGAGACATTCAGAAAAGTGATAAAGTCATTCAAATATTCAAATCAACCACCAGCTGGAGAAGGAGCTGACCTATGAGAACTTTGTGGAGTGGACTCAACCGACCAGGATGGACGTTGTCGAGGTCCAGGTGAAGATGCCAAGGTTCAAGATGGAGGAGGAGTACGGACTGAAAGAAGTCCTGGTCAGCATGGGGATGGTCAATGCCTTCAGTGCCTCACTGAGCGACTTCACTGGTAGGACACTTGACTTGTTCCAAACTTGAAACAAATCTTATTCTTACTTGTATGAATGTGATTTTTATTTTTGTTCTATATCAGTGGTGTTTGACTGGTGGGCCCACAATGGGTTCTAAAATGTGACAGGGGGGGCTGGAGCAGGAGCAGATGGATGGAGTGTTTTGGTGACCCACCTCAAATATATCATGAGATATGTAGAAAACATAAAAGTTGGGACAGAAGCTTCGACACACATTTAAAAAAAAAAAAAAAGAAAAAAAAAAAAAATAATGAGACAATTTCAATTGACATTTTCAATGTCAATTGAAAATTAACCAGAACAAAGTTACAACAAAATCAGTGTCTTTGAAGCCCCACGGTATTTAGCTCTTTATTGAAATGACTCTGAAAACACTGAAAAACAGATGAAATACAGCTTTTATTTGATGACTTATACGATATATATATATATATATATATATATATATATATATATATATATATATATATATATATATATATACATGTAGAGAGAGAGAGAGAGTGCAAGAGAGAGAGAGAGATGTGTGTGCATCTACACATATACTGTAGATATATAAAGAGGAAAAGGCCAAGTGAGGAGAAATAAGAACCCACAACTTGTATGAAAAAATAAGCACCTGTGGCAACCAGAAAACTAGGTCCGACAAGGCCACCCCAGGAATTGCACCTGGAGAATTAAGTTGACCTCTGCTAGATTAATTACAAAACAAAGGGAGGCACACAAGTTTATATTTTTACCAACAAAGCTTAGAGACGTGGTTCCATGCAACAACAAAAAAAATCTTTATTACAGCACTCAAATCATTTCACGATAAAATATACCATAGGGGAACAAGGGAAGAATATTCAACATAAAACCAATTAACAGACAATCACATCAATTTGACAATAACAACAGCAACAATAAACATGACAACCATAAGCAAAAAAAAAATAAAAAATGAAATAAAGTAAATCCCTCAATCCCACAGTTCAGAATAAAAGAGAAACTAAACCTGGCTAACACGGGTGCCTCTGAGAGGTAGCTATGCCCAAACGACCCAACGTGGACAGCGGCTGCAGCGCCCAAGCGTGCCACAGCAGGAGGAAGCGGAGGGGGCAGCACAGTCACACCGATCCCAGCGTCCACCACAAAGCCTTCCATGTAGTTGTCGGACCGTATGCGAGGTTTCGGAGCGATTTCAGCCTCGCAAAGCAGCACCCCTGCTGGCTCTATAATGCCACACAACGTTTAACAAATAATACCAGGAGTCCTACTACTAACTTTATCTCAAAGCACAGTCACTCCATAATGACATGGTTGTTTTTTTGGTCAGACCATTGAAGTGAATAAAGCAATAAAGCAACACATTTGTCAAATATATCTCCCTTTTTGCCTCCTCTCTGACAGGCATGTCTCCAGTCCACGGCCTGTTTATTTCAAATGTGGTCCACAAGGCAATTGTCGAGGTCAATGAGAAGGGAACAGAAGCTGCTGCTGCAACTGGTGTGATCATCAAACAACAGATGTACATACCTCCAAAAAAGTTCACTGCAGACCACCCCTTCCTGTTGTTCATTCAACACAACCCCTCCAGGAGCATTCTCTTTGCTGGCAGATGCTGCAACCCAGAGTGAGATCTGCAGCTCTGTGGGTGATTTTAATCTGTACGCTACGCCTCTTTCAGCATTGTTTTTTTTTGTTTGTTTGTTTTTTCCTTAGCGGCAGCCGGTCATTTTTTTCGCGAAATAAATACGAAACGATAGAACAAATAAAAAAAATGCTTTGAAGGCTTGTGAACGAGCCGAGGACGTGCAGACAACGCGGCGTTTGTTTACAACACAGGCAGAAGTACAGCTTCTTCTTCTTGCACTACTCTTTCCAGAAAATGAGCAACTCCGCGCATGCCCAAATGATTCATTCTGAATAAACACTTTTCTGGCAAACAACAATAAAGACATGAATTGCCCTGATTGAAAACTCATTTACTGATGCTTGACTCAATAAACTCAGTGTGTGTGCGCGTGTGTTTGTGTATATATGTATACTTTATTAGCTTAATAATAAGTGATAGGGCTTGCTGTCTTAGTCTAATAATTTTAATCAACGTTGGATAACATTGTACTCATGGGCGTGGTAGTGGGGGGGGAAATGGACCTGAGTACCCAGGGCCCCAGCAGGGAGAGGGGCCCATGAAAATCCAGAATTTCTTTTTGTGTGTGTGTGTGAGGTTTTTGTTTCAAATGAATTGGGCCCTTCAATTAATTGGTGTCATAAATTATTTCAAATGTATTGATAACATCAACTGAGAGAATGAACAGTCCTCCAACCATTTTGGACATTCTGGGACCGTCGACAGCATCAGTGAGCCCAGATTGAATGACTACTTGAGTGCGAGACATCATGCTGCCCAAAAAACACAAGTTGGGGTGCCAAAAGAGGAAAGAAGAGTTGTTGGTATATATACATATATATATATATATATATATATATATATATATATATATATATATATATATATATATATATATATATATATACATATATAATATATATATATATATATATAGTGTGTGTGTGTGTGTGTGTGTGTATATGTACATATATATATTAGAGCTGTCAGTCGATTAAAAAAATTAATCCGATTAATCGCATGGTGTTCCATAGTTAACTCATGGGAGTAGGCAAATACTTGCTTTCTGCAAATGCAGCATGTTTATTCGTGTTGGAGCAATGACAAGTACTACTAACAAAACAAAAGATGCACAGGTTTGTGTCATTCAGTTGTGTGTGTGTGTGTGTATTTGTTTAATCTCTCTCGCACTCTGATACAATGTTCTGACAAATATAACATACAAATATGAAATTTTTATTTTTAGTTTATTTTGAAAATTCACCGGATTTTCTTGTTTGTTTTTTTTTTGAGCGACTTCCTCCACAATTGACGAGGATCGCTCGCGGCTCGCGCACAAAATAGAGCAGGCGCCGAAACGACAACTGCATGGCGCGAGCCGCGCCTGTTCGCGTCAAGTGTGAACCACCACATTGATTGACGTGGGCGCTGAATGGAAGCGCTCGGCGCTTCGCTTCCACGTCCAGTGAACTGACGTTAAATGCATGGCACAATCCGCGAGGGGAGCCGCGCGCCTGTTCGCGCCTGGTTTGAACTACTACTACAATTTCAGACAATTCTGATGTAGCATTTCAAAGTAAAGTTCATCCAAAAATGTGATTTTATTGTTGTACTGTACTGGATTTCCGATTAATATTTCTGAAAAATTCCGAGTTTTCACGACAAGATTCCACCGCAGGCTGGTAGTACAACTCCCCAGAATAGTCCACACTCAATTTCAGACAATTCTGATGTAGCATTTCAAAGTAAAGTTCATCCAAAAATGTGATTTTATTGTTGTACTGTACTGGATTTCAGATTAATATATCTGAAGAATTCCTAGTTTTCACGCCATGATTCCACTGCAGGCTGGTTGTACACCTCCCAAGAATGCTCCACAATAATTTTCAGACATTTCTGATGTAGCATTTCAAAATAAAGAACATCCAAAAATTGCTATTTTATTGTTGTGCTGTACTGGATTTCAGATGAATTTTTCTGAAGAGTTCAGAGTTTTAACGCCACGATTCCACTGCAGGCTGGTAGTACACCTCCCCAGGATAGTCCACAATACTTTTCAGACATTTCTGATGTAGCATTTCAAAATAAAGCACATCCAAAAATGGGATTTTATGGTTTTACTGTACTGGATTTCAGATGAATTTTTCTGAGAAATTCCGAGTTTTCACTCCATGATTCCACCGCAGGCTGGTAGTACACCTCCCCAGGATGCTCCACACTCAATTTTAGACAATTCTGATGTAGCATTTCAAAGTAAAGTTCATCCAAAAATGTGATTTTATTGTTGTACTGTAATGGATTTTTGATTAATATTTCAGAGAAATTCCGAGTTTTCGCTCCATGATTCCACCGCAGGCTGGTGGTACACTTCACCAGGATGCTCCACAATAATTTTCAGATATTTCTGATGTAGCATTTCAAAATAAGGTTAATCCAAGAATGTGATTTTATGGATGAAAAATTCATCTGAAATCCAGTACAGTACAACAATAAAATGGCAATTTTTGGATGAGCTTTACTTTGAAATAATACATCAGAAATGTCTGAAAATTTGTGAATTAGCGAATGTCTGCTCGCTCGAACGCTTTTGCCGAACTGTTGGCTGGCTTACCGCAGTCATCTGGCAGGGTTTTCGATGCGGAAAAAATAATCCATGCTTTTGTTACGTCTAGGCTAGATTACTGTAACTCGGTACTAGCAGGATGCCCAAATTCATCCCTTAGGACATTACAGTTAATCCAAAGCTCCGCGGCACGATTGTTAACCGGAACTAGAAGGAGGCAGCATATTACTCCAATTTTAGCTTCCTTGCATTGGCTGCCTGTCAAATTTAGAATTGAATTTAAGATTCTAGTTTTAACTTACAAAGCTCTTCATTCTCAGGCTCCTTCTTATATTAGGGAACTCATTGAACTTTATCATCCTCCAAGAGCCCTTCGCTCTGAGGATTCAGGTCTTTTAGTTATCCCAAAAATTTCTAGAGTTAGATCAGGAGGTAGGTGTTTCAGTTTCCTGGCACCTCTATTTTGGAACCATCTTCCAGCCTCGGTGAGGGGAGCAGACACAGTTAGTTTATTTAGGAGTAGACTTAAGACTTTCCTTTTTCTTAAAGCTTATAGTTAGACTCCATCCACTGTCAGTTAAGCTGCTGTAGGCTTACGCCGTGGAGGGAGATCTTTCGCTCCCGTTACAGGGATCGTTGCTCTGTGCAGGCGGAACCTTTATCACTCTCCTCACCCAATCAATCTTTTACTCTATCCAATCTTTTACTCTATCCACTCTGTCCAAGCTCTCATTATGCTTTGTACAGTATGCTCGATATGCATGATACTGCCGCAGTCTCTGTGTCCCCGGCAGGTGATGACCACTGCGCCAGGAGCTGGATTGTGCTGTCCTGGGGGTCTTGCTGTCATCGCTTCATCCCACCGCCACGCTTAAGACCTGGACTAGTCCTATCGGCAGATTGTCCATCGAGCTAGGCTCTTGCCTTCCAAAGCATGGACACTTACACTCCACATGGACAGCAGCCTTGAATTAGTTCCTATTCTTTGTGTTTATATCCGTTTTGCCTGGTTGGTGTATCTGTTTTTCACTCTGTCCTGTCTGCCACCCTGGCTCACTCTGCTCCTTTCTCTCTTTCTCTGTCTCTCCTCTATCTTTCTACTTCACCCCAACTACTCATAGGCAGATGATCGCCCTCTGGAGTCTGGTTCTGCCCTAGGTTTCTTCCCACAGGGGAGTTTTTCCCAGCCACTGTCGCATCTTGCTTGCTCCGGGGGCCCGGTTGGTTCTCTCTGATTGTATAAAGCGCTTTGAGACGCCTTTGGCTGTGATTTAGCGCTGTACAAATAAAAGTTTATTATTATTATTATTATTATTATAGGGTTCTGAAGTGGAACTTTCCATTTACAATTGACGCCTTATCCATGTTAGTCCTTCCTAGTGCTCATCCACGCTCAGTGTCTTTTTCTTTTTTTGTTGTGTTTACAAAGCGGGCTGCAAGCGTGTGACTGTGTGCTGTGAGTCAATTCATTTCCCGTTTCCACAATCTACGGAGCGGCCAAAGGTTCAAAAAGCACTGTGTGCGTTAATCGCGCGATAAAGAAATTGTCGGCTATAAAGCGGCGTTGAGTTAACTTTGACATCCTTAATATATATATATATATATATGTATATGTGTGTGTGTGTGTGTGTGTGTGTGTGTGTGTGTGTGTGTGTGTGTATTATGGCATGCCGTTCAGGAAATTAATGTTTGATTACATATGAAACAAAGCCGGACTATATGGAATAAAACTGTACTGACGTCATCACTGCCCGCATCTTGTGCCTGTCGTGCGGATGCTTGAGCATGAGCTAGTCACCTCACAATTTAGTTGTAGCTATTCCCGAGAAAAACAACAGAACAAACACCGGACTTAAGATAGATGTACATATTTCAAAGCATCGACGCCGAAATAAAACATCTGATTAATTAGCCCTTTTAAGGAAAACCAACTTTCTGTATGCAGTTACGGTACGTTTGGGGGGAATACTCACCGCTATCTTTATTTTACGTTCCTGAGCTCCCAGACACAATGAGCCCTCAGGCAATAAGACACATAATGTCCCATGGTGTCTGGTGTCAGTCCTCCTCGAAAAGCAATTATTGCCCTTAGGATGAATTTCTTGCCTTGGAGAATCAAATTAAGGGGAAATTCATTCAACAAAAATTCTCTCTGGCAAGTATTGTTTTGGGGGGAATTGGAGGGGCACCTTTCAAGGTCTGTGTCTAACCAATATCATGTCTCCAACACCATAGCGGTGAGTAACTGTCCCAGGACATCGTTCCTCTCTCACAGTTGTGCCTCTGTTAGCAGATTGGACCTGAGATGGAGCAGGATTTTGCCTGAGGCAGGGAGACTCTGGAAGGCTCAGTCCTTGTTCTATGGCTGTTTGAGCCATTCCAGATTCCTGTAGGACAGCAATGGATGGACACACAAGTGGAACTTCCCTTGTTGTTGGTGTGTGGAGTCGATAATGCTCTGAGGAACATTGTTTTCTGATGTAAACTCTTGCGATATTCCTCATTGTCCTCTGAATGATGGCAATATTATTGCATTGTGCATCAATTTGCAGGGTGCCTGACCTTGACGGTGCACTTTCAAACAGTGTACCCAACAATTGTGCCCTCTGTAAATATATCTGCTGTGACACTCCCTCAGTTGTGATGGCTTTCACCAACTGAAGTAGTTGGTTGTCAGTTTCCTCACCATTAACCAAGCTTTGGAAATTAACACTGTCAGAGTAAGTACGACACAAGCACTGAAAGAAGGCATCAAACGCACATCTGTTTAGTACACAGACTCTTGTGTTGTTGAGGCAAACAGGCTGCTGATAATTTCCATTTGTGGAAAATCCCCAACCTCCTCCTTGCACCTTCATACTTCCCCCTCCTCTACCTGCATCCGTCATGGCCAAGGAGGGCGGAGCTTAAGTTATATAGGAAGCCAGCTCTACAATGTCACACCCCTTTTCCCTGCTGGCTGGCCGCATGTCAGGAGCCACAGCGTAGATGTCTGTACTGAGTCCGTGAAATGTGAGTTTATGTTATATTTCTGTATTTAGAAACTGATTATGTGCGGCCTGTTTATGTTCAGAGCGTTATTCCTTATTTCAAGAATGTTTGTTTAGAATAGAGGCCCTGTGTTGATTGGCTCAATATTTACCCTTTATTTTATTTCCTTCCATCAGAAAAACCAGTACAAACAATACCCTTTACAATAAACTATTGGATCATCACCTCATCTGCCTCCATCTGACTGTTTTAATAGACAGACCCATTGAGTTGATCACCCCCTGGAACCAGACTGTTAACTAGCCTTACATCTACAAAGCAAATATTTTACATGGTCCTTCGAGCCGGATTGGATCAATTCAATGGATAGAGCACGCGCCCAACCCTATAGACGGCCAGCACGTTCCCTGAAACCACCAGGATATCTGTCAGATTACCAGACCTCATTCCCTAGCTTGCCTTCAGGAGCCATTGCTGCTATTCCTCCACCTCCACACCCCCAAGCTACTCCCCAACCGTCTCAGCCTTCTGATGAAGCCAGCCAGATACACACACCTTCAGCTGAGAGAAATTTGGCTACGGATGAACAAGTTGCATTACCTCTCAAACTCTCCAGTGCTGCTAATGAAAGAGAAAGAAGGGAAGAAGCTGGAAACATGGATATGGCAGTTATGAGAGCAGAAATTGAGCAGATTAAAGGTCTCATTTTGGATTTGGGAAAAGCGGTTAAGGCCCTGGGGGAGAAGGTTGAGAGACAGTCATATTCTCCTTCCTCCTGTTCATCAGTTTCTCTGGACCCTGACTCAGCCGATGAGCCCCCACCACCTTGTATACGTCCAAATCCTCCTGCTGTGGTTGCAGAATTGCAGAATTGCAAGACATGTTATGTGAGCATAACATCCCATTAAATCAGCCTAATAATCCTCCCTCGCGACCTGCACCCAGTGGCCCTCGCTCTCTGCCGCCATCTCCTGGTTGTTTACTGCATACACCACGGCCTGTAAGGCCCAAATCCAGCCAGGCCACACAGACCAGTCTGTCCTCTGAGCGTTCTTCCATACAACAACCCTACCTTGAAGCTTCAAGTGAGCATCCTGACACACAGCAGCTATGTTCCAGAGCCTCTACAACATCCTGTCATGACGGGCCACCTTTGGATTTAACAACTACAAACCATGAGCATTCTCACCATCATCGCACCACTGTAAGAATAATAAGCCAACCACTACAGCCTTTTCCTGGGCAGCAGGACTTCCACCCTGCTGTCACACCAGCTCTGCAGAGGTACGACCCTCCTCGGCGGAATGCTCCTTTACTTTAACTTCTCATGTCCTGAGACCCGCTCCAAATTTATCTCAAGCTTCCTTCAACCCTGCTGTGCTTCCTGGTGTGTCTGGTGGTGAGCCGATAGCATTTTCTGCCATGCATCACCCTGTGAGAAAAGAAACTATGCTGGCAATGGCCCCTGCCTCCCAGCCTCCTCAGCTGGCAATGCCCCCCCCCCCACTCCCCCTTCAATGAACCTCCCAGCATCAGCATTTGAATTTGTTAATCCTCACAATGTGCAGGCCGCTTGCATGCATCCCCCGACTGCTGTCAACCCTGTTGAACCTCCCTACCAGCGGCCTCATGCTCCTTCGAATGATTATCAGCTGCCTCCAGCCTTTTCACATCAACCTCCCTTACCACTCCAGGCCACTGCAGCTGATCATCAATTGTATCCTTGCGCAGCCCCCTCTCTGAATGTTCAGGGCTCAGATTACCCCAACCGACCTCGGTCGGTTTTTCCAAACCCACCGCAGCCATCACTAAGGTCAAGCAGAGTCTCTCATGTTGCAGCCCCCTCCTTTCCATACTTTACTCGAGATGACCCAAGACAGTTTGCCCTGCTTAAGATGGCTCTGACAAACCTTATGTCCGATGATGAAAGTGAGCACTTTAAATATCATGTCTTACTGGACCACTTGAAGTTGGACACTGCTTGTCACCTCGCTTTAGCCTATGCACATCATCCATTTCCTTACACCAGAGCGATGTCAGCCCTA
The DNA here is from genome assembly GCF_046127955.1 of Nelusetta ayraudi. Taxonomy (NCBI): domain Eukaryota; kingdom Metazoa; phylum Chordata; class Actinopteri; order Tetraodontiformes; family Monacanthidae; genus Nelusetta; species Nelusetta ayraudi. The sequence continues at coordinate 1,518,002 of NW_027466087.1, forward strand.
CAGCAGAGGTATGGCCAGCCACAGCAACTAGTGCTGAGGGAAATCGCCGCCATCCAGAATCTTCCCTCTGTTCGTCCTGGTGATTCTAGAAGCTTCAGCGACTTTGCTATTCGGGTCCGAGCTCTCGTAGGCATGCTGCAGTCCCTGGAATATGGTGAGGGAGATGCAGAGTTGGCTTGTGCATCCCATGTACAGCAGATACTGGGAAAACTCCCCTCTGAGCATGTTGCTAATTATGCCAGATTTACTCGTGCTTTAAAACCAGGCGTCCCTCATAACCTGATCGACTTCTCCAACTGGTTGGAGGAGGAAGCGGAGTGTCAGGCTATGGCTACACAAACACGTGAAAATCAAAAAGTACAAAGAGAGGAAAGGAAACCAGCAAAGCCCAGTTACTCAAAGTCCAGCAACCAAGTGGCCACCATACTCCATGGAACTAGTTACCCTCAGAAATATGCTCAGCAACCTGCGGTTGAGTTTACCACACGTCATGGTCAGACATGCCCCTTCTGTGGGGTCCCTGACCATCACCTGAGTGTCTGTCCAGATTTCCGTCAACTATCAGATGATACAATCAGGAAGTGGATCCAGCAGAAAGGACGATGCTGGAGATGCGCACGTGAGCACAGAGCCTCAAACTGTGACCTCAAGAAGCTTTGCCCGAAATGCAAAGGAAAGCACCTAGGAGTCCTTCATGAAGTGAACCAGCCACAAAGAGATTCAAGCACCTCCTGCCTCATTCGTTCTAGCTGCAGTACCCGAGTCCTCTTGAAAGTTGTCAAGGTTCTTCTAAGTTACAGGGGGTAGAACCTTGAAACTTATGCAATATTGGATGATGGTTCTGAGCGAACTATGCTGTTCGCAACTGCAGCCCGTTTTCTTGGTCTTGATGGGGCAGCTGAGTCTCTCATGCTGAAAACTGTCCGTCTGGGGACAGAGACTCTACCTGGTTCCAGAGTCACCTTCAACATCTCTTCAACATCAGATGCAGACAAGAAATTTGTTGTGAAGGATGTCTTCACTTCTGAGAGACTAGCCCTTGCCTCACAAACTTATCCTGCCCAGGTTCTTAAGAGGTTCAAACACTTGCGTGGCCTACCAATCCAGGCTTTCCAGAAAGTTGAGCCATTACTTCTTATCGGTTCTGATCACCCTCATCTGGTCTGTCCTGTGGAACGAGTTTGTTTGGGTCCAGGGGGAGGCCCAGCAGCTGTCCATACACGTCTTGGTTGGGCCTTGCAAGGACCAACGACTTTACCTGAGGACCACCTTGTCGCCTCAGGTTACCCTTCTCCAGAACCCAAATCGGAGGTTCAGTCCTTGTTTCTCTCCTGCACAGCCCCAGATTTAGACCTTTATCGTGCAGTTGAAAGGCTGTGGAAAATAGATGTCTTTCCTTATCAAAGTGAGAAAGTCAGCACACGTTCCAAACAAGACAAGAAGGCACTGGCTTGCCTTGACAGCAAGACGACAAGAGTGGAGGTTAACGGTGTCGGACACTACGCCACCCCACTGCTTCGCAAGACGAATGCCCCGGAACTGCAGTCTCCAAAGGAAGCGGTTCTACCAGCTCTCAGGCGCACTGAACGGAAACTGCTAAAGAACTCTGAAAAGGCAGCCATCTACAATCATGAGATTGACAAGTTGCTTGAAGCTGGATATGTGAAGAAGTTTAGCCCTGGGGACGTGGGCCAAACCCAGGAATCAGCCTGGTACATACCTCACCATCTTGTGGAACACAATGGCAAGCATCGTCTGGTGTTCAACTGTTTGTTTCATTACCAAGGGCAAGTACTGAACGAATATCTTCTTCCTGGCCCAGTTTTAGGCCCTTCCTTGATGGGTGTCTTGCTGCGCTTCCGTCAGCATTCCATTGCCATTTCTGGTGATATCAAAGCCATGTTCCACCAGGTCAGATTGCTGGCTGAGGACAGGCCACTCCTTCGTTTCCTCTGGCGAAACATGCAACGGGAAGAACCAGTGGAAGTCTATGAGTGGCAAGTTCTGCCCTTTGGTACCACATGCAGCCCTTGCTGCGCCACCTATGCCCTGCAGCGACACATGAAAGACAACCATGTTGGTCAGGAAGACATCTTAACATCAGTCCTATCTTCCTTTTATGTAGACAACTGTCTGCAGTTTCCCCACCAAAGAACAGGCCAGAAGTCTGTTGGACTGGCTGCGTGCCTTGCTTGCCTCTGGTGGCTTTGAGATCCGGCAGTGAATCAGCAACTCCCCCTCAGTTGTCCACCATCTGCCTAAAGAGGCCCGCTCGGAGAGCACTGAACTGTGGCTTAGTAAAGATTGGGCTGACCCCTGTGAAGGAACACTGGGCTTAGTGTGGCACTGCTCCTCAGATATGTTAGGGTACAAACACCGACCAGTTGAGTACCAGGCTCTCACCCTCCGCAATGTGTACAGGATATTAGCCAGCCAGTATGATCCCCTTGGGCTCATCATCCCCTTCACTACCCGTGCCAAAGTCCTGCTTCAGCAACTGTGGTCCAAGGAACGTGAGTGGGATGACCCGTGCCTCCCTGAAACCTTTGTCAGAGCTTGGATGTCATGGGAAAGGGAGCTTCCACATCTGGCTGAAATTAAACTCCCAAGGTGTTATGGACCCACCGAAGAACAAGACTCAGCAATAACCAGAGAATTACATGTGTTCTGTGATGCCTCTGAAGCAGCTTATGGTTCTGTTGCCTACCTGAGAGTAGTGAACTCAATGGGCCAGGTTCACATCTCCTTCGTCATGGCTCGTTCAAGAGTGGCACCGAGACGGCAGATCACCATCCCCCGCCTGGAGCTGTGCGCTGCTCTCACCGGAGCCCAGCTAGCCAGGATGCTGCAAACCGAACTCACTCTCCTTCTCCACTGGTTGGTGATGTGGACCGACTCCACTACGGTTCTCACCTGGCTGCAATCAGAGTCCTGCCGATACAAGATCTTCGTTGCCCATCGGCTCACAGAAATCCTGGAGTACACTAATGCCTCAGACTGGAGGTATGTTGACTCATTGAATAACCCAGCAGATGATATTACCAGAGGAAAGACCCTTGCCGACCTCGCGGTACCACACCGATGGAATCAGGGCCCCCCTTTCTTACATATGTCTCCCAATCAGTGGCCTGTGAATCCATCTGCCCCTTCCACTAATGCAGCAGACGAGTTGAGAAAATCTATGTTCTGCGGTACCACTCATGTCATACTAGCTAACGTTCCCTCTGACATCCTCCACTTCCAGAGCTGGGAAGACTTAGTGGTTGCAACCTCTCAACACATCTCATCCTTGGATGCAAGCTCCCAACCTCCTGAGAGATCACAAGTGGAGACCCTTCTTCTGCAGCATGGGCAGCAGGAGAGTTTTCCAGAGGAATATGCCTCACTACAGACGGGTACGGCCATCTCCACTCAAAGTCGGCTGAACAACTTAGCTCCAGAGTTCAATCACACTTCGAATCTGATCCGAGTGGGTGGTCGACTGCGCAAGAGTGAGGACCTGGATTATAACTGTATTCACCCTGTAGTCCTGGATCCAAAGTCCCACATCACACGACTGCTTATTAAGGAATACGACCACAAACTACATCATCCTGGTGCGGAGAGAGTCTTCGCCAGCCTCAGGAGGAATTATTGGATTTTGCGCGGGAGACAGGCAATCAGGAAACACCAATACACATGCACAGGCTGCAAAAGGTGGAAAGCAAACCCCCTGGTTCCGAGGATGGCTGACCTACCTCCCTCTCGCCTGCGGCTGTTAAAACCTCCTTTCTGGTCCACAGGCATGGATTGTTTCGGCCCCTTTTTAATAAAAATTGGCCGCAGACAGGAGAAGAGATGGGGAATACTCTTCAAATGCCTCACCACACGCTGCATCCACGTAGATCTGCTCACCAGCTTAGACACCGATAGCGTCCTTTTATCCTTTCGCCGCTTTGTAGCTCGCCGTGGAACCCCATATGAGGTAATTTCTGATCATGGCACTAACTTTGTCGGAGGGGAGAGGGAGCTCCAAAAGGCCTTCGACCAGTTGACCCCTGCCCTCCAGGAGGCACTTGAGCGATCCAAAGTCCGATTCTTGAGGAATCCCCCATGTGCTCCCCACTTCGGGGGAGTTTGGGAAAGAGAGGTGAGAGCTATTAAGGCTGCATTGCGTGTGACCCTGGGAAATCAAACTGTCACAGAGGAAGTGCTCAGAACTATCCTGACAGAAGTGGAAGAGATCCTTAACTCCAGGCCCCTCAGATACCTATCATCCGACGCTTCCGATACTGACCCAGTTACTCCAAACCTTCTCCTCATGGGGCGGCTGGAGGCCGCCCTACCTCAAGTCGTATATGCCCGTCCGGAACTCTTAGGAACGAGGAGATGGCACCACAGTCAAGTCCTGGCCGACCAATTCTGGCCAAGCTTTGTCAAACACTACCTACCGACACTTCAATCACGACCAAAATGGACAATCGACAAACCAAATCTCACCCTGGATACTGTTGTTATGGTTGTGGATCCCAATCTGCCCCGTGCGTCATGGCCGATAGGGAAGATCCAAAAACTCCTCTCAAGCTCAGATGGCAGAGTCAGAGTCGCTGAAGTGCGGATAAAGGAAAAAAACCTATGTACGTCCTGTCAGTCGGCTGGTTGTTCTCACCGAAATCAAAGATGATGACCTGGAACCTCTTCCCCTGACCTAAGGATTTTCCTTCACGTCAAATATGTACACTGACATATTTGAGGGGCGGCTGTGGAAAATCCCCGACCTCCTCCTTGCACCTTCATACTTCCCCCTCCTCTACCTGCATCCGTCATGGCCAAGGAGGGCGGAGCTTAAGTTATATAGGAAGCCAGCTCTACAATGTCACACCCCTTTTCCCTGAGAACAAAGGAGCTGGCTGGCCGCATGTCAGGAGCCACAGCGTAGATGTCTGTACTGAGTCCGTGAAATGTGAGTTTATGTTATATTTCTGTATTTAGAAACTGATTATGTGCGGCCTGTTTATGTTCAGAGCGTTATTCCTTATTTCAAGAATGTTTGTTTAGAATAGAGGCCCTGTGTTGATTGGCTCAATATTTACCCTTTATTTTATTTCCTTCCATCAGAAAAACCAGTACAAACAATACCCTTTACAATAAACTATTGGATCATCACCTCATCTGCCTCCATCTGACTGTTTTAATAGACAGACCCATTGAGTTGATCACCCCCTGGAACCAGACTGTTAACTAGCCTTACATCTACAAAGCAAATATTTTACACCATTCCTTAACAACCCCCCATTTATTTTCTTGGTTGTCACAGATGGATCGACATGGAACCACTCAGGACAAGGACAGAGGTAGGAAGACCTTTTCCTCTTCTTGGGTGGAATGCCGAGGCCTCTCCACTTCTCAGTTTCATCGACTGGAGCTTCTCTTGATGGTCTGCCTTCCTCTTGCTGGATGGGCTCAAAAACCAGATTGACATCTGGAGCCTCTTTGACAATTGGTAGTACAGAATCTTCCTTCTCTGTGTAACGGGTGTGCAGGATAGTTGGTCTCAGAGATGACTTGAGGGCTGTGTTTTTCGTCTTTTATGTGCCTCATTAACGCAACGCAGAACTGTGTAATTTATTGTGATATATTAAAATACAGTCGCCAGAGCAAGAGGAAAGGCCAGGTTTTAAACTTTGTTTTCAGCCAGGCTGAGCTGGGGGTGTGGTTGAGCCGTAAAAGGAAGATAAATGATGGGGCAGAGGTCGATCCCTCTGTCATATGCAAGTAATTGATCCAGTCCAGACTATGTGTTGATTTCATGTTTTACAGGAGGGCAGGGGACTTGGATTTTTTTTTTTAATGAAATGTGGACTTTTAACGGTGCGTTGTGTGCGGTGACAAAGGGGGAATTATTTTTTTTAGTGACGTGCTTATTTAAAAGTTTTATTCATTTAGTTTGATTTATGATTTATTATGTAAATAAGAGCGGCAATTAAATTTTATTTTTTTAAATCAAAATCAAAAAATCTTCTTCTCTTTCTGAACTGGGCACCTGGTGGTTTTATTGGCCTTTTGTCCATGTGTTCTGCCCCAGCCGAGGGGGCGCTAGAACACAACATAGAATCTCTCCCCCTTCTCCCAGCTCTCAAGGAAGACTGCGTGTTAGTCCACAAAATGGATTTTATTCCCAGTCTCCATCTTTGCATAGGCATCGGGGAGGGCGTGGCCAAAATAATGAACAGAAGGGCTCTTTTAAAGACCTTCCCTCCCTATTGAAAGAACAAGAACAAAATAACAATGACACCCAAACTGAGCTCCTTGGCTAAACACTGGAGATGAAGGTTTCAACAGAAATGGCTTCCCTCCCCTCCAGGCTAGTGGACGATCTCAAAGAAGAAGTCGGGAAACTACCATGAGAACAAAGAAGAGACAGACTGAACACGGAGACTAGAACCAACACAAGTTCTGCTGTTGCTGCTGTACATGGCCTCCGGTTGAGAGCGAGAAGAAGAAAAAAAGAGAGAAGGAGGCGCTGTGGTCGTCCTCCAATAGTGGCACCAGCCAATCACTCTCCAGCACCTGGAACACCAAGAAGATCCACACAGGGCCGACAGCGCCACTCAGTGGCCAACAGGACACATTGCAGACGGGAAGAAAAACTGAACAGAAAACCGAGCTGACATTATAATTATATACACAAATATATAAACACGATACACCATTGACTTCTGTCCGTCAAAGAGCCAGAGTCCAGACTGATGTGATGGAAATAAATTCACATAGATACAGGAAAACATTCCTGGTTTGGTTTTGTTTTTTTGCCTTTTGCATTTTCACAAAACCCAATAAATTGAATGTAACTATAAGGGATCAATATTAATTTTATGAATGAAAAACAATTTATCTGGAAGCGGCAGTTTGTGTTGTGAGTCACTTTGTCTGTTCCAGATGAAGCATGTTTTATCTGATTGATTGATTTATGATCATAAACCAGAAATAAAGTCTCATAAAAAACAATATTTTCACCCTAAAATAAAGGTGTGATATCAACTACACAACCTTCACAACGCTGTCAGACTTTGACAAATTCATCTTTGTGCTTCACATGAGAAACCAGGTTGAGTTGGATGGAGAACTCTGAAGTGAGAGCAGATCAGTGTGTTGTTAATGTGTGAAACCTTCATGCTGAGATGTTCCAGCCGTGGATGATGAGAGCAGAAGCAGTGGTTGTGTTGCTGCTGCCTTCACTGAGCAGCTGCTCCAAGTCCTGCTTCTTCCACTGAGGATTCAGCTCCACCAGTGGCTTCTGGGATGTCCTGACCTCACACTCTCCAGTTGATAGTAGTGGGCTTAGTGGGGCTAAAAACACATCACAGTGTAGCAACAAAAAAACATTTCTAAATTTGAATACAGTATCTGGTACACAATCTAGTACAGTACACATACAGCCCTGTCGATGCCCCGCCCTGAGAGCCATATACCCCACTGTGATTGGTAGGTTTGTTAAGCTCCGCACACAACACTGTGAAGTGCCATTCTTATAAAACTCGCGGGCCGCACTAATATTAAACTTTCATATTAAGGTGCGGGCCACAAAATGATCAAAAAAGATGTGTGTGCATCTACACATATACTGTAGATATATAAAGAGGAAAAGGCCAAGTGAGGAGAAATAAGAACCCACAACTTGTATGAAAAAATAAGCACCTGTGGCAACCAGAAAACTAGGTCCGACAAGGCCACCCCAGGAATTGCACCTGGAGAATTAAGTTGACCTCTGCTAGATTAATTACAAAACAAAGGGAGGCACACAAGTTTATATTTTTACCAACGAAGCTTAGAGACGTGGTTCCATGCAACAACAAAAAAAATCTTTATTACAGCACTCAAATCATTTCACGATAAAATATACCATAGGGGAACAAGGGAAGAATATTCAACATAAAACCAATTAACAGACAATCACATCAATTTGACAATAACAACAGCAACAATAAACATGACAACCATAAGCAAAAAAAAAATAAAAAATGAAATAAAGTAAATCCCTCAATCCCACAGTTCAGAATAAAAGAGAAACTAAACCTGGCTAACACGGGTGCCTCTGAGAGGTAGCTATGCCCAAACGACCCAACGTGGACAGCGGCTGCAGCGCCCAAGCGTGCCACAGCAGGAGGAAGCGGAGGGGGCAGCACAGTCACACCGATCCCAGCGTCCACCACAAAGCCTTCCATGTAGTTGTCGGACCGTATGCGAGGTTTCGGAGCGATTTCAGCCTCGCAAAGCAGCACCCCTGCCGGCTCTATAATGCCACACAACGTTTAACAAATAATACCAGGAGTCCTACTACTAACTTTATCTCAAAGCACAGTCACTCCATAATGACATGGTTGTTTTTTTGGTCAGACCATTGAAGTGAATAAAGCAATAAAGCAACACATTTGTCAAATATATCTCCCTTTTTGCCTCCTCTCTGACAGGCATGTCTCCAGTCCACGGCCTGTTTATTTCAAATGTGGTCCACAAGGCAATTGTCGAGGTCAATGAGAAGGGAACAGAAGCTGCTGCTGCAACTGGTGTGATCATCAAACAACAGATGTACATACCTCCAAAAAAGTTCACTGCAGACCACCCCTTCCTGTTGTTCATTCAACACAACCCCTCCAGGAGCATTCTCTTTGCTGGCAGATGCTGCAACCCAGAGTGAGATCTGCAGCTCTGTGGGTGATTTTAATCTGTACGCTACGCCTCTTTCAGCATTGTTTTTTTTTGTTTGTTTGTTTGTTTTTTCCTTAGCGGCAGCCGGTCATTTTTTTCGCGAAATAAATACGAAACGATAGAACAAATAAAAAAAATGCTTTGAAGGCTTGTGAACGAGCCGAGGACGTGCAGACAACGCAGCGTTTGTTTACAACACAGGCAGAAGTACAGCTTCTTCTTCTTCCACTACTCTTTCCAGAAAATGAGCAACTCCGCGCATGCCCAAATGATTCATTCTGAATAAACACTTTTCTGGCAAACAACAATAAAGACATGAATTGCCCTGATTGAAAACTCATTTACTGATGCTTGACTCAATAAACTCAGTGTGTGTGCGCGTGTGTTTGTGTATATATGTATACTTTATTAGCTTAATAATAAGTGATAGGGCTTGCTGTCTTAGTCTAATAATTTTAATCAACGTTGGATAACATTGTACTCATGGGCGTGGTAGTGGGGGGGAAAATGGACCTGAGTACCCAGGGCCCCAGCAGGGAGAGGGGCCCATGAAAATCCAGAATTTCTTTTTGTGTGTGTGTGTGTGAGGTTTTTGTTTCAAATGAATTGGGCCCTTCAATTAATTGGTGTTATAAATTATTTCAAATGTATTGATAACATCAACTGAGAGAATGAACAGTCCTCCAACCATTTTGGACATTCTGGGACCGTCGACAGCATCAGTGAGCCCAGATTGAATGACTACTTGAGTGCGAGACATCATGCTGCCCAAAAAACACAAGTTGGGGTGCCAAAAGAGGAAAGAAGAGTTGTTGGTATATATATATATGTATATATATATATATATGTATATATACATATATATATATATATATATATATATATATATATATATATATATATATATATATATACATATATATATATATATATATATATATATATATATATATATATATATATGTATATGTATATATATATATATATATACATATATATATATATATATATATATATATATATATATTAGAGCTGTCAGTCGATTAAAAAAAAATTTATCCGATTAATCGCATGGTTTTCCATAGTTAACTCACGATTAATCGCAATTCTTTTCCCATTTTTTTTTAAATAATCATATCAACATGGGAGTAGGCAAATACTTGCTTTCTGCAAATGCAGCATGTTTATTCGTGTTGGAGCAATGACAAGTACTACTAACAAAACAAAAGATGCACAGGTTTGTGTCATTCAGTTGTGTGTGTGTGTGTGTGTGTATTTGTTTAATCTCTCTCGCACTCTGATACAATGTACTGACAAATATAACATACAAATATGAAATTAGTTTATTTTGAAAATTCACCGGATTTTCTTGTTTGTTTTTTGTTTTTTTGAGCGACTTCCTCCACAATTGACGAGGATCGCTCGCGGCTCGCGCACAAAATAGAGCAGGCGCCGAAACGACAACTGCATGGCGCGAGCCGCACGCCTGTTCGCGTCTAGTGTGAACCACCACATTGATTAACGTGGGCGCTGAATGGAAGCCCTCGGCACTTCGCTTCCACGTCCAGTGAACTGACGTTAAATGCATGGCACGATCCGCGAGGGAAGCCACACGCCTGTTCGCGCCTGGTTTGAACTACATTGATTAACATGGTAGCCGAATGGAAGCGCTCGTTACAGTAAATGCATATCACTTTTGTCCTCTCAAGACTGCCATCTGGCACTGCGGTCAAGCCAGCCAACAGTTCGGCAAAAGCGTTCGAGCGAGCAGACACTCGCTTTCTGCTTATAATAATAATAATAAACTTTTATTTGTACAGCGCTAAATCACAACCATAGGCGTCTCAAAGCTCTTTATACAATCAGAGAGAACCAACCGGGCCCCCGGAGCAAGCAAGATGCGACAGTGGCTGGGAAAAACTCCCCTGTGGGAAGAAACCTAGGGCAGAACCAGACTCCAGAGGGCCATCATCTGCCTATGAGTAGTTGGGGTGAAGTAGAAAGATAGAGGAGAGACAGAGAAAGAGAGAAAGGAGCAGAGTGAGCCAGGGTGGCAGACAGGACAGAGTGAAAAACAGATACACCAACCAGGCAAAACGGATATAAACACAAAGAATAGGAAATAATTCAAGGCTGCTGTCCATGTGAAGTGTAAGTGTCCATGCTTTGGAAGGCAAGAGCCTAGCTCGATGGACAATCTGCTGATAGGACAAGTCCAGGTCTTAAGCGTGGTGGTGGGATGAAGCGATGACAGCAAGACCCCCAGGACAGCACAATCCAGCTCCTGGCGCAGTGGTCATCACCTGCCGGGGACACAGAGACTGCGGCAGTATCATGCATATCGAGCATACTGTACAAAGTATAATGAGAGCTTGGACAGAGTGGATAGAGTATAAGATTGATTGGGTGAGGAGAGTGATAAAGGCTCCGCCTGCACAGAGCAACGATCCCTGTAACGGGAGCGAAAGATCTCCCTCCATGGCGTAAGCCTACAGCAGCTTAACTGACAGTGGATGGAGTCTAACTATAAGCTTTAAGAAAAAGGAAAGTCTTAAGTCTACTCCTAAATAAACTAACTGTGTCTGCCCCCCTCACCGAGGCTGGAAGATGGTTCCAAAATAGAGGTGCCAGGAAACTGAAACACCTACCTCCTGATCTAACTCTAGAAATTTTTGGGATAACTAAAAGACCTGAATCCTCAGAGCGAAGGGCTCTTGGAGGATGATAAAGTTCAATGAGTTCCCTAATATAAGAAGGAGCCTGAGAATGAAGAGCTTTGTAAGTTAAAACTAGAATCTTAAATTCAATTCTAAATTTGACAGGCAGCCAATGCAAGGAAGCTAAAATTGGAGTAATATGCTGCCTCCTTCTAGTTCCGGTTAACAATCGTGCCGCAGAGTTTTGGATTAACTGTAATGTCCTAAGGGATGAATTTGGGCATCCTGCTAGTACCGAGTTACAGTAATCTAGCCTAGACGTTGTGGTGAATTCTTCTGGTGGATTCAGGTGATGTAGATGTTGAAGGAGTCTTCACTGACACAGACTTAGTTGGATAAAAACTGGTTTATTTCAAAGAAGTCAAGAGTCAGACAGGCACCATGGAAAGCCTGTGGAGGTCTCTGGGCCAGATGTGAGCAACTCCAATGATGCTTTGTTCGCATCACCTTTTATGCCTCCCAACAAGAAGAGGAGGAAGATCCAGGATATGGGGGGGATGTATGCATTCATAGTTACACCCCTAATGACCATCTGGTTTCAATCAAATAACAGTGGTAATAACAAAAACCATACATGGACAATAATTCCCCTTTTTGGGAGGAAGGCAGCAGCGGGTTCAGATTGAGTTCACATTCTGCCATATATCAAATGGTGTCATATGCATAGGAAGGCAGCAGCAGTTTCAGATACTACATATTTCCCCCCTTCGAGACTTCATAAAGTCTGGAAACAAACAGAAGATACCCACACATGATATATGTATAGCAAAGGATGTAAGTACAAATACAAAGTACAAACTTGATGAGGTAATTGTCACCTCATATATCATAATGATTATGAGCAACACTGTAAATTTGTAGAGTGTGAGAGCGAAAAACCTATCGGACAGCTATCTTTCAATCAAAGCCATCAAAACCTTCTAGATAGGAAAATTCTCTCACGGCCCCTCTGTCCTAGGCGACCACCTTACGGCCCTCCAAATCAATTCTGTAGAGAAAACCGCATTCAGGGAAAAGTTTGGCAAACACACACATGAGAAACTCAAAAACAAAATCAAAAACATCCAGGGCTTGGCTGGTCATCCCATCGGACCTACACCGTGGACCTTTCCCTGCCTAACACCCCTGTCCCTGTTCACCAAAACAAAGAAAAAGAGATTGAGTTCCCATAAGCATCTGCCTACTGATAAAATCCCCCAAATAACTTTATTCTCAAAAAAATAAATGTTGTGTTGCAATTCAGATTAATTCGGTTAATACAAATAAACACAGTGGTTAATACACAGTGGTTTCGTCGAGTTCTGTTGTTCACAGTCCCCTGATGCAGGATCTTCACATGTTCTGCATCCTCATTCAGGGTCCTCCAGTGTTCATCAGCTTATTTGAGTTTCTGAGTCCATTCTGAACATAGTTGACACCCCCACGTAGGCTCCCCAACTATTGTCCTGAAACAGAGAAAATATCTGCCAGTATCTTTTGTATACAGAACATCACAAATGTACTTCCATTACAAGAGATACATCAAACATCAAACATGAGTACACATACTATTTCCCCCCTTGGGCACTCGCCCACAAGGAAGAGAATAGAAACACAAAGTCATAAGTATCGTTGGCACAAAAACATGTAGGAACTCTCCCAGTTTTCACCCCAATAGAATCAGGTACCGCTGCTAAAAGATCATCCTGTTGATCCAATAGATTAATGTATGGCAGCCCTCTGTAAGGATCGCAAATACCGGTGTTCTCATCCATCGACACATTTCTCGATCTCAGGTCCATACCCCTTTGGAGATGGAAAAGCCAGGTCAACAAAGAAAATTGACACTCGTAAGGCAACGGCTCTGCTATTGCCTCTAGAATGGAAGGCCAAGTGCTTGGTGAAGGCACTCTTACGATGCATGGGCCCTTTCACGGATGCTTGTGATCTTACTGCATGAGTCAGCTGTTGAAACCACAAATTTTTCGCCGCGAATAGATCCGAAATCTCCAAGACAGATGAATCGAATCCAAACGCTGTCCATCTGTGATTACGTCTCGCCTTGGCACGCGAAGTTTTGTGTTTGTGATCACGTCCCGCCTTGGCACGCGAAGTTTTGTGTCGCCCTTCTGAATCCCGTAAGGCTACTCCCAGGTCAATTTGCTTCGGAATAGATTCGGTCGTAACAACTGTAGTTGTCACAGTCGTAGGTTGAACCACACTGTCATCTTTTGGAGACAGAGTCGTCTCCGCCCGTCGCGTTGTCATCGTCGGAATAGTAACAGCTTGTAACGTGACATGAGTACTTAAAGATGTAGTCAACAGCGTCATAGTCTGCTGAGTAGTAATTAGTGAAGTTGTGGTCTGTAAAGTTGAACATTGGTTTGATTGGATTGCATCGATGACACCTGACCAGGTTGACCTGTCATGACCACTGCTTGTGTTTTCTCTTTGCGTTTATTATCGCCTAGCAGCAACTGATTGAGTTTTCTGAGAGTCTCCTGCTCTTGAGTTTTCAGGTCAGACTCCTTCTTACGAAAAAGTTCAACTTGATGGGCAATGTGATCAATGTACACACTTTTGACCATGCCGCCGAGACCAACCACCTCTGCTAATTTACTGCGTACTGCCAGTGGCAGTCCCTGTTGGATTTTAGTCCGCACAATAGATTGTTCCATTTGATTAGCGTCGGGGTCATTGCCGGTAACGTTTCTCCAAGATTGGAGAGCTCTTGGCACATAAGCTCTGGGATTCTCATGATCTCCCAACGGCTCTATTAGAATGTTATCAGGGTGTACGTTTGTTGGGAATGCATCACGCAACGCACTCCAAAATTGACCTCTATATGCAGCAAATAATTCAGCATCATTTACCACTGTACCTATGAAGCGAAGCATCCTAGCCTTCTGCAAAAGTTCCTCCATAGCAGGGACACCAATGAGACTAGCTAGATAGCTTGATGTCACCCACTGCAGACTGTGTGCCTACCATGAGCTCCTCTAATTTTGAAATCCAAGGATGTGCCCCATCCTGGAGAATCGGTAGCTTCTCCAATATGTCTGACATGTCCGAATTTTGCCAAGGTTTATATTCAAAGTTTTGTCCGCGAACGACCACTGGGCACATTTTAGCAGATGCTTCTATTTTTCTTGAACGCAAGGCATAGCCTGATTGTTCCCTATGGAAAGATTTTTCTATTGACTCTAAGTCTCTCAATTGCCTTTCCAGTTTTCTACAGACCTCTGGAGTTTTGGCCTCACAGATGTCTGAACGACATTGCACTATTTTCTTTTCAAGTGTCCTGAGTGTGTGATCAAAGTCGGGATCATCTTCACTGTCAGATTCTGAACTCTCATCAGAGGGATCTCGATTTATTTTCTTCGCTTTCCAGAGTTTAGATCCTAGTTTTTCCGCTCTGGCCAGCATCTTTTTAATGGCAGGATCGTAGCCACCAATGGCCTCTCCCGAGTCACTGTCACTATTATCCAGCTCCAACTTTCTCATTTTACCCTCTAGCTTCCCCACTGCTGTATTTTTAGTTTTCGTGGAAGGATACATTTTCACCGTTGTTTTTGCTTTCCCCGTCTCGAGTATTTCGTCCCGGTCATCTTTAATACTGTAATTACCTTTTTGCTTGATTACTGGAAGCTGTGGATAAATGTCAGCGTACTCCGCTTCCTGATAAGATGGCGGATTTTTCACAGGAGCAGTATGCGAGAAAGGAGTATTGATTTTTTCCAGTAGTGTCGCTGTTGACTCTGTGGCTTTGGCGATTACTTCCATAGCCACTTTATCTTTCCCTTCAGCCGCAGCTCTCAACTTTTGTCCCTCATCCTCAAAAAGCTGCAACATTGCGAGTTCAATTTGTCTCTTCTCAGCACGTGATCTACCTTTTTTACCTTTCTTCTCTTTAGCTTTGTATGCGGTAATGAGCACGCTCATTGTTTTGATCACATCCGAATTGAAAGTACCTTCAACTGGCCAGGGTCTCTCAATATCTGGCCAACGCTTGTTCCACTTCTTAGAGGCTTCTGGTAAACCTTTAACAAGAGGATTATTTTTCTGCATCACCTCAAGTGGTGTTATGGGTTTAGCAACGACCTCCGTCATTTTCGTCTTTCGCGGGGTTTATCTACTGTAAAAAAAAGGAACTGAAAGGTTTCCGATATGGGCTCTCAATCTAAAAAAATAAACTCAGTTATGAATTCTAAAAAATTGACCCTTAATTTTCAAAAACAGAGATAACAAAGGTAAAGCAAGATGATATGCACCGAGCTAGAAAAAGACAAAAGATTCAAAAATGACCTGTAAAAAATCAGTGTATGCAAGAATAGTTCGGAATGTGTATAAACGTATTTTATGTCCTTCCGAACCTGTTCAAAAGAAGGCCACAAGAGAACAAGCGTAAATTCCAAACCATAAAAAATACATGTATATATAAATTTCACTCGTCTTAAATGCAAGACCTCTATGCCGTCACCAACAGGGCAACTCGTCCTCCTGTCTGCCTCCAAAGGATCCAGGTTCAGATGAATCACAAATACAGAAAAGGAAAAGAGAAAAAATTAGATAATAAATAAACTGGTGAAATTCTCTAAAGAAAACACAAAGCTTATTTACTTTTTATTATTAATTACTGAGTAATCATTATTTTAGTTTATAGAGTTATAAACAATTATTATCAAATTATAAACAGCCATCAACAAAAGTTAATAAACCGCTCTATTATAGCCAAACCGCTCTATCATATCAGACCTACTCCCCCCTTTTTTTTTTTTTTTTTTTATCTGAAAAACTGTGAGGAGGGGGTGAGGAAAAAGAATAACCCCCACTTGTAGGAGGAGCGAACAAGCCCCGCCCCTCGAGGCAGGGAAGAACTTCCAGTCCACACTTGACCACCGAAGGTGAAACACCCCACTCAGCTCCTTGGGAGCCAGGCACACCAACCCCTGACTGACCACACAAAGAAAGACCACGCCCTAGTCCAAAAAACCTCCAAGGCCAAAATAACCCAAAATGAACTAAAAGAAAATGCACACAATCCTTATGAGAAAAGAAAAAAACCCACAAAATCACCCAATCCTGAAACAAACAAAAAGAAAATTCTTTATTTCCACACGTTTCTTTATCTAGCCCCCCTTGCACGCACTCACAGCCAGCACATTCAACGCATATGTGTGTTGGTGCAACAGAAAGTCACTGATGAGGCTCCTCTCTTCACCACCTCAACAGAGACCTCCAAAAATGTTACCTAAGCAAAAAGTCCTCATTTGGGCTCATAGAAATTAACTTCAAGATATTCTAAAAAGTCCTCATTTGGGCTCATAGAAATTAACTTCAAAATATTCTAATAAACAATAAAACGTTCTAGCTGGGGCTCATAAGTTAACTAGGTGTTGAAAGACATATGTCCCTCTAAACACCTTATTTTCAGTCTATGCAAAAGTCCCCAGGAGGCTCATAAACTTAACAATGAGGGAATCAGCTCAACCTCTCCACATACACCACTATATTTCTAATATCAGCTCTAACACAGGTGATGTAAAACTTCAAACTTCCAACTTCTCCACACACAAAGAACATCAAGACAGACACACAGAGAACAAAAATCCCAGTCACTCCTCCTCTCATACACACACACACACACGCACATCCCCTCAAAAGAAAAACACAGACAACGGTACCCGACAGAAATAACACAATCACACACTCCTAACCGGCATATCAACTACGGCCGCAAAGAAAAAGACTACAGCATAAAAATTATGCAAACTAAATTTGTGCTACCTTGAAGTGTGGATATCAGATCAAACGGCATCAAACATCACTCGTCAGCATATGCCAGAGAGGTCATTTACAACCTGATATTTAACCCACAGTTCCAGCTGCCCGAAAGCTGCTGACCAGAATATCCCTAACGGACATCCAGGATTTCACGGCCACGTATGCTAGACGGCCTCCCAGAGGGCTTAGGTCAAATCCCGCGGCAGCTTGAGCGAACGTCCCAGACGCTCAAAACACGTGCACAAATAAAACACTTCACTAAACAGTGAACTTCTTGGGGGAGCCGTAAAATAACAAACTTCACTAAAGAGCGAACGTCCTGGAGGAGACTTAAAACAACAAACTTCACTAAAAAGCGAACATCCTGGCCACCAATCCAACCTACACGTCACTGAAAAGCGACTTTCCAGGGGAACTCCACCAAACCAACCTACACTTCGCACGCCGGCGACTTTCCAGGGGAACTAAAACAAAAATCTTCGCATATCAGCGAACTTCCCAAGGTATCCTAAAACATTTAAAATAATAAAAAAAGAATTTTGACAAAGGGTCCTACAACATCAACACCCAAATCCACACCAACCCAAATGATCTTTATACAGTGTGACCAGACGACAGCCAGCCAAAGGCCTAACTGAACCAGTTAGGCCTAACACTCCTAAGATAAAAGGAACATTGCGCATTATTACCTTTTGTCGACAAGGAGAAGCAGCCAGGCCAAGGAAGCAGATGGCGACAGCGTCAGCAGCCACAGCAGATCCTGTTCGTGACGCCAAATTTGTGGTGAATTCTTCTGGTGGATTCAGGTGATGTAGATGTTGAAGGAGTCTTCACTGACACAGACTTAGTTGGATGAAAACTGGTTTATTTCAAAGAAGTCAAGAGTCAGACAGGCACCATGGAAAGCCTGTGGAGGTCTCTGGGCCAGATGTGAGCAACTCCAATGATGCTTTGTTCGCATCACCTTTTATGCCTCCCAACAAGAAGAGGAGGAAGATCCAGGATATGGGGGGGATGTATGCATTCATAGTTACCCCCTAATGACCATCTGGTTTCAATCAAATAACAGTGGTAATAACAAAACCATACATGGACAATAATTCCCCTTTTTGGGAGGAAGGCAGCAGCGGGTTCAGATTGAGTTCACATTCTGCCATATATCAAATGGTGTCATATGCATAGGAAGGCAGCAGCAGTTTCAGATACTACAACGTAACAAAAGCATGGATTATTTTTTCCGCATCTTTGAAGGACAAAAAACTTTGAATTTTGGCAATGTTTCTTAAGTGGAAGAAAGCTGACCTCCCTACATTCTGTATATGAGAATTAAAGGTCAGGTCCTGATCAAAAGTGACTCCTAGGTTCCGCACAGTAGAACTGGGTGTCGTACCAAATAGACCACTTTGTCCATCAAAGACTCTGTCCCTACTCTCTCGCGATCCAAATATAATGACCTCAGTTTTGTCGGTATTAAGCAACAGGAAATTCTGTGTCATCCAAGTTCTGACATCACGAAGACAAGATTCCAATTTGGCCAACTGATGAGCCTTGTTTGCCTTAAAAGAAAAGTACAACTGTGTGTCATCTGCGTAAGAATGGAAACTGATGCTATGCTTTCTGATGATGTCACCAAGAGGTGACATGTAGATGTTGAAGAGGAGTGGCCCAAGTACAGATCCTTGCGGGACACCATGACTAACCCTCCTACGTTCTGACGAATGATTATGAACATGAACAAACTGAAAACGGTCAGACAAGTAAGATCCAAACCAGTCCAAGGCGCGATCCTTGATGCCGATAGTATCTTCTAATCTCCTAAGAAGAATGCTGTGGTCAACTGTATCAAATGCTGCACTGAGATCTAGGAGGACCAGAACAGAGAGAAGACCTTTGTCAGATGCACACAAGAGGTCATTACTTACCTTAAGCAATGCAGTTTCAGTGCTGTGACCAACTCTGAAGCCAGACTGAAAAGCCTCAAGTAGATTGTTGTCGTTCAAGAAGTCCACAAGCTGCCTAGCAACAACTTTTTCTAAGATCTTGGAGAGAAACGGAAGGTTTGAGATTGGCCTATAATTTGAAAGCACACTCAAGTCCAAATTGGGTTTTTTGATCAGAGGCTTAATTACAGCCACCTTGAAAGCATGAGGGACAAAACCTGTTGATAGAGAATGATTAATAATTCTAAGAATGACACAATGAAGCAATGGGGAAACCTCCTTGAGAAGCCTGGTTGGAATTGGGTCCAGAAGACTGGTGGTCGACTTAGCAGAGGAGACAAGAGAATCAAGTTCCGAGAGTCCAACTTGCTGAAAACTCCCGAAATACACACTGGGGTTGCCATGTTGAGAAAGATCTGCCATGTGACCTGTGGAAGACAAAGAAGACAAAGAAGACGAGGAATTCCCAATCTCAGTTCTGATACCTTCTACTTTTTGCTGGAAGAAGTTCAGGAAATCATTGCTTGACAGGCCAGTAGGGACGCATGGCTCAACACAATGATGGCTCCTCGTCAGCTTAGCAACTGTACTAAATAAAAACTTTGGGTTGTTCTTGTTAGAGTCAATAAGAGCAGAAAAGTAGGAAGTTCTACTGATACGCAGGGCCTTTTTATAGGACCTAAAGCAATCCTGCCAAGTCTTGAAGGATGAAGCTGAAGCTGTTTTTGACGAACGCCAAGTTCTCTCAAGCCTTCGCAAATTTTGTTTTAATTTGCGAGTAGAGGAAGTAAACCAAGGGGCTGATCGATCCTGCCTTTTCATACTTACCTTATAAGGGGCAAGATCATCCAATGTTGATTTCAGAATACAAGAAAAGCAATCTGTCAAGGAGTCTAGATCAAGATCAGTCAAGTGGGTGGGGGGAGAGGCCGGAAGCATGTCAAGAGGTACAAGGGCATCAAGCAGATCAGGAAGCCTCTCCTTAAATTCAGCAACAACAGAGTCCGAAATGTTTCTACTCATTATAGACCTTGCTTGGGGAATGTGATCCGCTACAATAAAGCCGAAAGTGATCAGAAAGTGGTCAGACAAAATGTCGTTTCGGGGAAAGATTGTCAGCTGCTCTACACCAAGTCCAAAAGTGAGCACAAGATCCAAAGTATGACTATGCTTATGAGTGGGTACATTCACAACTTGAAGGAAGCCTAAGGAGTCGAGGATAGATTTGAAATGAGAACTCACAATGTCGACATGAATATTAAAATCTCCAATCACTATGATCTTGTCTTTAGTCAATGCTAAAGTAGACAAAAACTCTGAAAATTCATCTAAGAAAGAAGAATATGGACCGGGGGGACGGTAGACAACAATGAATTCAACGGAATCCGCCTGCCTATCAGGTGACAACGAAATAGACATCGTTAAACTCTCAAATGAACTATAAATAGATTGAGCCTTGAGATTGACTAACAAATTGGAATTATAAATAGCTGCAACGCCACCTCCTCGACCACTATCACGAGCCTTATGAGTATTAATATCACTAGGAGGAGTGGCTTCATTAAGACTAAAATATTCATCTTGACGTAGCCATGTCTCTGTGAGGCCGAAAATATCAACACTATGTTCACTAATCAAATTATTAACTAAAACTGCCTTGGAATTTAGAGACCTAATGTTAAGAAGGC
Source organism: Nelusetta ayraudi (assembly GCF_046127955.1). Classification (NCBI taxonomy): domain Eukaryota; kingdom Metazoa; phylum Chordata; class Actinopteri; order Tetraodontiformes; family Monacanthidae; genus Nelusetta; species Nelusetta ayraudi. The sequence continues at coordinate 1,538,798 of NW_027466087.1, forward strand.
CACATTTCACCATTTTGTTTGTGGGAGACCCTGGAGCCACCTCCGACCGGGCCCCCTTATTTCTACAATCTATTCGAACTAGGTTACTATGATCTATTGGAGATTTGCACAGTATAAGAGGTTTGGAGGTGCGAGGGACCGACACAACTTCTATTGGAAAAGACTGGCAGGGCTTCGGGGACTTACTAACGGCAGGGGACGGCAGTGAGAGAAGCCCAGAGTAGCGTATAGGACTACAACTCTGTTGCCTGGTCTCCACCCTGGAGCGTCAGTGAGTGGAAGCTAAAATTTTAACTATATTGCTAGATAAGAGAGCTGCACCTTCCCGGGTGGGATGAATGCCATCCCTCCTAACAAGACCAGGCTTGCCCCAGAAAGGCTTCCAGTTATCTACAGTGCACACTCCTGATAGAAAACGATCGTCCCGCGTCTGCCACGTCAAAATGTTGAAAAGTTACGCCCGGTTCACACTGGACGTGGAAGCGCCGCGAAGCGCCGAGCGCTTCCATTCAGCGCCCATGTTAATCAATCAGTGCGTTTACATGCAGAGCTTAATCGGACTAAGCAATAATTCTGTTTTCTCGTCCAATCGGAGTTCTCACCTTGGTCCCCGTATCCATGCAGATGAGAAATTTGAATTATTGACGGGAACATGTCCTCCTCCCAACACTAGGGGGTGGAGTGAGTCTTTTCAGCCGGTCAGCTGCTTTCGGTTGACATATTAAATCTATTATGATATGGAACGATAGTTCATAATGTACGTGTTACTTGCTTTGCAGATAAGGTGTACCTTATTTCTTGTGCTCCTGGTTATTTTAAAAGGCAGACAAGAAGGTTGTTTGCTGTTGGAGGGCTACAACAACACTTCGATGCTACGCTTTGTGCCGTTGCTACGGACCCCAAACTCTCGTTCTTGTTGGATTCGGGTTCGGAGCAGACTGGTGGGAGAGTTTGTGTACAGGTTTTGCAAAGGAACGGTGTCTTCAGTTATACACACGCTCATTAAAGTGCGGACCGTGGAGGAAGCTGGTGCCGCTGCACGCCGTTTCCAGCAGAATAACAGCGAAATTACCAAAATAAAAACAAATCAGGAAAACATCTCTTTGCTGTGCTTTTATTTACAAAGTTAAAATTCTTCTAACTTATAAAAAATGTGAACGAAAAGGTAGAAATATAAATACGAAGGAATACGTATTTGTTCAGGGCTGCGCAAAGCCGGAGCCCTGCATTTGCTACGCTACCCTTTTAAAAAAGGTCTCTGTTGTGTGTTATTTTAATATGTCCATCTCTTTTAGAAGAGAAAGCATCGCCCCGGTCTCATCCTCTCTCCAAATGTCAACATTCTTATTCGCGTTTGCCAGGTTGTTTCGCGCCGTCTGTTTTGTTAGACGACGTAGTTGTGCGGTCATGAGTCGCGAGAGCGAGGCGTGGCGCATGCGCACTCGCATTGTCCAGTTAATAGTCCGATTAAGGTGTATACATGGCAGAGAAATTCGAATTCCAATCGCATTATCTGGGTGTCTCAATCGGAGTTCTCCGATTCCAATCGGAGTTCTCAAACTCCAATCATAATCGGAGTAAGGTGTTTACATGCACATTAGTTCTCCGATCACAATCAGACTAAGGCAATAATTCGATTTTCTCTAGTGCCATGTAAACGCACTGAATGTAGTGGTTCAGACCAGACGCGAACAGGCGCGCGGCTCGTGCCATTCATTTCAATGGAAGCGGAAGCGCCACGAAGCGGAGCGCCGACGGATTTCGCGAGCGAGGCTCCAACTGGTTCACACCAGACGCGAACAGCTCTGCGACGGTCGACAAGCGCTTCTGCTCAGCTACAGTCTTTTTTTCCCCCCCTTCTTTTTTTTTCTTTAAAAAAAAATAAATAAAAAAAATCATTTTCATCATCGCCCCCCCTCGCCCCGTAGCCAGCCCGCTCCGTAGCTTACTTTTGTGTGTGTGTGTGTGTGTGTGTGTGTGTGTGTGTGTGTGTGTGTGTGTGTGTAAATAAATAGAAACTCGCACTCAGGTGTCCATCTCAAGACAAGACCTCTTTCATAATGCTCATTGACCGGCATCTCTAGGATCAAACAGACGTATTTTGATCAAGTCTTCCTCTGTGTGTGTGTGTGTGTGTAAATAAATAGAAACTCGCACTCAGGTGTCCATCTCAAGACAAGACCTCTTTCATAATGCTCATTGACCGGCATCTCTAGGATCAAACAGACGTATTTTGCTCAAGTCTTCCTCTGTGTGTGTGTGTGTGTGTGTGTGTGTGTGTGTGTGTGTGTGTGTGTGTGTGTGTGTGTGTGTGTTAATCTCTCTCGCACTCTGATACAATGTACTGACAAATATAACATACAAATATGATATATGATCGAATTTGTCATTCGGTTTTTATTTTGAAATTAGTTTATTTTGAAAATTCACCGGATTTTCTCGTTTTTATTGAGCGACTTCCTGTACTATTGATGAGGATCGCTCGCGGCTCGCGCACGAAATAGAGCAGACGCTGAAACAACAAATGCATGCCGCGAGCCGCGCAACCACCACATTGATTAACGTGGGCGCCGAATGGAAGCGCTCGGCGGCGCTTCGCTTCCACGTCCAGTGAACTGACGTTAAATGCATGGCGCGATCCGCGAGGGGAGCTGCGCGCCTGTTCGCGTCTGGTGTGAACTACTACATTGATTAACATGGGCGCCGAATGGAAGCGCTCGGTGCTTCGTGGCGCTTCCGCGTCCAGTGTGAACCGGGCGTTACGTTGCTCGGAAAAATGTGTCGCCTGAGCCTCCGCCCCCTCCGTGTCCATTGGCGGAGGGAGGGCTCATTGGAAAAAAAACAAAAACAAATCGGTGTTCCTTCGGCGCGCCTGGGAAACTCTGAAATTATGAATAACTTAAGCTCGTTTTTGTCCCATTTGCCTGCATCAGCCCGTCATGATATTATTAAATTAATTGAGAGCCACCCACTATTGTTTTCTGACCACCCCCGCCGTACGTCAGTTTTGCACCATGACATAGAAGTAGAGGGACATGCCACAACTAAGCAAGCACGCACACAG
>NW_027466088.1:660000-695000 GCF_046127955.1 Nelusetta ayraudi
GCAACGTGTGCTGATCGACGTCTCAGGCTGGACATCTGGAAGAACATAAAGAAATTAATTCATAAACAAAGTGTAGGGGAGGAAATATCTAGACACAAATAGTAATATCTCCCCAATACGTATTCCGTCGTTCCGGTGTCAAGGTGAGAATTTCAAAGTAAAATACATAATAATTAATTTAATCTGACTCCATTTGATAATAATAACTTTACTTTTATACATTCATTGAGAGAAAGACTTGATTAATAATTAAGAATATAGACTCAATAATAATAAAATTCTCGTGATCTGACATTAGTCTTCAGTTCAGGGATGGCTTCTATAAATTAACAAAACTATTCAGTTTGTTCATTAAACATGGAAGAATAGCCTGATGTCTGGGTTGGAGTATTCAGAGGTTATTGAACATGATACCCAATCTTATCTGACCAACTCAGAGGTTAAGGGTTTGAATAATGTCCAGTGAAACTTACCATATAACTAAGGTCTTTGGGATTCTGATTAATCCCTATCTTAGTTCAGTGATGGCAGATATAGACAAAGCATTCAGTGACCTTCTTAACATAGAAGAACAGCCCAGACATCTAGGTTGAGATGTTCAGAGGTTTATATCTTCCAACTCAATAGTTAGAAAAACATGACACTCAATCTTTTCTATTCAACTCAGAGGTAAAGAGTACAAGCATTACTCGAATGAATTTACCATATAACTGAAGACTAAATCAATATCTGATGTCAGATTGCTCTCCACATAGAAACAAAAGTCTCAACAAGTTAATATTGAAGGGGAATGGATAACATACCAGTTTATTGCGATGTCCAGAGTAAAAATGCAGCAAAAATGTAACAGACTGGTTGTGTAAAAATGATGGTAAAAAAAATCAAGAAGTCAAAGAAAAAGAAGAAGAAAAAAGAGAGAGAGAGAGAGAGAGAGAGAGAGTGAAAAAGAGGAAAAAGAGAGAGAGAGAGAGAGAGAGTGGGTCCCAGAAAAGGAGAGAGAAAAAAGAAGAGACCTTCAGATTCTTGTTCCTTCCCTTAAATATCCTCCCAGAACAGAGACATTGCTAAAATGCATATTTAAAAGATTCAAATCAGATCAACTCTTCCTACTCGGGAACCTTTTGGTCATCAGGGGTAATTTTCCACAGCAACAATAGATCACCAAGACCTTCATACCTCTCGCACTGACACTCACAACATTTCAAAGGAAAGTTCTAAACAAAAGGCAGAGACAGTCCCTGAATGCAAATCCAACAAACACAAGGAGATACCTTTTGGCCCTCGGTGGTTCCTTTCCCGCGACATGTAAATCATGTTAGTTAATTACAATAGGTGAGATTGATACAGTTGTAACCCCCGTCTTTGAAGAACTTCCATTGTTAGAGAAAACACTTCAGGATGTGGATTTGACTGTCTTACAAAAGTAACACACTAATTAAACTGTACATGTACTGTACATATGTGATCTTGTGTTGATAATAGGGCTGGGGCGATACGGCTAACCCACGATTCGATACTGTGACGATATTTGGCCCAAGATAATGACAACATCACGACACACGATATCTTCGATATCTTCGAAATTTTGCAGACGATATGTGACTGAAAAAGAAAAAAATACCCATAAAAAGGAAAATGCCTGTGATCTTGCATTTATTCCAAAACTTTGTATAATGTACAAACAAACGTGCACTGCACAAGCAAACATATTAAAGTGCATGAACATTAATAACTTTCATGTAAACAAGGACAGTGCTTTCTGTTAATGTAAAGTCAGTAGCAACTTGTCTTATCTCAACTTGGGGACTTGGGATATACAAACCGACGGGAAGATGAAAGAGGGAAAAAAATCCTTTCACTGCCTCGATTCTGAAAATCAATAAAAAATGATGCAGACAAAATAAATAAATAAATAACCGCGTCCCCAAAATATACGGGACAAAGTGAAGTGCGTCCCCCATCAGTTCATTACGGGACAGGCTTTTTAGTTGCCAAATATGGGACAATCGCGTATTTTACGGGAGGGTTGGCAACCCTATCTAGACCACAGACGGAAATTAAATGAGGTTTTGTCATTTTCCCTAAAAAACGGGACAAATTGTGTCCCGGGAGAGATTTTATCTTTCCCGGGACAGGTGGACAGGTGGTGTTTGGAAAAAAATATTGATATTTGCAGTCAGTGTATCGATTATTTATTGTGACAGAAAGGACAACAATATATTGCAATATTGATTTTTTTTTTTTCACCCACCCCTAGTTGATAAGTGTATGAATAATTGTGTGGCAGCTGGGGAAACCCTGCCAGATGACTCCACGACGGTCTCCATGTGGTCCAGCAGCACAGCCTCACTGAACCACACGGGATTGGACGGGATGTCTGTGTGAAATGCAGTCTCAACAGCTGTTGGTACTGTCTATAAAGTCAACAGAGTCAACTTAGGATAAGTGTTCATTTTTAAAATAAAAAGTTGCACAGTTTGACAAATACACGATTGGGGAAAAAAAAAAAAAAAAAGAGGGATGAACAGGTTACCTCAACCTCCTGTCCAACAAAAGTCCATTCAGGAGCAGGTCCATACACTGGCATGTGGACAGAACCTGTCACAACCACTCTGGGAGACATCCTGGGCGATGATTGGTTGTGGCACAACACCCCTGGCCTAGGTGAAGGGGGTGCGAGCTGATGGAGCATGCAGCATGCAGACGCTCCACCAAAATCAGTCCTGAGGTGCACCTAAACAGAAAACAACATGTTAACACATATTTGTCATATCAAATGAAGAGCAAGTAAGGCTGAAGAAGGCAAAACTTACACCATCATAACACCACCATGTACAGCTGACGAAGGGGGAGGTGATCGGCCATATACACAAATGTTAAACCTGGAAGAAGTGTCACATAATTAATTATGTAATCACACAATTCTAAGAAATATCTGTTAGGACAGTGTCACTGAAGAGAAAAAAATACAACAAAAATATGTATTTTACACACCCATGCGTGCAGCAACACGATGATATACTTGACGTAGCGCTGTTTGTAGTTCTGGCTTGACAGTCAGGCGAGGTGGAAAGTCAAGCACAAACACCTACAAAATAGTTGTATATAAAAAAAAAAAACCCAAACAAACATAAAAATGCAAAATAAATTCATGAATATTCTTGTTATTGAACTATGGATCATGGAATTACTTGATATTGATAAAACAAAGTGGCGATGACGTTCATGTGTTCAAATTTGTTTGTCACAGCAGATAAACAAACCTTGGGCCAGCGGTCCAACACAGTTGCCAGTAGCGCAGCAAAATTCTGGGCGGAGTCTGTTACAAGCCCGTGTTCAAGGTTGTTGCCCGGGGCGAGAACACAAAACCATCCACAAGTGGACAGAGATGTGAGTCTCCCACCACCAGAACAAAAACATAAAGAAACTCGTGGCTTGACAAAATCACGACCCATACCTTCTTGTCTGGTTGCTGGGCCTTAAGAACGAACTTGCACTGTTTTGTCAGTCAGGAGCAAAATGGGCCATCGTCGCACCCAGGTCGCTGACCAGTACCGCGCCCTGTGTAAATTGACAAAAAAGAAAAATCTAAATATGTTTTTGGAAGATTTATTTGGAATACAACATAACAACACAGGCAGAACATGAAATCATGAACGTGGAAGTACTCACGACGTTCAAAGTCCTTCCGAGGTGGAAAAGGTGTCCAATCCCGTTTTTGCTCCAGGCGTCGTTTCATGGCCAGAGAGCGACGGAATGCCTTGGTGTTCGGCATCTGAACAATGAAATGAAAGATTGTGTCATTTTCAATGAAGGACAATGATAACACAAGTTTACAGAAAAAAGTGATGTTTTCTCACACACGACATCAAAACACAGAAAGGTTTCTGTACCTTTGCAGCTGGAGACGATGAGCTGAAATCAATAAAGCAAAAGAAAATGTGTATGTGTACTCTTGGACCCTAACCCTAATGCCATACAAGTCTATGGGGTGAAATTTCCACTTTGTCCTACAGATATGGGGCCACTTGCTTTTTCATCAGGAGCCCCCAAGAAGCACCCACGCCAAATTTGGGGCTTCTAGTACTTGAGGAACCCGGAAACCCTAACCCTAATTTCAGCTAACCCTAACCCTAACCCTAACCCTAGTTTCAGCCTTATTGTTAACCCTAATTCAATGCAAGTCTATGGGGTGAATTTTCAACTTTGTCCTAGAGACATGGGGCCACTTGCTTTTTCATCAGGAGCCCCCAAGAAGCGCCCACGCTAGATTTGGGGCTTCTAGCCAATGAGGAAAAATTTGGAGCAGACACGAAAGGGTTACAGCTGAGAAGGCACTTAAGATCCTCAAAGGACTGTTGCCACTCACTAGACCAAACAAATGGTTTCAATGGACTGGTTAATTCTTCTCTCGTGGCCGGCAGCTCCACTGCCTTGGTGCTGGAGATGCCCGCTCAGGGGCGCCGCCAGGAATTTTGGGCCCCCTTCAAAAAAAACAAAAACAAATGGGCCTCCTTTGCGCAGCGCTTGTCAAAAGCTTCACATCACTCAAAAAATACAGTATAGTTAAATAATAGTGCTTGAGTCCATCTTTGACAGTGTCAATGTATTTTTATTGTGAATTCTCCACAAAGCAAACTCTTAACATTGATGAATGATTCATGAAAAAAACACTTGATGTTTCACGGACAAAGTTGAGCTTTGACCTTCATAGACTTGCACTGCATTAGGGTTTAGCGATAAGGCTGGAATTAGAGTGAGGGTTTCGGGGTTCCTCATGGGCTAGAAGCCCCAAATTTGGCATGGGTGTGTCCAGGAGGATCCTGATGAACCTGAAAGTGGCCCCATGTCTCTAGGACAAAGTTGACCTTTGACCTCCATAGACTTGCATTGAATTAGGGTTAACGATAAGGCTGAAACTAGGGTTAGCTGAAATTAGGGTTAGGGTTTCGGGGTTCCTCAAGAACTAGAAGCCCCAAATTTGGCGTGTGCGCTTCTTGGGGGCTCCTGATGAAAAAGCAAATGGCCCCATGTCTCTCGGACAAGTTGACCTTTGACCCTCATAGACTTGTATGGCATTAGGGTTAGCGATAAGGCTGGAATTAGAGTGAGGATTTCGGGGTTCCTCATGGGCTAGAAGCCCCAAATTTGGTGTGGGTGTGTCCAGGAGGATCCTGATGAACCTGAAAGTGGCCCCATGTCCCTAGGACAAAGTTGACCTTTGACCCTCATAGACTTGTATGGCATTAGGGTTATCGATAAGCGATACAAACCTGGTGAGTTTCAGACTTAGTGACTCTACGTACATGAATGTATGGGGTACCCCGTCCTTACCTTGTTCCAACCTTCCCTCCACAAACCTGGCTGTCCAGTGCCGAAGTCAAAGTGAGAGAGAGAACAAAGAAGGAGGAGGGCCTGTGACGCCGCTGCTGATTGGCTCGTTGGTCGGTTGAATGAGTCAATTGTAGAGCTCCCCTCGGTGTCCACACACTGCAAAATATATCTAAGAAATAAACACTTAATTTTAGAAAGAACAGGCTAGAAACAAGTCAAATTATCTGCCAATGCAGTAAGATATTTAGACTTGGTAAGATTTCTTAAAATAAGACGATATATCTAGGCATTTGAAGAATGGAAAAACTCTTGAAATAAACAGTAAAGCACTCATTCCAAGGACTGTACTCAGTCAAATAAACTTGATACTAGCTTCTCAATTCTTTTTTCACGTTTGCTTCTTTCTTAATTTGAATGAAAAGATCTTAAAACCAGACCTACTAACAGTGCAATTCTTCTTAATTTAAGTGTTCACAATATTAGCTTTTTTTTCTCAAAATGAGACAAAGCATCCACCCCCCCTACGCCCATTCCCCCCAACAAAAAAAAAATTCAGCAAACAGAATTAATATTGTCAACAACTATTTATTCACTTAAATTGCTGACAGTGCCTTCACTGCCTTGTAATAAAAACGTCACTAAGGCATTGCATCTTAAAACAACCTCAAGCAATCATTTCTAGAACGCAAGTAACAATTGTTACAATATTCTCTCAGTTACACAAAAAAAAAAAAAAAAAAACAGTATGGGGACAGCATATAGTGTTGTGTTCCTATCACCACTGATAACATGTTTGTTCCAACAGACTCCCACCCACCCTCAAGTTACAACTACCAGGGGAGTCTATCACTACCTATGCCTAGTACACAGCTCTACTCCCCAATAAAATCTTTCCATTCTGCCATGGTCTTTTTTGGATGAGGCTGTGGTGTCTCACTCATGGATAGTGTCCTGTAGCACTTCTGTCTGAATGACAGAGAGAAGGGTTGCCACACACTTTTGGATATGTGAGGTGCAGGGCATAGTAGTAACCCATCAGATGAAGCAGACCGTCACTCAAGTCTTCCGTGGCTCCAAGACAGATGAGACAGCGGGTCCCATCAAACAGCAACACAGGGGTGCAGAAAGACCTCTTCTGCGAGTACATTGTGGGATCTTCTGTTGGCTAAAGAAAAAGAAGAAGGAAACGCCACATCCATGCATGGAACTATGAAGTGTTGAATGTGAGAAAATGCAAACAAACTTTCACCTGAATGACATGAAGCAGTGCCTCACTGGCATGTCCCAGCTTCTTCGGTGGTGGACTTGGTGAAGGAAAGAGTGTGGGGAGTGCCCTGAGCAGCGCGATGGAATATTCCACTGGAATAGAACAAATCAACTTTGAGTTCAAAGTTAGTCTTCCTAAAAATGAGTCTTATTAGGTTTGTGTTGACCACAAAAAAAATCTTATTTTTTCAGCATGAAGAGTATTACCATTCTGCATCTATTCATTCAGCGCAACATAAACCATCCTATGTCCAAGGAAACAGCTACACAGTCAATTAGAGACACAGCAAAATGACTCACCTACATCCAGCGTTATGCGTGGCTTCATCACTTCATTTTTTTTCCAAACACCATAAAATTACACATTGGTGCAGAAGTCTTCCCATCTCTTTTTTTAGTTCATCAATGAATTTTCTGTTGCCCTTATCCAGAATGCGCCGCAGCTCATTCATCGCCTATAATGCAAGTCAATGTTAAAATCTGCAAAAATGCTTGCTTTTCATCATAAACCAAAACAAGTTAATCACTTACACGATAAAGATCCTGGATGCATATCCATGTGTCAAGGATCTTTAGTTGGCCTTGTCCTGTTCTTTCAGAACATCACTATCAATGAAGGATCTTCTTGCTTGAAACTGCAGGTGAAGAATTTGGGAGAAAGCATCTTGGTTGGGTTTTGGTTTCTTGTACAGCTCCTGCAGGGTCTGATAATGTCTGGCCTGTGCTGTCAGACCATCTTTGGCTGATGAAATGGAGGAGACAAATCAGTAAATCAGTCAAATGGATGAAATTGTTTGGAGCGTCAAAATATATCAAATGACAATTCAAATGTAAAAATGCCTGTGATATATCATGATATCCAAAACTATCATAACATTGCCTAGCTTTCATACATTGTTATTATTATTAAAATGGACATGTTTCTACTCACGTGAAGTGTGGCCATTATCAGAACTGCGCCCTGGTGTGTGACACAAAATAATTGTTGATCCACCAATTGAGTCTGCATCATGATCTTCTTCTTGGTCACTTGCTGAGAAGTCAGTGCGATGCCTTTTCTTCTTGTGGCCCCTCTCTGGTGAATCTCTTGTGAAGATTCTTGTAAGTGCTCGCTTGGTAAATAAAATTTCACTCATTGAAAGAACAAATAAAGATGGAAAGTGAACATGCACAGATAAAAAAAAGTATCAGCCAAAAATAACCACACGCTTCAAAATCTAAGTGCGCAAAATAATATAATCACTTACATGTTTCATTGTTTTGTCTTAATCCTTCAGCATGGGATAATAATCCACTAGTCTTTGAGACATTGCAGTGACTTCATGCTTAGAAGGGTACCAGACCCCCTCTCCTTGCTGACTGGCTCTCAAGATAGAAATCATGCTGGTGACAGTGTTTGTCACCAGCCTGCATCTCAGCTCTTTGAACATGACACATTTCCCCTCACTGGCAGGGCGGGCCATCTGGAAGTAGTGCTTACGAGCTTGCTCCAACTCACTGTCTGTATAGAGGGTGGGCAAACGTTTTTAGCAACGGGCCACATGACAGACCTGCATCGAGTCGGCGGGCCACAGAAGGTGGGGTTGTAGGTAGGTACAGAATTAGTCCGGGTGCAGAATCGTTCTGGGCGTAGTGACTGCCCGATACGGCAACTCCATTGGGAAATACCTCTACATCGCGGTTGAACGTGATATATGGATAGATCACGGTCAAAACGCTATTTCGCAAGTGATAGATAGATAGATATATAGATAGATAGATAGTGTGTGTTGAATACATACATTCGTATATATATGTATATATATATATATATATATATGTGAAGAGAGAGAGAGAGAGAGAGAGAGAGAGAGAGAGAGAGAGAGAGAGAGAGAGAATTTCGTGTATACAATATAATACAAAGTACTGTAAATACGGCAGGGATTGACAGAAAAAAAAAGATAACCTTAATCAACCGATGTAGTTTGTCCTAATAGAGTTGCCGTATGTGACGTTGTTGGCATTCGCCCACTGGACAGAGGCGACTGCCAATTACGTCACATACGGCAACTCTATAAACGTACCGCGATCTATCCATATATCACGTTCGAACGCGATGTAGAGGTATGTCCCAATGGAGTTGCCGTATCGGCAGTCACTTCTGCCTGGAACGATTCTGCACCCGGACTAATTCTGTACCTACACCTCGTTGACGGGGGGGAAGCACGCTATCGCTATCGCGCTACACTAACTCGGCAAAGTTACGTGCCGACAAAGTTTCGTTGGGGGGTTATGACTGGCTTCACGCGGGCCGGACAGAGACACGCAGCGGGCCGGATGTGGCCCGCGGGCCGGGGTTTGCCCATGTCTAGTATAGACAACATATTGTGGAGGAGCAGGAAGCTGTGGGGTCCTCTTTGGGCTGCTTTTCACCAAAGGAGTGGATGTCTGAGGACAGATTGGAGATGTTCCTCCTGGTGAAGACACAGTTCCTGGCTTCATTCGGGGCAGCCTTGTCTGGTACGGTGGAATTCTCAGCCGAGAGGAAACCAGATCCAAAACATTATGAACAGGAGAGAAACAATAGACCCAATTAGGAAAAAAGAAAAAAAAAGTGTTATGCTCGATGTTTTCAGAGCAAAGTAGGTAACCAATCACATCTACACTAATAAGGGCCCAAATCCGTTTCCTCCTGAGAAAGTGTTCTGGTCCAGGAAAAAGGTCTCTCAAATCATCACGACAGAGGGTGTGGAGCAAGGCTTCATCGATGTAGGCAGCTATAAAGACAGTCCAATCATTAACAAACCTACATTTTTTAACTGATGCAACGCACTGAGGGACGCAAAGATTGCACTCCGGCGCAGGTGTGATTGATGACGTGAAGGTGGGGGCAAACCCACCTGCCACATAGTTAATTAATTAAATTAATTCATAAAAGTGCTTTTTGAACCTTTGGCCGCTCCGTAGATTGTGGAAACGGGAAATGAATTGACTCACAGCACACAGTCACACGCTTGCAGCCGGCTTGTAAGCACAACAAAAAAAAGAAAAAGACACTGAGCGTAGATGAGCACTAGGAAGGACTAACATGGATAAGGCGTCAATTGTAAATGGAAAGTTCCACTTCAAAACCCTGCCAGATGGCAGTCTTGACGGGACAAAAGTGATATGCATTTACTGTAAAGCTGTATTTAGTTTCCACCTAAGTACGAGCAGTCTAACTTTCACTTGTCTGCGAAGCATACAGCTGACGCGGAGAGCCCTCCGCCCCCTTCTGAGGTAAAGCAAACCACGTTGGATGGTGTGGCACGGAGACCACTGGCCGCGTCCACCACACGCCAACTTTCAACAGCCAATTAATGTGGTGGAGGACGAGGGTCTGCGCGATATCATATATATTATACTGACTATGGATGAATATGACACTGACTGGATGATTATGGCACTGACTGTGGATTACTATGGATGCTGAACAGCTGTTATAGGCTATACTGCCTAACTGCACTATATCAGTTGAGTCCTGTACTGTATTGCACTGCCCCCTGTTTAATGCACACTTTATTTATTGTTTTGATTTAATTTAATTGATTTTGTGCATCACAGTTTGATGCAATGCATAAGTGTCATCCTTTTGTCTTAATGGCTGCTGAAAAAAGGGGGATGAATAGTTCAAGTTCGAGTTGAAAAGTAAAATAGAGAAATTTTGGTAGTACTAGTAATCATTACTATGTAATGTTACAGTTATGCCCATCTGTTATCTTTGTTGGGCTTGAGTTTATGATTATTTTTTTTACCCTGTGCATCTTTTGTTTTGTTAGTAGTACTTGGCATTGCTCCAACACGAATAAACATGCTGCATCCCACTAGATGGCGCATTTGCCTTATTTACAAGCACCACGGTCATCGGAGCTGATCGCTGCCACTCTCAGCAGCGTGCGTCTACTAAGGTCTACTAAGATTCCACAATCTATTACACCTCGTAAGCAAAACAGGCTACAGGTAAAATTAAACATCTTCAGTTGAGCAACTCAGGCAAGTTAAACTGATTTAAAAACAAACACTATAATACTAGGAAAAGAATCCTCTATATGTCAATAAATACAACAGATTGAGTATTCATTAAAAAAAAAAAAAAAAAAAATGCTTACTTTAAATAAGAAAATCCAACAAACCAACAAGTGCAACACTAAAAAGCAAACCAACAATCAAAATAATGCTTAACTGCCTTAGTTTCGTCCCACACTTATCAGCTTAGCTACTAAGAATAACACACATTATTCACCTGGACAGAAGGAGGTTCTGAGGAACGTGTTGGTCCTGGAGCGTCCTGGAGCTTCCTGGTCAGGATGTTCGGGAGATCCCTCTGGCTCAATGTCTGGAGCGCCAACATATTTTAGAATTGCTCCTGCAGAGACAAAGCTCATTAGATCATCAAGCAAAACAGATCAGAAGCACATTTTCCTATTTTATTATTATAGTGATGTTGCAGTAATATAGGAAAATTAAAAATTAATTTGTTTTTAAATTAAACATTATGGTTGCAGTGTCCCTTTAAAGCTTTTACCCAATTACAAAACTGTCATTTTTAAGAGTTTTTGGCATTACTTTACACACTGTACTAGTTAAAGTAATAAAACTAAGATAAATGACCCACTGCCACAACAGTCTAAAATAGTCAACACCATGCCAAATAAAGTATTTCCATAAAATATTTCTTTGAATTATAAAACAGTAGCACATTTCTAATGAAGGGCCTACAAAATACAAACTAAGCTTAGTAAATTCATCCTAAATTAAGGCTAAAATAACATTAAGAGTCAAATATGTGAGAGACAACTTCCACTGAACAATAACAGGGGACTGACTACAACAACAACTACAACATGCCCTCCCTCCCGCCCTCCCTGTTAGAATGTGAATAAACGGGTGTGGAGTCAATCAGTCATTCCCATGGCAGGATAGGCCAACTTGGCAGGACATGGTCAACTTTCATAAAACAAACAAAAACGCTGATTCATGACGAACAAATATTAGCCAGCCAGCTAACATTTATCCGACGCTAGCTAGCTAGCTGGCTAGCAGGACAAATAAACAAACTTGGGGAGGGAGGCAACAGCGTTTCCCCTCCACCTCTCCAGCCCACATCACAAACAAATAACTTACCTTTCCCCTTTGCAAGTTTTTCTTGATCAGTTTTATTTTCCTTCCGTTTGTCCGCACCGCTGGGATAAGTCCTTTTTGATGCCATTATGGTGTCTGTTTGTTTTTAATCCTCTCGCTAACGGGAACGAATGGTAGCTGTCAATCATTCACGTCATACCTGCGCGTCGCCAGCCCGCTACGTCACAACCTGCGTGACAGTGCGGCAAGCCCCCAGAGTCCAAGATGGCGTCCCATTGCTTTCAATGAAGTTGCTCACCCAGCGCATGGCTCCCAAAAACTTTTTGACTTCCGCATTGATGGGATAATAGAGCATGCGCAGTTGTGTCAGTGTGGAGACCGTCACTGACAGACGTGCGCGCTCACGAACCGTACAAAATTCAACATGGAAATCAATGTATTTTTTACGGAACAACTGACGATTGTTGTTTGGAAATTTTAGAAATAATAATGATGATGATGATGATGATAATTATTATTATTATTATTGTGATTATTATTATTATAGTATTATTATAATAATATACTATTATTTGTGTCTTAAACAAGTGAGCAATGTGCCACTGAATAATAAATGATAATTCTTTGAAGCAACTCTCTTTGGAAAGCAGACAAAGTAATGAAATGATTGGTCTATTTATTTCATCAGAACTAAAAAAAATAAAAAATAAAAAATAAAAACTCAACGATCTTGAAAGTTCCTCCCTGAAAGTTCCTCCCTTTCTCTTGCACCTGTCGATGTGTGTCGCTAACACAAATTTGCAAATATTTTGTCGTCCTCATGGAATTAAACAGCACATCATGTTAAATTATCAGCGAGTGCTCTCTCTCTTTTCATGCAATTCATCACGCTTAACATGTAATGCTGAATCATGAAAGCTATGGAGCAAAAAATAATAATTACATAAACGACTATCCCAGCTGTCTTAGGGCGAAGGCAGGGTGACACCCTGGACAAGTCGCCAGTTCATCGCAGGGCCACATAGAGACAAACAACCATTCACACTCACATGCACACCTACGGACAATTTAGAATGTTCAATTGACCTCACGTGCATGTTTTTGGAGTGTGGGAGGAAGCCGGAGAACCCGGACAGAACCCACGCAGACACAGGGAGAACATGCAAACTCCACACAGAAAGGTCCCAGGTCCAGGCCCCGGAATCGAACCCACGACCTTCTTGCTGTGAGGCGGCAGCGCTAACCACTGCACCACCGACTATTTTATTACTTAGTTGAAAATGCCATTTTATTTCATTTAACAAAGCATATCATTATTTCATCATGCATTTAATTGTTTTGTGGTCCTGTGTTTTAGTGCTTCATAATTGTATTCTGTTGTCAAATTTGCCCATCAAAGTCAAATTAGTAATCCTCTACATCAGTTTAAGGAAAACCAATTCTAGGTAATGCATTGCAGATCTTGTAGCACCTGTTACAATGGAAAGAAATGTATACATAATAAGTACGTCTGTGTGCCCGATATTTTAGCTAACACTAAACTTTCTGCACAACTGTCTGCATTGTGCTTTTTCTTCGGCCACAGAGAACAGAAACGTCTGTAGTTCTTTGTTCACCCATGGTACAGTTTCATAAGCTTTTCAGTTTTTAATACGTGTTAATGTAAAAATCCACACGCGAGGCATTTAAAAATGGCGGTTTTGGTCTTTCGTGAAAGACTGCCTTTGGCCAATCAGTGTCCTGAACGTTGCTACGTCACCCTTATGGTCTCAGCTCTGCTCGCTTCGAACCCCAACGAGGCAGGTACCAAAATCCTAACCCCTGGGAACGTGACAATTGTTTTTTTCAATTGAAGTTTTCGTTATTTTGTTCGTTTTCGTTAACTATTATAACCGTGGTCAGGACCTCCAGTCAGAAGATCCACTGGAGGACATTTAGAGCAAACAGTCAGACAACAGCAGCTTCACCACATCAGCTGAAAAATGGAGTTTGGATGCTTTCAGCTTCAAGTCGTGGACAGAAAATGATGCTCACACTGTCACACTGATGTTTTCTTCTCCAACCTTCTCTCAGCTCCAGAGGTTGGTGGTCTGCAGGAGCTTCTACAGCAGCAGAAGATCAGTCTGGAGAGGAGATGTGAACGTGTGACTGAAGGTGAAGAAGCAGGAAGTCAAACTCTCCTCAACAGCATCTACACTGAGCTCTACATCACTGAGGGACTGAGTGAGGAGGTCAACAGAGAGCATGAGGTCAAACAGCTGGAGACCAAGAAGACCAAGAAGACCAAGGAGATCCTCCACGACCGTCCAATCAGGTGCAGCCAGATCTTTGAAGCCTCACCTGAGCAGCAGGGACTCGGGGAGTCAGAGTGGTGCTGACCAGGTCTCTGGGCTGGACTGGGAAGCCTTGGGGTCCCACTGGAGGAGCTGGAGGAGGTGACTGGGTCCAGGGAAGTCTGGGGGTCTCTGCTGAGGCTGCTGCCCCCGAGACCTGACTCCGGATACGGCAGTAGAAGATGGATGGATGGATGGATGGATGGATGGATGCCAGGTGATAGAACATTTCATAAAAACAGACTCTGCATTATAACTTCTATTACACTCTAAATAACTCACTCCAATATAACTGCACTCGTCCTTCTCTCACATTTCATTGGATCACAATGACCAAACAACACAACAAAGACAATGATCCAACTGTACTGCCACGTCCAGACTCTGTGTAGGTCTGTAGGCCTCTTGGACCTTCATGTGAACCACTGCGTGTTGACTGGAGGTGAAACATGACTGACTGCTGTCCTCCTACCTGGACAATGCAATCTCACTTTCATTCTGCTGCAGATTGCCATTTTCATTTTACACCGTCCAAATTTACAGCTCAGGGCGCTGGGACGAATTCCAAATTGTGTGCAGATACAGGCCTACACTTCAAATAATTATGAGAAAAATCCAACGTAAAGAGAGCACTTCCATTAGGAAATAGTCAACATGAAATTTCGTCTTCTACTGACACCTGCTGGTCAAATTGAATAGTTGCAAATATTGTGAACAAGTTGTCATCTAATTCTAATCCTAAACAATATGGCCATTCCAAGTGAAGTATTAAGACAATTAATCAGGTTTGTACTGCTTGATTGAACACATTCATCCCGTTCCAGTGCACTAAAACCCACTTCCCTTCAGGACCGTGTCAGCGAAGCCAAAACTTCCTTGAGTGACGTTGTGTCCCAGCATGCAATGCGAGCTAGCGATTCACAATACTATTCCATCACAAACATGGATGTAAAAAATAAAAAGGGACGAAAAATGAAACTTCAGGAACAACAACCATTGCAATACAAGCAGAACTGGGCCGAAGTTTTATATAAGTTTTATATTATGTGCTGGGTGCTCGTCACCCCACCAACCACCTCGGAGAAGGTCTAACAGGAGAAGCTTGCTGGCGGAAATGATGCACTACAAGTGGATGTGACGCTCATGAGTGCGATGGATGTGGTAGAGCAATGCTCCAGAACCCGATTAAGACTACTCTCCCTCCACTTTTTTTGTTTTGTATGAGCGTTTAAAAAAAACAACATCATGATAATCGAATAAGCTTTGGTTTATTAATCAGAATTAAAACAAGTAGGTTTTGCCCTTACAAGGTTGTAGTTTTGTTATAGATGAGTTCCTTTGTTGTAGTTTGGCGCTTGAAAAACTATATATGGGATGTACCATGACTTGAGGGATTTCCTCATCCCATCCCAGCTTGGTTCTGATGCTGAATGTGAATGTATCTTGTTGCTGTACATCCCACTGAGCTCCAAGGGCCCTCTCCATAGGGAGCTGGTCTCTGTCAAGGTTAAGTGTTTTTACCTCTTTAGCTCTCTGCTCTTCAGGAATGGCGGCCAGCACCGAGCGATGATTGCTCACCCACTTATTGAGCTTAAATCCACCTCTACCGCACAGGTCTGTTAGCTGCTGGTACAGATGTATTGCTTGTTCCACCGTGCTGACGGCCTTTAGACAATCATCCACGTAGAAATGTTGACAAACAGTGTTTATAACCTCGGCTGGGAAGTCATGCTGATTGTCGTCGAGGATTGGGGCTTGGGGATGACACTGCCCCAAAGATGTGGACCAGCATCCTGTGCTCTTGTAGGTCCTTTGTAATGTCCCCATCTGGCCACCAGAGGAAGCGTAAGAAGTTTACATCCTGGTTGGAAACTCTTACTTGATGAAACGTTCCCTCAATGTCAGTCATGAATGCTACAGGGCCTTGGCGAAAACGAAGCAGCACAACTAGCAGTGTACTTGTCAAATTGGGACCCTGCAGGAGCTCTTTATTTAATGATGTTCACTCACTTTCAATCACACAGCCACTAAAAAACCTGATTGTGATTGAGAGGTCCTCAGCAGCCAATCACTGTTGGGAGTCCAGCCTTCAAACACTCCTCCTGAATCCACAGTCACATCTGTGAGCATCTGGAACTTTGGCCCCGATCCTCCACACCACACAACTTGGGATGACAGCGCCACCTACCTGTATCCTTTCAGCAGCCAGTCCCATGTTCTGACCCGTTTCCACTGTGGCCTGTTGGCTCATCTGGTCCAAAGTCTGGATCATCAGTGTCCAGGTTCATGGAATGAGTCAGTGTGCCGCCGTCCTGTGATGTCATGATAGAGAATCACTCTATTTATACTAATGTGCAGAACCACTGGAGTGTGGAAGCAGACAGTTACCATAATCCAAATGAAAAAGCAACAGCAGAAATGCTTTTTCATTTTAAGAACGTGGCTGCATTATTTGACTCATAAATAAAACCACCAATAAGTCCATTATGGTCCGAGTATGTTTTGGTCATTGGATTGAAAAACCAAAAACAGACGCTAATTTGTTTTTCGTTTTACAAAGAAAAAAAACACAAATATGAAATATGAGACATTTTTCCTTTTAACGGTGTGATATTGAATACAAGAACATTTGAAAATGGCTTGATTCTATTTTTATAGTTTGAAGAACAAAAAATAAAATCACGAAAACACAAAGACAAAAAACAGTGCGTTTTACCCTCGTCTTTGGAGGGAGGTACGAGATCAGCAAGTTAGAGGCCCGTGTTGACTCAGGCAGAGCGCTGCAGATTTGCTCACTGGTTGTAGGAGAAAAGCTAATTGTTCATTGTAAATGTCTCTGGAACCCTACTCGGAAATCATTTTTCACATGGCAAGACAAGGCAAGGCATCCTCACAAGTTTCTGAGCGGACATCGCTGGAAAGTGGCAGGACAAGAGGTTCCTCTGCAAGAAATGTGAGAAGAGTTTGTGCTAAACATGGATGGCCTAAATGTGAAGGGGCTCCCCGATACACAGCTGGAGATCGAAGTGGCAAAAGCAATAACTGAGGTGTTGTAACAACTCCACTGGCAGATTAAACACGCTTCACAATGCTTCTGTGCTACGACTGAAAACCCTCCAGTGAACCAAAATTGATCAATTAATTCCAACATCCCCCCTTTTGACACATGGTCTAAACCGTGCGTCAATTTAGCGAAATGTGGAAATAAATGTTTTGGCAGACACGGGTTACCGTTTGGTCCCACCCAAATGTCAGTAACGTGGTCCCAGCATGCGCCGGCGGAGCGCCAAGCGGCCTTCTCCTTCGCTGTGGCGAGGGACTGCATTTCAGCCAGTGATGCATCAGCCTCCTCAAATGAGGCTGTCATCATCGGGGCTGACGAGGGTGCAGGCTGCCTCGCAGCGGACTTTGCTGCCGCGTCAGCTCTGGCGTTGCCCTGGGAAACAGGGTCACGAAGGTTAGTGTGAGCAGAACATTTACACACTGCTATTTGGGAGGGCAAAAGTATGGCTCGCAAGAGGTCAGCAATAAGCACATGATTTAACACCGGCTTCCCGTCTGACTTGAGGAAGTCCCTGCATTTCCACAGTGCCCCAAAGTCATGAACGACACCAAACGCATAACGGGAGTCTGTGTAGATTGTGACAGACTTGCCCTCTGCAAATCTACACGCTTCAGTTAGCGCAACCAGCTCTGCCCCTTGTGCTGAGAGGTGACATGGAAGGGAGTCAGAGCAGATGACCTCCGAGTCGGAGACAACTGCGTCACCAACTCTGTTGGCGCCTTTGTCGTCCCGGAATGCTGAACCATCTGCGTAGAAAACAAAATCAGCATTAGCAAGGGGTTCGTCAGATCAGGTCAGGTCGGGGGGAGAAAATTGTGTCTAGCTCTGCAAGGCAGTTGTGTGTGGGTTGGGCACGTTCGGTGCCCTGGCGTGGACAGCAGCGTTAACTGCTCTCAAATGTTGAACAAACTTCCAGTCATCACGTTGAGGAGGAACTCTGGCCTTTTTTACAGGGAACATGGGCGTGCGCACTGGCGAGTCGGGGCATGGGACAATGACACCTGCTTCGAGAAGAGAATCAAAAACAGGAGTGATCCCTTCAACAGTTTCTGGCTTCAGAGGATATTGCGGCTGGTTGGGCCGAATATCACTTTTGGGTGTGATCTTCACCCGTTCGGCACCTTTGATCAGTCCCACATTGTATTTGTGAGCAGCCCACAGTGAGGAGGGAACCTCACTCAGTTCCTCGGGCAGCTGCGATGTGTCAGTGAAACATGCAAAACTCGTGTTGTGGCGCTCGCTGTCACGTGTCTCTGTCAGGTGCAGACAGCGAAGAGCCTGTGTTTCCAGTGGAAAATCAGTCTTATGCACATTCAGGGTGGGGGAGTAAAAATGTCCCCGCTCCTTTCGGTGCCAGTCTTTGGTCGACAGGCATTTCATCAAAAACGGACCTAGGTCCTTCCACTCATCGCCTGGACTCTTGGAAAGTGAAATGTGTTGGGTAGACCCACGGACAGAAAAAAAAGAAATGCACTCTGCTCTGGTGTGAGTGAAACAGAGGCAACGCATCGTTGGGGGCCCCAAAACAACGTAGAAACAAAGAGGCCATCATTCACGCTTGGGAAAAAAAAAACTGACTCTCAAACACACTCTTTCTTTCACGAGTTGCACTGGCTGTGCAGTGCAAATTGGGAGCTTTCATGAAGTGAGCATCACCCGGCACCTTATCGTTAGCCGCCACTATCAATTCTTCTGGGGCCTCGAGGGGAAGCAACCACTGATAGACATGCAAGAGAGGCTTAGCAATTTGAGCCAAGGTCGAGGAAGATAACGACCTGGCAACAATCAACCCGTCGGGGGTGGAGATGAGATTCATGCCCATGGCTAGAAGCAAATCTCTTCCCAACAAATTCATCGGACACACTTCTGACAATACAAAGCTGTGTTTAATTTGGTTTTGTGATGTGCATGTCTCGTCGCCGTAGTCAATACAAGTAAGTGGAGTGGTGAGAGGCTCTCTCTTCTTCGTTCCAGCTGCCCCGACAGAATAAACATATCTCCCACTTTTTTTTTTACACTGGGGAAGTTCTTCTGCACGAAGGAGCGACAATGTTGCTCCGCTATCGGCTAGGAACGTGATATTTTTACCCATGATTCTAAAAGTGACCCGCGGCAGTTTCTCAAAAGCAGCTTCTTTATACAACGTGTATGTGGGAGGAGGCGGCATGTGACGACGCTCTAAACCTGTCAATGGTGCTCAAAATTTGGTCACGTAAATCAACCTCGAACTCTGTGTCAGTGTCAATGCATGTCTCACCGTCAGGCTGAGAGCAATCAGTCGAACCTAAATCATTGTCAGAAGAAAAATCATTATCAACATGTAAATCACTATACGTTTCCGAATAATCAACATCAGAATATGAATCAGTGTACGTGTCTGCAGGGGAAAGGGAAGTTAGAGGGGACAGCAAGCATTTCTTCATTGCAAGAAGCGTGTTGCATGTGTGTGTGTGCATCACTTCCCTGCAAAGACGCTGTAGGCCGGGGGTCCGTCTCGCCGTGTCACTGAGGTGCTTCATCATGGTGAGGGAGGCACGCTTTATCTTCTTGTCCTCTGCATCGCTGGCCTCCTGCAGAAGCCTCTCAGCGTGCACTGCATGACGTCGGACCTCTGTCAGCCGGGCATCTTCAATCCCCACCCAGCAGCTTCTGTTAACTGCTTTGGCGATCTGGGGGAGCAGCCCTTGTCTGAAAGCAGTGATGAGGCTGGCCGTTTGGTTGACGGCAGTCCTGATGAACGTGGCGACGCTGCGGCGTCGGTGCTGGAGTGCGCAGGGTTGTACGGTGGTAGCGTTGGATGAGGGCAGGCGGGAGGAGGGAAGACAGGCATGTCCAGGAGAGGGTCCCTCGGGCCTGTAAGAGAAGGATACAGACGATTTGGTGCATTTGAATGCTCGTGTGTGAGCGGCTCCTTTTCTCCCTCCTCTGGGGAGTGTGTGTGAGTGTGTGCACCCTCTGCCGCTATCTCTGTCACCCCTGTGCTCCAGCGCCCAGCGCTGTTCACACGTTTGTTTTTGTTTTTTTTACTTGTTTCCTGTCCCTGACTTCTGCTTCAGTTTTCCAAAATGAAAAACACCCTTCATGATCTTTGATGATCTGAATTGCATATTTGTTTGTTTTTTTCTTTTTTGTAACCTTTCCCTCTGCTATCTTCAATTTATCCCGGAGGTTTCTCAATTCCTCCAAACTCAGTGATCCCCCCTCTGGGAAACCACACTTTTCAACCCAAACATCCAACATATCAAGACAATCTGGACCGTATTTTTTCCGCATGTCGTCCACAATTGGTCCCCCCTGGGGAACAGCAGCAGCCACTTTGCTCTGGTTCTTCCCCAGCACTGTCTAGCTAGACTTATTACTCTGACTTTTCACTAAGTTTTCACAAAATTCCAAGTCAGAAAATACACAGGCGTCCCCGTGCACCCCTTTTTCTTACTCTGGAGCAAAAAGGTGGAGAAAAAACTCACCCCTCTGGTAGTTTACCTACCAGAAGCTTCCGGCTCACTTGCGGAGCGGGAATTTCAGTGTTGATTCAGAATCAACACCGACCTGACAGGCACGGTTAACGTATGCGCTCCGTCCTGCCCCGGGACCGTTCGTAGACGACAAGGAAAACAACCCACTGGTCACTGATATGTCTGAGACAAGAACAATTACTTCTCACCCGATCTCTGAATCAGCACTTCCCTTCCAGGTTCACTTGGATAGACGTGAAGCCGATCAGATCCACTCTTAGACGCCGATCCTCTCATCTCTGAATGCTTGGTTCGAGGTAGAGGGGGAACGAGGAGTTTCCTCCGTTCCTGGTCCCGGGCCCTCAACGTCCCAGAGTTCCACTGACGGGTCTCCAGCAATCCTGTTCGTGACGCCAAATTGTTGTGGAAAAGAGCGAAGAGGAATACTGGGATAATAAGTAATTTAATGAACAAACAATAAAAAAAGGGATCGGAGCTCCGAGGCACAAAACACAGTAAAATGGGAGTGCGAGTGCGAGGTGGGAAGGAGGAAGAAGGTCTCTTATACACAGGACTGGGAGGGGATAAGATAAGGAAAGAACAGGGAGGAGAACAGAGAGAGACAAACCAACGACTATACGATAGTTGACCGATTTCACAGCTCATATCCTGTACAGGGAGAGGATGAGCACATCAGTGGCAGGCCATAAAACAAAGTGAAATACGATGCGTATATGTTAGCCTAGGATTCTAACAGTTTACACGTGCTACTAGTGATCATACAATATAAACCAAGGTAAAGAATAACACAAGAATACTCTATCATGTTCGACCCATCTTAATAACCGAGATTTTTTTTCCAGGTGTGCTTTGCTCATCTCTTTGTACCAAATATTTAGGGGAGTTTTTATAACATCACATAGATTATTAGAGTATATAGTCTTGAAAGCTTTGTCACCCAGCAGAGATTGAAGTGGGATATCTAGTTGGTCAAATTCTAGCTCCTTCCATTTTGCATCGTAACCCGCCCTGCACCAGTAGACTATATACTGCAGTTGTGCTGCTTTATAGTAGTCCTCCGAGCATGGGAGTGACATCCCTCCCTGTTAAGTGTAATGTTTTGTAGCATACCCTTGGTTTCTTGTTCTGCCATATGAATCTAGAAATGATCCGATTCCATTCACTGAATTTCTTATTGGGTATTTCTACAGGCAGCGATTGGAGTAGAAATAACAATTGTGGTAAAATAACCATTTTTTAAGTATCTATTCGGTTGTAAAAATCAAGTATCCGGGTCGGATAAAGTCACCAGGATGTCATCTGCATATAAACATGTCTTATATTCTTTCCCCTTGAATAGTATTCCCGTGATTTCTGGGTCTTCCCTAATCTTTTGAACAAGTAGCTCTATAAATAGAGCAAACAAGATGGGGCTCAGTGGGCAGCCCTGTCAGCAACCCCTCTCCAAACGGATTGTACCTGAAAGACTGCCATTTATTCTGATCCGGGCCACAGGTGAATTTTAAACATTTTATAACTGTATTGTTAAAGCCAAAACGTTGCAGGACCAGGTATAAAAATTCCCATAGAACAGAGTCAAAAGCTTTTTCTGTGTCAAAGCTAATTGCTAAGGACATTGTGTTTCCTTTGCTCATTATATGTAACAGATGTATAGCTCGCCTAACATTGTCTTGTGTTTGTCTAGTTTTAACAAAACCTGTCTGGTCCGTGTCAATTAGGTTAGGGATAATATTTTCTAGTGTGTTGACAATAATTGAAGTGAAAATTTTATAATCAGTGTTTAAAACTGAGATAGGTCTGTATGAGCTGCAATCTGTCCTAGCTTTCCCTGGTTTCAGTATTACAGATAATATGGCCTGTTTCCAAGATGGTGGGGTCTCGCCACCTTTTCAGACATAGTTAAAACAATTTAATAAATAGCAGTGGGGTCACAGAGTCCCTAAAAGTCTTATACCATTCTGCTGGTAGTCCATCTCCCCCGGCTGCTTTGCTTGTTTTCAGTTTAGAAATTGCCTTGTCGACCTCTGCATTTGTAATCTCTGTAGTTAAGCACTTATTTTGTTCTGTGACAACAGATGGCAGGTCTAGGGATTTCAAAAAAATTGATTGACTGTTACTGCTTTTGCTAATTCGGGTTGAGTGTATAAATTCCTGTAGTATGATTCAAAAGACTTATGTATTGCTTCTGGCTTATAACACATCTGGTTGGTGACCGGGTCCTTTACTTTATATATGGATCTTCCAGA
Organism: Nelusetta ayraudi; assembly: GCF_046127955.1. Classification (NCBI taxonomy): domain Eukaryota; kingdom Metazoa; phylum Chordata; class Actinopteri; order Tetraodontiformes; family Monacanthidae; genus Nelusetta; species Nelusetta ayraudi. The sequence goes on from NW_027466088.1 coordinate 682,820, forward strand.
CTGTTGTTTTTTAAGTCTCCAGGCTAAGAGTTCTTTAGCACGGGGTCCATTTTCATCGTGGGTTTGTTTGATATACTTAAGTGTAAGTTCCTCCTGGTCCTTCAGTTTCTTATTTAGTTCTGATTTTACTACGGTTATTTGTTCCAATAAGGTGGGGTCGTTAGTCTCTACATGCTTCTGTTCCAGTGAGTCGAATTTACTTGTCAAGTCGTTAAGGTGTTTAAGTTTTTCTTTTTTCCTTTGTGATGCCCAACTTATAATCTTCCCACGCAACGCAATACTGCTTTTCCAGCATCCCATAAAATACTCTGTGACGTCACTGTGCTACCGTTAAGGTCTGTATATTCCTTCATTTCTTTCCTAATGTAATCTTCAAATCGGGTGTCATTTAATAGGGAGGTGTTGAGTCTCCAAATAGTGTTTTTGTGTGGGACACCTACATTTATTTTCACATATACACCTGAGTGATCTGATATGTCGCTAACACCAATTCTACAATCTAAAACCCTGTGTCTGTCTGTTCAGAACATAAAGAAATAATCGATCCTCAAGTAAACTGAATGAGGGTGAGAGTAAAAAGTCAATTGTTTAGTGGATGGATGAAAATCCCTCCATACATCAAACATACCAATCCTTTTAATCATCTTCTTAATATTTAGTGACTCAGGATTTGTTTTCTTTGTCGGGTTTGATGAATCTAGAGTGGGATGCAGCTGTACATTCCAAGGGGACTCGTGCCACGCAAAGCCTATTCCGACCTGGCGATCCTGTTTGAATCCATTAGCAACCAGCTACATTACCCTGGGCAGCTTCACGGGTACAGGTGGATGTATGCTAAATGCAGAGAGAATGGACTGCGTGTGAGAAAAGGAAGGTTTTGAAGGAGCTGGATCCAAGAGGAGTGTCATTAAGGCAAGCGGGGCGTCTCAAACGGAGGAATTACTTCTCAAACTTCTCAACTTCATCTGGCACCTGGACTCATATGATGAACTGAAGCCATATGGTATTTGTGTGAATGGATGTATCGATGGCTTTTCAAGAAATATAATCTGGCTCAATGCTTACACAACAAGTAGTGACCCAAAAGTAATTGGAGGGTGCTACATAGAAGCGGTACAGCGTTTTGGGGGGTGCCCTAGAGTTGTTCGAGGCGACCTTGGAACCGAAAATGGCCATGTTAGAGGCTTCCAGCGTTTCCTCGTCCCTGTTCAACCAGACGACACCCTCGATAGTTACTTGGAGGGGGCCAGCACCGCCAATCAAATAATTGAATATTGGTGGGGTTTCCTGCGTGGCCAGCGCATGGAGTTCTGGTTAGCCTTGTTATCAGACCTCAGAGACAACGGGCATTTTGATGGCGAGTTTCTGGACAAAAGTCTCCTGCAGTTTTGTTGTATGGGCCTCCATACAGGTGAGTTCATGAATAATGTTTTATTTTCATTTTGTGCGCATGTGTATGTGAGTGAGAGAGAGGGGAGGGAGGACAGAAACGGGAAAGGGGGTGTTGGGAAGACAGACAGACAGAGACGGGAGGAAAGGAAAAAGAATGCTAAAGAGAAGGGGTAGAAAAGGGAAAGGAACAGAGATGGAAGGGGAGAGAGATGGAACAGAAGGGTAGAAACAGAGAGGATAAGAGATGGGGAGAAAGAGGGGGGGGAGGGGAGGGATGAACAGAGACAGGGAGGGAGGGAGAGGGTGGGGTTGCTCATGTGTGAATGCTGTAATTTAGTGTTTTATTTATGTTCTGCTGGCACAGCTCTTCCTAAATGTATACATTTTCAACAGGATGAGTTGGATGACACTGCACAGGTGTGGAATGCACACAACATCAGGCCATCAAGAAACCTGAACGTCCCCAGCAGTCGGCCTAATGTGACGCATGCTGTTCCTGAACTTTACCGAACAACAGATTTTCTCTCCCCTGTTGAAGATGAACACATTCAACTGTGCAAAAATGAATGTGTCTTTCGGCTGGCTGTACCATGTAATCCAGATATTTATGAACTCTGTATCATCTTTATGGCTGAGTCCCATCTTGCTCCACCAACAGATCCGTATCAGGCTGTGAACTTGTATTTTCACCTAAGAGAGGCCATCACTGCATCTCTCTAAACCACCCGACCCTCTCCACAGGATGGACACTTATTCCACTGCAGTGCGCCTCCCCCTGACCCTATCCAGAGAATGGACACTAAATTGTTGTGAACCTCCTGTTATTTTGTGTCTTGTTAAATCTCTAGTGTTCCTTTTAAAAATACACAGGGATATCGGTTATTTACTGCACTCCTTTGTTGCTGTTATTACGCAATCCTTATGGTGATGCTATTTACTGAATTTACTTTTTGACCTGAAGGTCGTGTGTGCAAAGAGCTGTTAAATAAAAGTAGCCATGTGAAAGAACTTAACTATGTTCAGAACAAAGTTGTTGAAACATTGAGAAACACAGAAGCACAAGGTTACTTTAAGATTTACTTTAATTATTCTTCACTTCCATGAATTAATGAACATTAACGTGATTCTTTAAAGTCAACAATTCCTGAAAAATTAAACCGGTGTTGGACACCTCGTTCTGAATGCTTGGTTAGAGTAAACAGATGGACCTGTAAGCAGTCATTTTCAAAACAACATTTTCACTTTCAACAACAACAAAAAAAAAAAAACTCATAAAACTCTGCTGAAGCATTTACTAGTCTGTAACACAGATGTAACTATGGAAGCAGATAGTTACCATAATCCAAACAAAAATGCAATAGCAGAAATGCTTTTAAATTTTAAGAACGAAGCTGCATTATTTGACTCATAATTAAAATGGTTAATAAGTCATTCAATCTGCATTTTCATTTTCTTCTTCAAGACTGCTCATTCTTCATTCTTGTACTTAATTCAAATGAAGGAAAACACATTTGAGATTTAATTTTCAAAACATGCACCAGCAAAGAGTTACCAAAATTCAAAATTCAAAAATAATAATAATAATAATAATAAACTTTTATTTGTACAGCGCTAAATCACAGCCAAAGGCGTCTCAAAGCGCTTTATACAATCAGAGAGAACCAACCGGGCCCCCGGAGCAAGCAAGATGCGACAGTGGCTGGGAAAAACTCCCCTGTGGGAAGAAACCTAGGGCAGAACCAGACTCCAGAGGGCGATCATCTGCCTATGAGTAGTTGGGGTGAAGTAGAAAGATAGAGGAGAGACAGAGAAAGAGAGAAAGCAGCAGAGTGAGCCAGGGTGGCAGACAGGACAGAGTGAAAAACAGATACACCAACCAGGCAAAACGGATATAAACACAAAGAATAGGAACTAATTCAAGGCTGCTGTCCATGTGGAGTGTAAGTGTCCATGCTTTGGAAGGCAAGAGCCTAGCTCGATGGACAATCTGCCGATAGGACTAGTCCAGGTCTTAAGCGTGGCGGTGGGATGAAGCGATGACAGCAAGACCCCCAGGACAGCACAATCCAGCTCCTGGCGCAGTGGTCATCACCTGCCGGGGACACAGAGACTGCGGCAGTATCATGCATATCGAGCATACTGTACAAAGCATAATGAGAGCTTGGACAGAGTGGATAGAGTAAAAGATTGGATAGAGTAAAAGATTGATTGGGTGAGGAGAGTGATAAAGGTTCCGCCTGCACAGAGCAACGATCCCTGTAACGGGAGCGAAAGATCTCCCTCCACGGCGTAAGCCTACAGCAGCTTAACTGACAGTGGATGGAGTCTAACTATAAGCTTTAAGAAAAAGGAAAGTCTTAAGTCTACTCCTAAATAAACTAACTGTGTCTGCCCCCCTCACCGAGGCTGGAAGATGGTTCCAAAATAGAGGTGCCAGGAAACTGAAACACCTACCTCCTGATCTAACTCTAGAAATTTTTGGGATAACTAAAAGACCTGAATCCTCAGAGCGAAGGGCTCTTGGAGGATGATAAAGTTCAATGAGTTCCCTAATATAAGAAGGAGCCTGAGAATGAAGAGCTTTGTAAGTTAAAACTAGAATCTTAAATTCAATTCTAAATTTGACAGGCAGCCAATGCAAGGAAGCTAAAATTGGAGTAATATGCTGCCTCCTTCTAGTTCCGGTTAACAATCGTGCCGCGGAGTTTTGGATTAACTGTAATGTCCTAAGGGATGAATTTGGGCATCCTGCTAGTACCGAGTTACAGTAATCTAGCCTAGACGTAACAAAAGCATGGATTATTTTTTCCGCATCTTTGAAGGACAAAAAACTTCGAATTTTGGCAATGTTTCTTAAGTGGAAGAAAGCTGACCTCCCTACATTCTGTATATGAGAATTAAAGGTCAGGTCCTGATCAAATGTGACTCCTAGGTTCCGCACGGTAGAACTGGGTGTAGTACCAAATAGACCACTTTGTCCATCAAAAACTCTGTCCCTACTCTCTCGCGATCCAAATATAATGACCTCAGTTTTGTCGGAATTAAGCAACAGGAAATTCTGTGTCATCCAAGTTCTGACATCACGAAGACAAGATTCCAATTTGGCCAACTGATGAGCCTCGTTTGCCTTAAAAGAAAAGTACAACTGTGTGTCATCTGCGTAAGAATGGAAACTGATGCTATGCTTTCTGATGATGTCACCAAGAGGTGACATGTAGATGTTGAAGAGGAGTGGCCCAAGTACAGATCCTTGCGGGACACCATGACTAACCCTCCTACGTTCTGACGAATGATTATGAACATGAACAAACTGAAAACGGTCAGACAAGTAAGATCCAAACCAGTCCAAGGCGCGATCCTTGATGCCGATAGTATCTTCTAATCTCCTAAGAAGAATGCTGTGGTCAACTGTATCAAATGCTGCACTGAGATCTAGGAGGACCAGAACAGAGAGAAGACCTTTGTCAGATGCACACAAGAGGTCATTACTTACCTTAAGCAATGCAGTTTCAGTGCTGTGACCAACTCTGAAGCCAGACTGAAAAGCCTCAAGTAGATTGTTGTCGTTCAAGAAGTCCACAAGCTGCCTAGCAACAACTTTTTCTAAGATCTTGGAGAGAAACGGAAGGTTCGAGATTGGCCTATAATTTGAAAGCACACTCGAGTCCAAATTGGGTTTTTTGATCAGAGGCTTGATTACAGCCACCTTGAAAGCATGAGGGACAAAACCTGTTGATAGAGAGTGATTAATAATTCTAAGAATGACACAATGAAGCAATGGGGAAACCTCCTTGAGAAGCCTGGTTGGAATTGGGTCCAGAAGACTGGTGGTCGACTTAGCAGAGGAGACAAGAGAATCAAGTTCCGAGAGTCCAACTTGCTGAAAACTCCCGAAATACACACTGGGGTTGCCATGTTGAGAAAGATCTGCCATGTGACCTGTGGAAGACAAAGAAGACAAAGAAGACGAGGAATTCCCAATCTCAGTTCTGATACCTTCTACTTTTTGCTGGAAGAAGTTCAGGAAATCGTTGCTTGACAGGCCAGTAGGGACGCATGGCTCAACATACTGATGGCTCCTCGTCAGCTTAGCAACTGTACTAAATAAAAACTTTGGGTTGTTCTTGTTAGAGTCAATAAGAGCAGAAAAGTAGGAAGTTCTACTGATACGCAGGGCCTTTTTATAGGACCTAAAGCAATCCTGCCAAGTCTTGAAGGATGAAGCTGTTTTTGACGAACGCCAAGTTCTCTCAAGCCTTCGCAAATTTTGTTTTAATTTGCGAGTAGAGGAAGTAAACCAAGGGGCTGATCGATCCTGCCTTTTCATACTTACCTTATAAGGGGCAAGATCATCCAATGTTGATTTCAGAATACAAGAAAAGCGATCTGTCAAGGAGTCCAGATCAAGATCAGTCAAGTGGGTGGGGGGAGAGGCCGGAAGCATGTCAAGAGGTACAAGGGCATCAAGCAGATCAGGAAGCCTCTCCTTAAATTCAGCAACAACAGAGTCCGAAATGTTTCTACTCATTATAGACCTTGCTTGGGGAATGTGATCCGCTACAATAAAGCCGAAAGTGATCAGAAAGTGGTCAGACAAAACGTCGTTTCGGGGAAAGATTGTCAGCTGCTCTACACAAAATGAAAAAGCAATAGCAGAATGCTTTTTCATTTTAAGAACAAAGCTGCATTATTTGACTCATAATTAAAATCATTAATAAATATTCCTATATGCATTTTCATTTTCTTATTCGTGTTGCACCTTTTATGACACAATCAAACAGAAAACTGAGGGCATTGCTTTTTAATTTTCGTGGTCCTGCCCTGCACAAGAGTTACCACAACTCGAAAACGAAATCGCAATCTCAAAGTAAGCGCGCGGCGCAGGAAAGTGACGTCAGCACCTCCGCTGTGGGTATGGCGGTATGACACCAAGTGTCATTTGCCTCCTGTTATGTGTAAATTCTAATGTTTGTGAATTTAAGAAAGATATATATATATATATATATATGTATATATATATATATATATATATATACATATATATATATATATATTTATTTATATATATATATATTTATTTATTTTTATTTAAAAAGAAAAGAAAAGAAAAAAAAGGTATGGCGGTATGACACCACTTTGCCGTCATTCCTTCTTTCACGTCATTGAAGTTGAAATCGCCGAAAAACGTGGACCACTGACAGATCTCGCACCAGCATCTGCCACCAGTCGACGGATTGATCTGTTGCTTCGCATCCTTCGACGGATGGACTGGTGGCCGACGCCGAACAGCTGTTACTCCACCCATGTAACAAATAGCTTTAGCTTTGATGTTGTGCTGGTGCATCAAGGTGTTCCATAACTGACAACAGGTTGGCTAGGGCAACCTTGTTTGCGTCCGTATCTGGGACGGCAGAATACCTGCTCAACTCGGTCCCGAGCATCAGATTCAGATACACTATTCAACTCCACCTGGGAAGCTAAATCCAGCAGGGTTTGAACAATTGTGTCAATGTGCGCCATGTTCAAATCTGTCCAACCAACGAGATCCGTCAGTGGTCCACGTTTTTCGGCGATTTAAATCTCGTTTACCGGCAACTTCAATGACGTGAAAAGTAACGATGGCAAAGTGGTGTCATACCACTATACCTTTATTTTTTGTTTGTTTGTTTTTTTAAATATACAGTATATATATACATCTATTAAATTCACAAACATTAGAATTTACACATAACAGGAGGCAAATGACACTTGGCGTCATACCGCCATACCCACAGCGGAGGTGGAGAGCTGCTGACGTCACTTTCCTGCGCCGCGCGCTTACTTTGAGATTGCGATTTCGTTTTCGAGTTGTGGTAACTCTTGTGCAGGGCAGGACCACGAAAATTAAAAAGCAATGCTCTCAGTTTTCTTTTTGATTGTGTCATAAAAGGTGCGACACGAATAAGAAAATGAAAATGCATATAGGAATATTTATTAATGATTTTAATTATGAGTCAAATAATGCAGCTTTGTTCTTAAAATGAAAAAGCATTCTGCTATTGCTTTTTCATTTTTGAATTTTACATTTCATATTGAATTTTGGTAACTCTTTGCTGGTGCATGTTTTGAAAATTAAATCTCAAATGTGTTTTCCTTCATTCCAAGTACAAGAATGAGCAGTCTTGAAGAAGAAAATGAAAATGCAGATTGAATGACTTATTAACCATTTTAATTATGAGTCAAATAATGCAGCTTCGTTCTCAAAATGAAAAAGCATTTCTGTTATTATATTCTTATTTTAATTTGGATTATGTAACTGCTTCCATATAAAACAAATATATCCATAAATATATACAATGTGAGAATTGTTTCTTGCAAGAGCTGCACTTCAACCCATGACCATCGATAAAAGTGTACACATCTAATCGTAAACAATCTGCTGCAACCTGAATTTCCACTTCTGTGTCTATAAACCAGTCACAGCTTGACTGATGGCTCTGAAGAAGCAGTTTCCATCAGCCTCTACATTCTCATTTGTACACGGCGAACCTAATGGGCCATTGCAATCAGAAATTGGAAAACTCGCACGGTCCAAATGAATCTTCAAGTTTTTGCAAAGGTCTAAACAAACATCAACATCAAGGGGAGAGAAGTTACACTCTTCATTGGTCACAGCACTGACAAACTCTACGTCAGAATTATCCATGTCAAAGTGAGGAGTTTTGCTCTTCTGAAGTGACTCACTGTTGCCAGTTGGTGCTGGAATTTTAAACCGTGACCGGTTTCGCCTTGATGAAAAGAACCATGCAGAACCTTGGCTAACCTAATACCAGTGCCATAATCTGCCACTGCATCTTCACTAGTACTAACTGATGATGGATCACAAATCACATGTGCGAGGCGTAGAACGAGCGGAGCAGTCAGAGGCAACAGAAGGCAACCACGGGAGCCACAGGAACCACGGGCACAGCTCTGGTCATCTGTGGCGTCGCCTCCACCTGATTAAAATAAGAAAGATGTGATTTTATGCCAATAAACATAGAAAGGAAAACACTAGGCTTTACACGATCACGATTTTTGTGCCGATCACCGATCAGTGAGTTTAAATAAACCGATCACCGATCACCAATCCGATCACGTTAGGGGCAATAAATACTTGTTTCTGTACACCCCTTGCACCGTCTAAAGTTGTTTGCTTTAGCATCCGTTTCAGAGTTTGCTTTTCTTTTTCTTTCTCCGCGCTGCGTTTCTTGAACTCGACATGCTCCTCCGTGTGTATCTTTTCCAAGTGCCTGATTAAATTTGTGGTGTTGAAATTTTTTGCCAAAGTTCCCCCCGCGAGGTACTGTAGCGTTGCATATATTGCAGATTCAAAGAAACTTTATTGTCCGTCACATAGCGACAGTACTCAAAACAGGAAGAGGCACGAAGACGAAAATGAAGGTTTTTGAATCATGAACCATTAGCTCTCGGTGTTATGCCCCGGCCTAGGGGGAACCAGGACACAACATAAAGGCTCCCCCCCTTCTCCCAGCTCTCAAATTAGACAAAGGTGCTTCGTCCACAGGATGGTTTTTATTAAACGTCACCATCATTGCACTGGCGTCAGGGAGGGCATGGCCAAAACAACAAACTAAATGGCTCTCTTATGGATCTTACCTATGAAGAAAACAATCAAATAAATGACAGTCAAACTAACCTCCTTAACTAAAACACAGGAGAAAAGGGTCACAACACAAATGGTTTCCCTCCCCTACGGGATACGTGGACACAAAGGGAACTGAAATAGATTACAAAACAGAATTGATGGCTGAACACAGAATGCTGCTGCTGCGGCACATGGCCTCTGGTTGGGAGCTGGGAGAAGGACAAAGAGACCGAGGTGTTGAAGTCCTCCTCCTTAAATATTGGCACCAGCCAATCACCTTTCCGCACCTGGAACAAGGAAAAAAAAGGGAACATAGGATCTACTGCGCCATCTAGTGCCCAAACGGACACACAGCAGACAAAAGGAACTGACAACAATGTAAACCCAAATCTATAGATTTACATAACACTCGGATACAAACAAATAAACATGTCGATGCTGTGAAACTACTACAAGCGGGTGGGAAAAGCACAGGAGTTGGTGTCTGCTCTTTTCTTAGAAGACAGACTGCAATATGATGTTGTAAAGGAAGCAATTTTTCCTGCTTATGAGCTTGTTCCTGAGCCCTACCGGCAAAAATTTAGGAGCCATAGAAAATCTAGTGGTCAAACCTTTGTCGAGTTTGCATGGGAGAAAAGCAACCTCTTTGATAAATGGTGTGCAGCTAATGATGTCAAAATGATGGGTGATGGGTTTCCTAGTGAGTGGTATAAAACATTTGGAGAAGAATTAACCCCGATACTCCTAAATTCAATATAGTGATAGATATTCTGATCGAAGCCTGTAAAAAGATGAAGAGAAAAATCATTTCTAAAATCTATCAGGGCCTTCAGAAACAGAACAGCAACAAACGCAGGATACATCAAAGCCAAATGGCAGAAAGAACTAAGCATGGAAATATCAGAGGAAGGTTGGCGTTCCATGTGGGATGCACAGCATTCATCCACAAGTTCAAAGAAGTGGTGAACAATTGGTTGGAAAAATTTGATCCGTTTCTTCATATAAAAAGTAAAGGTGTCAACGCCGCTTTATCGCCGACAATTTTTTTTATCGCGCGATTAACGCACACGGTGCTTTTTGAACCTTTGGCCGCTCCGTAGATTGTGGAAACGGGAAATGAATTGACTCACAGCACACAGTCACACGCTTGCAGCCGGCTTGTAAGCACAACAAAAAAAAGAAAAAGACACTGAGCGTAGATGAGCACTAGGAAGGACTAACATGGATAAGGCGTCAATTGTAAATGGAAAGTTCCACTTCAAAACCCTGCCAGATGGCAGTCTTGACAGGACAAAAGTGATATGCATTTACTGTAAAGCTGTATTTAGTTTCCACCGGAGTACGAGCAGTCTTACGTTTCACTTGTCTGCGAAGCATACAGCTGACACGGAGAGCCCTCCGCCCCCTTCTGAGGTAAAGCAAACCACGTTGGATGGTGTGGCACGGAGACCACTGGCCGCGTCCACCACACGCCAACTTTCAACAGCGGGGGCTAAATGGGTGTGGCTACGGCTTGCAGGCCAATTAATGTGGTGGAGGACGAGGGTCTGCGCGATATCATATATATTATACTGACTATGGATGAATATGACACTGACTGGATGATTATGGCACTGACTGTGGATTACTATGGATGCTGAACAGCTGTTATAGGCTATACTGCCTAACTGCACTATATCAGTTGAGTCCTGTACTGTATTGCACTGCCCCCTGTTTAATGCACACTTTATTTATTGTTTTGATTTCATTTAATTGATTTTGTGCATCACAGTTTGATGCAATGCATAAGTGTCATCCTTTTGTCTTAATGGCTGCTGAAAAAAGGGGATGAATAGTTCAAGTTGGTGTTGAAAAGTAAAATAGAGAAATTTTGGTAGTACTAGTAATCATTAATATGTAATGTTACAGTTATGCCCATCTTTGTTGGGCTTGAGTTTATGATTATTTTTTTTACCCTGTGCATCTTTTGTTTTGTTAGTAGTACTTGTCATTGCTCCAACACGAATAAACATGCTGCATCCCACTAGATGGCGCATTTGCCTTATTTACAAGCACCAGTCATCGGAGCTGATTGCTGCCACTCTCAGCAGCGTGCGTCTACTAAGGTCTACTAAGATTCCACAATCTATTACACCTCGTGAGCAAAACAGGCTACAGGTAAAATTAAACATCTTCAGTTGAGCAACTCAGGCAAGTTAAACTGATTTAAAAACAAACAAACACTATAATACCAGGAAAAGAATCCTCTATATGTCAATAAATACAACAGATTGAGTATTCATAAAAACAATGCTTACTTTAAATAAGAAAATCCAACAAACCAACAAGTGCAACACTAAAAAGCAAACCAACAATCAAAATAATGCTTAACTGCCTTAGTTTCGTCCCACACTTATCAGCTTAGCTACTAAGAATAACACACATTATTCACCTGGACAGAAGGACGTTCTGAGGAACGTGTTGGTCCTGGAGCTTCCTGGTCAGGATGTTCGGGAGATCCCTCTGGCTCAATGTCTGGAGCGCCAACATATTTTAGAATTGCTCCTGCAGAGACGAAGCTCATTAGATCATCAAGCAAAACAGATCAGAAGCGCATTTTCCTATTTTATTATTACAGTGATGTTGCAGTAATATAGGAAAATTAAAAATTCATTTGTTTTTAAATTAAACATTATGGTTGCAGTGTCCCTTTAAAGCTTTTACCCAATTACAAAACTGTCATTTCTAAGAGTTTTTGGCATTACTTTACACACTGTACTAGTTAAAGTAATAAAACTAAGATAAATGACCCACTGCCACAACAGTCTAAAATAGTCAACACCATGCCAAATAAAGTATTTCCAAAAAATATTTCTTTGAATTATAAAACAGTAGCACATTTCTAATGAAGGGCCTACAAAATACAAACTAAGCTTAGTAAATTCATCCTAAGTTAAGGCTAAAATAACATTAAGAGTCAAATATGTGAGAGACAACTTCCACTGAACAATAACAGGGGACTGACTACAACAACAACTACAACATGCCCTCCCTGTTAGAATGTGAATAAACGGGTGTGGAGTCAATCAGTCATTCCCATGGCAGGATAGGCCAACATGGCAGGATATGGTCAACTTTCATAAAACAAACAAAAACGCTGATTCATGACGAACAAATATTTGC
>NW_027466088.1:697500-757500 GCF_046127955.1 Nelusetta ayraudi
CCTCCACGACCGTCCAATCAGGTGCAGCCAGATCTTTGAAGCCTCACCTGAGCAGCAGGGACTCGGGGAGTCAGAGTGGTGCTGACCAGGTCTCTGGGCTGGACTGGGAAGCCTTGGGGTCCCACTGGAGGAGCTGGAGGAGGTGACTGGGTCCAGGGAAGTCTGGGGGTCTCTGCTGAGGCTGCTGCCCCCGAGACCTGACTCCGGATACGGCAGTAGAAGATGGATGGATGGATGGATGGATGGATGGGTGCCAGGTGATAGAACATTTCATAAAAACAGACTCTGCATTATAACTTCTATTACACTCTAAATAACTCACTCCAATATAACTGCACTCGTCCTTCTCTCACATTACATTGGATCACAATGACCAAACAACACAACAAAGACAATGATCCAACTGTACTGCCACGTCCAGACTCAGTGTAGGTCTGTAGGCCTCTTGGACCTTCATGTGAACCACTGCGTGTTGACTGGAGGTGAAACATGACTGACTGCTGTCCTCCTACCTGGACAATGCAATCTCACTTTCATTCTGCTGCAGATGGCCATTTTCATTTTACACCGTCCAAATTTACAGCTCAGGGTGCTGGGACGAATTCCAAATTGTGTGCAGATACAGGCCTACACTTCAAATAATTATGAGAAAAATCCAACGTAAAGAGAGCACTTCCATTAGGAAATAGTCAACATGAAATTTCGTCTTCTACTGACACCTGCTGGTCAAATTGAATAGTTGCAAATATTGTGAACAAGTTGTCATCTAATTCTAATCCTAAACAATATGGCCATTCCAAGTGAAGTATTAAGACAATTAATCAGGTTTGTACTGCTTGATTGAACACATTCATCCCGTTCCAGTGCACTAAAACCCACTTCCCTTCAGGACCGTGTCAGCGAAGCCAAAACTTCCTTGAGTGACGCTGTTTACCAGCATGCAATGCGAGCTAGCGATTCACAATACTATTCCATCACAAACATGGATGTAAAAAATAAAAAGGGACGAAAAATGAAACTTCAGGAACACCAACCATTGCAATACAAGCAGAACTGGGCCGAAGTTTTATATTATGTACACCATAATACAGCCTTCTGGTGGACAAGCCATACTATTTAATCCATGTCTTCCTATGGCAATTCCGTGGGTAGAAACTCGTCGTAGAGGTCACGTGCTGGGTGCTCGTCACCCCACCAATCACCTCGGGGAAGGTCTAACAGGAGAAGCTTGCTGGCGGAAATGATGCACTACAAGTGGATGTGACGCTAATGAGTGCGATGGATGAGGTAGAGCAATGCTCCAGAACCCGATTCAGACTACTCTCCCTCCACTTTTTTTGTTTTGTATGAGCGTTTAAAAAAAACAACATAATGATAATCGAATAAGCTTTAGTTTATTAATCAGAATTAAAACAAGGTTGTAGATTTGTTATAGATGAGTTCCTTTGTTGTAGTTTGGCGCTTGAAAAACTATATATGGGATGTACCATGACCTGAGGGATTTCCTCATCCCATCCCAGCTTGGTTCTGATGCTGAATGTGAATGTATCTTGCTGTACATCCCACTGAGCTCCAAGGGCCCTCTCCATAGGGAGCTGGTCTCTGTCAAGGTTAAGTGTTTTTACCTCTTTAGCTCTCTGCTCTTCAGGAATGGCGGCCAGCACCGAGCGATGATTGCTCACACACTTATTGAGCTTAAATCCACCTCTACCGCACAGGTCTGTTAGCTGCTGGTACAGATGTATTGCTTGTTCCACCGTGCTGACGGCCTTTAGACAATCATCCACATAGAAATTTTGACAAACAGTGTTTATAACCTCGGCTGGGAAGTCATGCTGATTGTCGTCAGCTGCTTTCAGCAGGGCGAATGAAGCACAGCTTGGGGATGACACTGCCCCAAAGATGTGGACCAGCATCCTGTGCTCTTGTAGGTCCTTTGTAATGTCCCCATCTGGCCACCAGAGGAAGCGTAAGAAGTTTACATTCTGGTTGGAAACTCTTACTTGATGAAACGTTCCCTCAATGTCAGTCATGAATGCTACAGGGCCTTGGCGAAAATGAAGCAGCACACCTAGCAGTGTACTTGTCAAATTGGGACCCTGCAGGAGCTCTTTATTTAATGATGTTCACTCACTTTCAATCTCACAGCCACTAAAAAACCTGATTGTGATTGAGAGGTCCTCAGCAGCCAATCACTGTTGGGAGTCCAGCCTTCAAACACTCCTCCTGAATCCACAGTCACATCTGTGAGCATCTGGAACTTTGGCCCCGATCCTCCACACCACACAACTTGAGATGACAGCGCCACCTACCTGTATCCTTTCAGCAGCCAGTCCATGCTCTGACCCGTTTCCACTGTGGCCTGTTGTGTCATCTGGACCGGAGTCTGGATCATCAGTGTCCAGGTTCATGGAATCTGTCAGAGTGCCGCCGTCCTGTGATGTAATGATAGAGAATCACTCTATTTATACTAATGTGCAGAACCACTAGAGTGTCATTTCTTCACTGCTGTCAGCAACAAGCAATTGGTGTCACACTGGTGTACAACACTTATGGGCTAATTAATAAGAAATTACATATTTATGAATCACCCGCAATGCCCAGATTGTTGCTGTTTATCTGCTGATATGAGCCGTCAACTGTTGCAATATAGAACCACGGGCAGGAAATTACAATTAGTGTAGAACGTATTATAATTTAAAAGTTTACTTATGGTAGTTCTTTAAAGAATTTAGCAGGGATGGAACAGGCTAACGTGACGACGTCACCTGTAACACGGTAGGAGCTCAACCTGCTGTCACGGCGAAAACTCCGTGTTACGTCCCATCGAGGGGGACCGAGACGCAACGTGTGGGACACCTTCCCCCACTCCCAAGCCTCATTAATTTTTCACTGCAGTTGGCAGTTTCAACAAAAAAATTTTTATTAATCAGTAAATGAAATAAACAAAACAACTTAACCGGTGGGCAGCAAATAATAAACCAAAGTCCAACTAGCTCGCCTTAAGAACAAACGAAAGAAAGAAAGAGAACCCAAATACAGAAGGGCTAACCTCCCAACATACTTATTAAACATGAGAAAAGAGGGGACAAAGAAAATGTTAGCCCACCCCTACGGCTGCGTGCTCTAACACCGTTTCAGAAGTGACTAACTGCAGAGTTGGGAGCGGAGGAGGGATGACCGTCAGGCTGGCTCGACTGCTCCTCCTTCTCAGCCGTGGCGCGTCCAATCAGCAGCCGACATCCAGGACTGCACCTGCAAGGCGTCATCCACTCTCTCTCTCACACACAGACACAAACATAGAGGCACCTAGACCCACCCGTGGGTCATAACACTCCGTGTGGATCTTTTCACTCTGGCATTGAAAGGGGGTGCTAGCGCTAGCCGTTTGCTAAGCTATGTACAGACAGCACCATCGCTTGCCGAACCACATAGTCACACCGTTGATACACAACAACTCGTCATCAATATCTCTAAAGTAGAAGTCAAGAACTTTTTTCAAAAACGATAACTAACTCAAACTGTTTTGTGTGTTTATAAAAACAAACTGAAACAAACTTAAATTGAAGTCATATTTCACTTCGTTTACGTCTGTCAAATGAATATTTGCACAGGAAAATCTTTTAGTTTTAAGCAGCAGCACCTAAATGCACCTCGCTTTCTGTGACGTCACCCCTTTTTCACAGCAGTATGTTGACGAGCGACTCGCGGCGGGAAAGTCCGATATGCCACTTTTTCCCCAATACGACGAAGAGAGTGACAAAAGCCAATGTCTTGTGGTGGAAAGACACAAAATATGTGCCTTGCTTCTAAAAAGGGAAAAACCCGACAAACCTCCATTTAAGAAGCTCGCACAAAGCAGTAGTGAACATTTTTATTGAGACTGGGAAGTAGACACAACAGTTTGACTCAGTTGACTCAAATATCCTGTGGCGATGAGAGTGGTTATGGCTATCTGATAAAGCAAGATTTAATCTTGGGAATTTAACAAAATGAAAAGGAACCGACAACGCCACCCTGGGAATTTCACCCAGGGAGTTCTACTAAACACAAAAGTAATAATTAGGCACACAGGTAAGTTCTACGAGGAAGGAGTAGGAGACGTGGTTCAAAATGTTTAAAATATCAAACCAACTTTTATTCAACATTTAAAAATAAAAGGAACAAACAGCCCAACACTTAAAACGGAGCTACTGAGCTCCTTATTCTTGGTGTAGAAACTGAGGCTTACCGATGAGGGGGCCAAACGGGGGAGGAACCAAAGAAAACAAGGAACACCCCACTCACACGTGACACACCTGCAAAGAAAGTGAAGTGCAAAAAAAGAAGAAGAAAACAACCACAATCCCGGGTCACAGCACTCGAAGTGGCCCACCACCCGGGACACCGCCACCACCAGCAGCTCTCAGCGACTACAAAAGAAAAGATAAACAGTTGGTTACTAAAAGTTCCCTAAAATCTGTCACATGTACTGAAATAGCAAGAAAAACAAACAAACAATGCAATTACACACACACACGCACGCACGCACACACACACACACACACACACACACACACACACACACACACACACACACACACACACACACACACACACACACACACACACACACACACCACTGTAGCTGGACCGGCGACTTGATAGTGTAACGTCTGCTGTCTGAGGGTCAGCAGTGGCGACGTAAGCAAACGAGGAAAAACAACAAGTAAAACCAAGGCGGGACGGAAGCAACATGCACCGTCGACCGTCTGTACAGGGCGGCTAGCACAATCAAGTGCGGGCGAAGCAGCAGTGTTCCTGCACTTATCTTATAGGACCGAGTTTTGGGCCACAGGTCTTGATCACCAAGCGTCCTCCAGGTGAGGAGAACAACGAGGAGGCTCTGCGCAGCTTTGTGCTAGCAGGCGGCTGGAGTGTGCCGGTGAGGTGTTCAGGAAGCACTGTAAAAAGAACGGACAGGTGAGGTACTACGTACCTATGCTAATAAGCCATAATAATTTAAATGCTAAAATGTCCGCACCTGATCCTCTTAAAACTCGGGCACACAAAACGGATGTTCAGTGTCCCATTGACCACAATGGACCACTAAACAAAGCTTTTAAGAAAAATGCGAAATGAAGCAACTGAGAGCTAAAACAACATGCAAACAATGCCACAGTGCAGCTTTTCTCAAACGGGTCAATTTTGAAATCATTTTTAACTCTGTCTTCATTGATCAGAAGGTCTTTGCAGATTTGGAATTAAAAAATTTTAACTGCAGGAATCATAAAATCGTCTCATCAGTGACGTTTATAGAGCCATTAAAAAATTAAATATGTGCTGAACAGACGAACGGAGGTGGAAGAGGCCTATGTGACCAACAGGGGGCAGCAGAGGACCGACAGCCGCAAGTTCCTCCTCAGAGAGGCCTGAGAAGGTTCTGCACCTTCAGCTCCTCCAGGAGGTCCTCAGCAAAGTGTCAGAGTTTGTTGGTTTTTTACCTCGGTCGGCAGAGTCACAGTATGAAACTTGTAGCCAGGGGGCGCTGCAGCTCACTCAACACCTACAAGGTTTGAAAAGGAAATTGAGTGGAATTCATCTGGAATGAAAAGAAAAGCACAACTACAGCAGAAAAACTGAACACAAAGACGCACAAAGTTTGAACTACACACTGATTTTCTCCGGATGGGGGCCCCACAGGGCAAGCGAGACCGGACTCATCCCCATGACAGGACCCAGCCCCTGCACCCACCAGGAGGATCGGTACCCAAAGCAGGCCCGGGCACCCAGAGGCCCCCCCCCTACGGACCCAGTATGGCGCATCGACCACCCACCACTGTCAGACCCCCGTGTCTCGGGTCGTCGCCGCCCAGCCGCCCCCGAGCGGCGCAGGGGGACCACCCGGGCAGCGGCCCGGTCCCAGGATTGGAGGAAGGGGGACTCCGCTGCAAGTGGCGAAGTCCCCATAGGCCCAGCCGGTCTCGCACCCCAGGGGCACCGGACCGCACAGGGCCCATCCAGGGTGGGAAAGATGCCGGATCCCGCACCCGCTAGCAGGCCGACCCCACTGTGTGTAGGGGTGTCAATGTGTGTATATGTGCACTTGCTGGTGTGTTGAACTATGGTGCGTTTAAAATGGAGGGGTGGTAAGGCCCTGGGGCAACCACACTGCTGCTGAGCAGGGCGGCGGCCGCAGTGCACGAACCACCCCCCCAAGCCCTAAGTGTCTATAATGCTATTAAGATTGGAGAGGGTCTTAAGGCCAGAAGGCCGGGCAGCGACCACCCAAGACACAAATCCGCCGAAACAGAAGAAAATAAATAAATAAATTAAAAATTTAGGGAAAAAAAAACAAAACAAAAAAAACACCTATTATGTGACCAGGGGGGACTCCCGGTCAGGGTGCCCCCTCAGCGACATCGGGGCCGGGGACACCACAGGGATCCAGGAGCCAAAGGGGGCCCACCCCCCACCGCACCCGGGCACACAGGAGCGGTAGCCAGCGAACGCGCAGCCCCACCCCAGGCATGCGACCCCACCGCGTACGATCCAGCGCCAGTCCCCAGACACAGGGACGGACCAGCCCTCCCACCAACAAGGGGGCCCCCAGACCAGAGCCAGGGACCCCCCCCCGGAGCACCACCCCCTGAGCACCACCCACCAACCATCAGGCCCAGCCCCCCGCGTGGTAGACATCCCCCGCCGGGGCACCCAACCCCCGACCCCCCACCAACCCGCAAAGCAGCCCAACCCCCCCCCCCCCCCCAAGACCGCACCCGGCCCGCAGCAGCACGACCACCGCTGCCCACATCAACCAGCAGCCTCAGCTATTGATTGATTACTAGTTAGTTATAGGATGAAGCAGACATTCCTACCAAGGAGGTGTGGTCTAACAGTAAGTTGCTATATTGTGCAATGTGCAGGTGTTGTTTTGTTTTCCAGTTTGTGAGGATTGTTTTCTTAGCGATAGATAAGGAGGTGATCAGCATGCGAGATTCTGCCTTATCTGATGTGATATCACTGAGGTCCCCTAAGAGACAAAAAGAAGGAGTGGCTGTGATGTTGTAACCAACCTGTGCTGATAGATCATTGCATACTACGTGCCAGAATTTATTTACTGGTGGGCAATGCCATACAGCGTGTAGGTAATTATCTGGGACATTAACTGTGCAGTGTGAGCAGGTCTGAGAGGCGGTCATGCCCATCTGAAACATCCGCTGTCCAGTGTAGTGGATCCTGTGGAGTACTTTAAAATGTATTAATTGTAGAATAGGTTGTTTTATCAGTGAAAACGTGTTCAGGCAGATTGTTCTCCAGAAATTAGAGTGAGGCTGGAGAGACAGGTCTCTTTCCCACTTAACAATTGGGATAGAAATCGTGCGATCTGTATTTGTAAGAAACTCACTCCAATAGAACTGCACTCGTCCTTCTCTCACATTACATTGGATCACAATGATCAAACAACACAACAAAGACAATGATCCAACTGTGCTGCCACATCCAGACTCTGTGTAGGTCTGTAGGCCTCTTGGACCTTCATGTGAACCACTGCGTGTTGACTGGAGGTGAAACATGACTGACTGCTGTCCTCCTCCCTGGACAATGCAATCTCACTTTCAATCTCACAGCCACTAAAAAACCTGATTGTGATTGAGAGGTACTCAGCAGCCAATCACTGTTGGGAGTCCAGCCTTCAAACACTCCTCCTGAATCCACAGTCACATCTGTGAGCATCTGGAACTTTGGCCCTGATCCTCCACACCACACAACTTGGGATGACAGCGCCACCTACCTGTATACTTTCAGCAGCCAGTCCCATGTTCTGACCCGTTTCCACTGTGGCCTGTTGGCTCATCTGGTCCAAAGTCTGGATCATCAGTGTCCAGGTTCATGGAATGAGTCAGTGTGCCGCCGTCCTGTGATGTCATGATAGAGAATCACTCTATTTATACTAATGTGCAGAACCACTGGAGTGTGGAAGCAGACAGTTACCATAATCCAAATGAAAAAGCAACAGCAGAAATGCTTTTTCATTTTAAGAACGTGGCTGCATTATTTGACTCATAAAAAAAATCGTTAATAAATAATCCAAACTGCATTTTCATTTTCTTATTCATGACTGCTCATTCTTGTACTTAATTCAAATGAAGGAAAACACATTTGAGATTCAATTTTCAAAACATGCACCAGCAAAGAGTTACCAAAATTCAATATGAAATGTAAAATTCAAAAATGAAAAAGCAATAGCAGAATGCTTTTTCATTTTAAGAACAAAGCTGCATTATTTGACTCATAATTAAAATCATTAATAAATATTCCTATATGCATTTTCATTTTCTTATTCGTGTCGCACCTTTTATGACACAATCAAAAAGAAAACTGAGGGCATTGCTTTTTAATTTTCGTGGTCCTGCCCTGCACAAGAGTTACCACAACTCGAAAACGAAATCGCAATCTCAAAGTAAGCGCGCGGCGCAGGAAAGTGACGTCAGCAGCTCTCCACCTGTGGGTATGGCGGTATGACGCCAAGTGTCATTTGCCTCCTGTTATGTGTAAATTCTAATGTTTGTGAATTTAATAAAGATAAATATATATATATATTATTATTTTTTTTATTTAAAAAGAAAAGAAAAGAAAAAAAAGGTATGGCGGTATGACACCACTTTGCCATCGTTACTTCTTTCACGTCATTGAAGTTGCCGGTAATCGAGATTTAAATCGCCGAAAAACGTGGACCACTGACAGATCTCGCACCAGCATCTGCCACCAGTCGACGGATTGATCTGTTGCTTTGCATCCTTCGTCGGATGGACTGGTGGCCGACGCCGAACGGAAGCAATGATCCGTTGCATCGCATCCTGCGACGGATGGACTGGTGGCCGACGCCGAACAGCTGTTACTCCACCCATGTAACAAATAGCTTTAGCTTTGATGTTGTGCTGGTGCATCAAGGTGTTCCATAACTGACAACAGGTTGGCTCGGGCAACCTTGTTTGCGTCCGTATCTGGGACGGCAGAATACCTGCTCAACTCGGTCCCGAGCATCAGATTCAGATACACTATTCAACTCCACCTGGGAAGCTAAATCCAGCAGGGTTTGAACAATTGTGTCAATGTGCGCCATGCTCAAATCTGTCCGACCAACGAGATCCGTCAGTGGTCCACGTTTTTCGGCGATTTAAATCTCGTTTACCGGCAACTTCAATGACGTGAAAAGTAACGATGGCAAAGTGGTGTCATACCGCTATACCTTTTTTTTGTTTTGTTTTGTTTTTTTAAATATACAGTATATATATACATTTATTAAATTCACAAACATTAGAATTTACACATAACAGGAGGCAAATGACACTTGGCGTCATACCACCATACCCACAGGTGGAGAGCTGCTGACATCACTTTCCTGCGCCGCGCGCTTACTTTGAGATTGCGATTTCGTTTTCGAGTTGTGGTCACTCTTGTGCAGGGCAGGACCACGAAAATTAAAAAGCAATGCCCTCAGTTTTCTTTTTGATTGTGTCATAAAAGGTGCGACACGAATAAGAAAAGGAAAATGCATTTAGGAATATTCATTAATGATTTTAATTATGAGTCAAATAATGCAGCTTCGTTCTTAAAATGAAAAAGCATTTCTGTTATTATATTCTTATTTTAATTTGGATTATGGTAACTGCTTCCATATAAAACAAATACATCCATAAATATATACAATGTGAGAATTGTTTCTTGCAAGAGCTGTACTTCAACCCATGACCATCGATAAAAGTGTACACATCTAATCGTAAACAATCTGCTGCAACCTGAATTTCCACTTCTGTGTCTATAAACCAGTCACAGCTTGACTGATGGCTCTGAAGAAGCAGTTTCCATCAGCCTCTACATTCTCATTTGTACACGGCGAACCTAATGGGCCATTGCAATCAGAAATTGGAAAACTCGCACGGTCCAAATGAATCTTCAAGTTTTTGCAAAGGTCTAAACAAACATCAACATCAAGGGGAGAGAAGTTACACTCTTCATTGGTCACAGCACTGACAAACTCTACGTCAGAATTATCCATGTCAAAGTGAGGAGTTTTGCTCTTCTGAAGTGACTCACTGTTGCCAGCTGGTGCTGGAATTTTAAACCATGACCGGTTTCGCCTTGATGAAAAGAACCATGCAGAACCTTGGCTAATCTAATACCAGTGCCATGATCTGCCACTGCATCTTCACTAGTACTAACTGATGATGGATCACAAATCACATGTGCGAGGCGTAGAACGAGCGGAGCAGTCAGAGGCAACAGAAGAAGAAAGAAAAGCCTCCTTAGCTTAGTTGATCTTCTGTGTTGCCTCCTGGACGGTGCTGGCCTCCTCTGGCTTGGTGCTGGAAACCACGGGAGCCACAGGAACCACGGGCACAGCTCTGGTCATCTGTGGCGTCGCCTCCAACTGATTAAAATAAGAAAGATGTGATTTTATGCCAATAAACATAGAAAGGAAAACACTAGGCTTTACACGATCACGATTTTTGTGCCGATCACCGATCAGTGAGTTTAAATAAACCGATCACCGATCACCGATCCAATCACGTTAGGGGGGCAATAAATACTTGTTTCTGTACACCCCTTGCCTTCTCACGAGCACCGTCTAAAGTTGTTTGCTTTAGCATCCGTTTCAGAGTTTGCTTTTCTTTTTCCGCGTGTTTCTTGAACTCGACATGCTCCTCCGTGTGTATCTTTTCCAAGCGCCTGATTAAATTTGTGGTGTTGAAGTTTTTGCCAAAGTTCCCCCGCTAGGTACTGTAGCGTTGCATATATTGCAGATAGCTTGTGCTATGTCTGTTTCTCTCACTTTGAAAGACTTCCACACCCCCGACACGTTTGTTTGTGTCGCCCATGGATGTTGCTGTCGTGAAGATTCAAAGAAACTTTATTTTCCGTCACATAGCGACAGTACTCAAAAAAGGAAGAGGCACGAAGACGAAAATGAAGGTTTTTGAATTATGAATCATTAGCTCTCGGATACAAACAAATCAAACATGTCGATGCTGTGAAACTACTTTGGAGGAAATGAGACAGATTAAAAAAGTTTCAACACGACCATGACGTCATTGATCGGTGATTCATGACATGACGCCCGATCATGAACGTTTCTAAAAATGCCAAATATCGGCCGATCCGATACAGTCGACAAGATGGGTGTAAAGCCTAGAAAACACACACAGGTGATGAAGTGGAAATGAATAAGTACAAACCTGCTGCACTGCTGTGACATTGCTGGAGGCAGACTCAGTCATGTGGACAGTTGAACGTGTTGCCCACACCTGCAAATACAAGGACACAAAGTAACGTTTAAAGAACTGCATTTATTGTCCTATCACAAAGATGCACACAATGAAATACACATATCCCAAATACCAACATGTCACTTGTTTGTTTTGGTTTTTGAGGCAACACGTGCTGATCAGGCTGGACATCTGGAAGAACATAAAGAAATTAATTCATAAACAAAGTAACACACTAATTAAACTGTACATGTACTGTACATATGTGATCTTGTGTTGATAATAGGGGTGGGGCGATACGGCTAACCCACGATTCCATACTGTGACGATATTTGGCCCACGATAATGACAACATCACGACACACGATATCTTCGATATCTTCGAAATTTTGCAGACGATATGTGACTGAAAAAGAAAAAAATAGCCATAAAAAGGAAAATGCCTGTGATCTTGCATTTATTCCTAAACTTTGTATAATGTACAAACAAACGTGCACTGCACAAGCAAACATATTAAAGTGCATGAACATTAATAACTTTCATGTAAACAAGGACAGTGCTTTCTGGTAATGTAAAGTCAGTAGCAACTTGTCTTATCTCAACTTGGGGACTTGGGATATACAAACCGACGGGAAGATGAAAGAGCGAAAAAAAACTCCTTTCACTGCCCCGATTCTGAAAATCAATAAAAAATTATGCAGACAAAATAAATAAATAAATAACCGCGTCCCCAAAATATACGGGACAAAGTGAAGTGCGTCCCCCATCAGTTCATTACGGGACAGGCTTTTTAGTTGCCAAATATGGGACAATCGCGTATTTTACGGGAGGGTTGGCAACCCTATCTAGACCACAGACGGAAATTAAATGAGGTTTTGTCATTTTCCCTAAAAAACGGGACAAATTGTGTCCCGGGAGAGATCTTATCTTTCCCGGGACAGGTGGTGAAAAAAGAAAACAATTATGGGAAAAACGGGACGGGTGATAGCGAACGAGGCAGCTCTGCAGATTCGTAGTGTTGCCATTGTATTTTACCTTCGCAAAACAGTTGTTGCAGATTGCATATTCTTTATGAAGTTTCCTCCCGTCATCCGTCTCGTAAAAGCCAAAGTGGGTCCACACTTTAGAGTGGTAACTTGCGGGTGGGTCTTTGATTTGTTTTCCGTTGTTGGTATTTTCCGCCGTTCTTGCATGTGCTCTTCCGTTGTTAACTCGTCTTATTCACCGGCCGCTGCTTACGCCTACTTGACTCTTACGGGATGAGCGCCCCCACAAACAGGACAGGAGAGATTAAGCCTTAGCCTCACTGAACCACACGGGATTGGACAGGATGTCTGTGTGAAATGCAGTCTCAACAGCTGTTGGTACTGTCTATAAAAAAAAGAGGAGAGGAAATCAGAGTCAACTTAGGATAAGTGTTCATTTTTAAAATAAAAAGTTGCACTGTTTGACAAATACACGATTGGGGGGAAAAAAAAAAAAAAGAGGGATGAACAGGTTACCTCAACCTCCTGTCCAACAAGAGTCCATTCAGGAGCGGGTCCATACACTGGCATGTAGACAGGACCTGTCACAACCACTCTGGGAGACACCCTGGGCGATGATTGGTTGTGGCACAACACCCCTGGCCTAGGTGAAGGGGGTGCGAGCTGATGGAGCACTGCAGCATGCAGACGCTCCACCAAAATCAGTCCTGAGGTGCACCTAAACAGAAAACAACATGTTAACACATATTTGTCATATCAAATGAAGAGCAAGTAAGGCTGAAGAAGGAAGAAACTTACACCATCATAACACCACCATGTACAGCTGACGAAGGGGGAGGTGATCGGCCATATACACAAATGTTAAACCTGGAAGAAGTGTCACATAATCAATTATGTAATCACACAATTCTAAGAAATATCTGTTAGCACAGTGTCACTGAAGAGAAAAAAATACAACAAAAATATGTATTTTACACACCCATGCGTGCAGCAACACGATGATATACTTGACGTAGCGCTGTTTGTAGTTCTGGCTTGACAGTCAGGCGAGGTGGAAAGTCAAGCACAAACACCTACAAAATAGTTGTATATAAAAAAAAAAACCCAAACAAACATAAAAATGCAAAATAAATTCATGAATATTCTTGTTATTGAACTATGGATCATGGAATTACTTGATATTGATAAAACAAAGTGGCGATGACATTCATGTGTTCAAATTTGTTTGTCACAGCAGATAAACAAACCTTGGGCCAGCGGTCCAACACAGTTGCCAGTAGCGCAGCAAAATCCTGGGCGGAGTCTGTTACAAGCCCGTGTTCAAGGTTGTTGCCCGGGGAGAGAACACAAAACCATCCACAAGTGGACAGAGATGTGAGTCTCCCACCACCAGAACAAAAACATAAAGAAACTTGTGGCTTGACAAAATCAAGACCCATACCTTCTTGTCTGGTTGCTGGGCCTTAAGAACGAACTTGCACTGTTTTGTCAGTCAGGAGCAAAACGGGCCATCTTCGCACCCAGGTCGCTGACCAGTACCGCGCCCTGTGTAAATTGACAAAAAAGAAAAATCTAAATATGTTTTTGTAAGATTTATTTGGAATACAACATAACACAGGCAGAACATGAAATCATGAACGTGGAAGTACTCACGACGTTCAAAGTCCTTCCGAGGTGGAAAAGGTGTCCAATCCTGTTTTTGCTCCAGGCGTCGTTTCATGGCCAGAGAGCGACGGAATGCCTTGGTGTTCGGCATCTGAACAATGAAATGAAAGATTGTGTCATTTTCAATGAAGGACAATGATAACACAAGTTTACAGAAAAAAGTGATGTTTTCTCACACACAACATCAAAACACAGCAAGGTTTCTATACCTTTGCAGCTGGAGACGATGAGCTTAAATCAATAAAGCAAAAGAAAATGTGTATGTGTACTCTTGGACCCTAACCCTAATGACATACAAGTCTATGGGGTGAAATTTCAACTTTGTCCTACAGATATGGGGCCACTTGCTTTTTCATCAGGAGCCCCCAAGAAGAACCCACGCCAAATTTGGGGCTTCTAGTACTTGAGGAACCCCGAAACCCTAACCCTAATTTCAGCTAACACTAACCCTAACCCTAGTTTCAGCCTTATTGTTAACCCTAATTCAATGCAAGTCTATGGGGTGAATTTTCAACTTTGTCCTAGAGACATGGGGCCACTTGCTTTTTCATCAGGAGCCCCCAAGAAGCGCCCACGCTAGATTTGGGGCTTCTAGCCAATGAGGAAAAATTTGGAGCAGACACGAAAGGGTTACAGCTGAGAAGGCACTTAAGATCCTCAAAGGACTGTTGCCACTCACTAGACCAAACAAATGGTTTCAATGGACTGGTTAATTCTTCTCTCGTGGCCGGCAGCTCCACTGCCTTAGTGCTGGAGATGCCCGCTCAGGGGCGCCGCCAGGAATTTTGGGCCCCCTTCAAAAAAACAAAAACAAATGGGCCTCCTTTGCGCAGCGCTTGTCAAAAGCTTCACATCACTCAAAAAATACAGTATAGTTCAATAATAGTGCTTGAGTCCATCTTGACAGTGTCAATGTATTTTTATTGTGAATTCTCCACAAAGCAAACTCTTAACATTTATGAATGATTCATGAAAAAACACTTGATGTCTCTCGGACAAAGTTGAGCTTTGACCTTCATAGACTTGCACTGCATTAGGGTTTAGCGATAAGGCTGGAATTAGAGTGAGCGTTTTGGGGTTCCTCATGGGCTAGAAGCCCCAGATTTGGCGTGGGTGTGTCCAGGAGGATCCTGATGAACCTGAAAGTGGCTCCATGTCCCTAGGACAAAGTTGACCTTTGACCCTCATAGACTTGTATTGCATTAGGGTTATCGATAAGCGATACAAACCTGGTGAGTTTAAGACTTAGTGACTCTACGTACATGAATATATGGGGTACCCCGTCCTTACCTTGTTCCAACCTTCCCTCCACAAACCTGGCTGTCCAGTGCCGAAGTCAAAGTGAGAGAGAGAACAAAGAAGGAGGAGGGCCTGTGACGCCGCTGCTGATTGGCTCGTTGGTCGGTTGAATGAGCCAATTCTAGAGCTCCCCTCGGTGTCCACACACTGCAAAATATATCTAAGAAATAAACACTTAAATTGAGAAAGAACAGGCTAGAAACAAGTCAAATTATCTGCCAATGCAGTAAGATATTTAGACTTGGTAAGATTTCTTAAAATAAGACGATATATCTAGGCATTTGAAGAATGGAAAAACTCTTGAAATAAACAGTAAAGCACTCATTCCAAGGACTGTACTAAGTCAAATAAACTTGATACTAGCTTCTCAATTCTTTTTTCACGTTTGCTTCTTTCTTAATTTGAATGAAAAGATCTTAAAACCAGACCTACTAACAGTGCAATTCTTCTTAATTTAAGTGTTCACAATATTAGCTTTTTTTTCTCAAAATGAGACAAAGCATCCACCCCCCCTACGCCCATTCCCCCCCAAAAAAAAATAATTCAGCAAACAGAATTAATATTGTCAACAACTATTTATTCACTTAAATTGCTGACAGTGCCTTCACTGCCTTGTAATAAAAACGTCACTAAGGCATTGCATCTTAAAACAACCTCAAGCAATCATTTCTAGAACGCAAGTAACAATTGTTACAATATTCACCGTCATCATTATTGAATATTGATTCAGATTCCCTGACACTCAGTTACACAAAAAAAAACAAAAAAAAAACAGCATGGGGACAGCATATAGTGTTGATATATACTGATAACATGTTTGTTCCAACAGACTCCCACCCACCCTCAAGTTACAACTACCAGGGGAGTGTATCACTACCTATGCCTAGTACACAGCTCTACTCCCCAATAAAATCTTTCCATTCTGCCATGGTCTTTTTTGTATGAGGCTGTGGTGTCTCACTCATGGATAGTATCCTGTAGCACTTCTGTCTGAATGACAGAGAGAAGGGTTGCCACACACTTTTGAATATGTGAGGTGCAGGGCATAGTAGTAACCCATCAGATGAAGCAGACCGTCACTCAAGTCTTCCTTGGCAAGCGTGGTGGCGGGAGTGGCTCCAAGACAGATGAGACAGCGGGTCCCATCAAACAGCAACACAGAGGTGCAGAAAGACCTCTTCTGCGAGTACATTGTGGGATCTTCTGTTGGCTAAAGAAAAAGAAGAAGGAAACGCCACATCCATGCATGGAACTATGAAGTGTTGAATGTGAGAAAATGCAAACAAACTTTCACCTGAATGACATGAAGCAGTGCCTCACTGGCATGTCCCAGCTTCTTCGGTGGTGGACTTGGTGAAGGAAAGAGTGTGGGGAGTGGCCTGAGCAGCGCGATGGAATATTCCACTGGAATAGAACAAATCAACTTTGAGTTCAAAGTTAGTCTTCCTAAAAATGAGTCTTATTAGGTTTGTGTTGATCACAAAAAAAAATCTTATTTTTTCAGCATGAAGAGTATTACCATTCTGCATCTATTCATTCAGCGCAACATAAACCATCCTATGTCCAAGGAAACAGCTACACAGTCAATTAGAGACACAGCAAAATGACTCACCTACATCCAGCGTTATGCGTGGCTTCATCACTTCATTTTTTTTCCAAACACCATAAAATTACACATTGGTGCAGAAGTCTTCCCATCTCTTTTTTTAGTTCATCAATGAATTTTCTGTTGCCCTTATCCAGAATGCGCCGCAGCTCATTCATCGCCTATAATGCAAGTCAGTGTTAAAATCTGCAAAAATGCTTGCTTTTCATCATAAACCAAAACAAGTTAATCACTTACACGATAAAGATAAACATGAATATGCATCCAGGATCTTTGTTGGCCTTGTCCTGTTCTTTCAGAACATCACTATCAATGAAGGATCTTCTTGCTTGAAACTGCAGGTCAAGAATTTGGGAGACAGCATCTTGGTTGGGTTTTGGTTTCTTCTACAGCTCCTGCAGGGTCTGATAATGTCTGGCGTGTGCTGTCAGACCATCTTTGGCTGATGAAATGGAGGAGACAAATCAGTAAATCAGTCAAATGGATGCAGAATGAAGACACAGTTCCTGGCTTCATTCGGTGCAGTCTTGTCTGGTACGGTGGAATTCTCAGCCGAGAGGAAACCAGATCCAAAACATTATGAACAAGAGAGAAACAATAGACCCAATTAGGAAAAAAGAAAAAAAAAGTGTTATGCTCGATGTTTTCAGAGCAAAGTAGGTAACCAATCACATCTACACTAATAAGGGCCCAAATCAGTTTCCTCCTGAGAAAGTGTTCTGGTCCAGGAAAAAGGTCTCTCAAATCATCACGACGGAGGGTGTGGAGCAAGACTTCATCGATGTTGGCAGCTATAAAGACAGTCCAATCATTAACAAACCTTTTAGACTTAACAACTCATACATTTTTTTAACTAATGAATTTAATTCAACTTGACAAGTCAAACCAAGTTTGTTTTGTGCCAATTTCTGTTATCAGAATTAATTGTAAATGCAATTCAGTTTAGACATTTTGTCTCAAATTTGTAAAATACTTCTTTTTGAAATCAGTGTCAGCATACAGTTATTTTAATTACTTAGCGGACAAATCACAGTAATGGAAATTTTTTCATACCTACACATGACATACCATTTAAAATTGATACTGTGACATCATCCAGCTCATCCATTATTGGCCCCGGTTTGGATGTCCATTTCATTTCTCCTCAATCTGGCAGGGAAAAAAAATCATCATATTAAGGTCACAATTAGGACAAGCTGGCCTTCCGACTCAAGATCCGTTTTTTTACAATGCCCATCTGCCATGGATCCCAAAGTTCCCATGCAATTAAAAGTTGTGACACCTTAGCTGAATGATAACCCTAGACAGCTCAACGGATTGCTAGTCATACAGACAACAATCAAAATTGGAGTGAAACTTGTAACCACAATGCCTGCAACATGGTGGTACTTATGGTAATAATCATCAAATACCAGTGTTCTTCGTGACCAAATGACAACATCTGATAGGATTGTGCCACCTTGAACTGCAATCAACTTAAATTTTGATAAAAACAAGCAAATTGTACCTAAACTACATCTTCAATCAATCCAATTTGAGCACCCTCTACCCCATAAACTGAAGATACTGCAATACAAACTTGGTAGTACAGTATTTCGTCATGCCACATATAACTAGGAATGATAATTGCTTGTTCACATGACTAGAATTGCAGTACATCAATCCAATACAAAATACACACTTGTGACACTTGTCATCAAGCTCATAAATCCATCAAGTCGAGATGAGCACGTGCAAGGAGTCGGACTCCGTGAGTTCATGTAAACAGAGCATTGCGTTTGCATAAATTATGCACGGCTATCGAGCTAGAAGCCGAGTCCGATTTGGTGCACATAACCACACTATAATGCCTCTCAATGTCCTAACCCATGCCACGCAACACAAACGTGAGGGACCGATTTGAGTTTCTCACGGGACCAGCAGTGAAGTCACAACCGTCGCCCCAAATGAAATGTCGCAGCAGGAGCCTGAGGATATTCTGAGTCAACATGCTGATCATCAGGTAACGTAATGTTGGCTTCCTTGACGACATTAGACAACTCCCTGTTTATATTTTATCCATATTTTAGTACAAAGCCTCCTTGTTTTCTGATCTGCTCCTGTTTGACTTGTTCGGTTTTTG
This sequence comes from Nelusetta ayraudi, assembly GCF_046127955.1. NCBI lineage: Eukaryota > Metazoa > Chordata > Actinopteri > Tetraodontiformes > Monacanthidae > Nelusetta > Nelusetta ayraudi. The sequence continues at coordinate 716,428 of NW_027466088.1, forward strand.
TTTTGACATTATGCTGTTAGTGTTTATTTCAAATTAACAAGAAGTACCGGTACAGATAGTAGGAAATTAATATAACACTTGCGTCAAACAAAGAATAACTAACTGTACATATCATGTCTACAGGAAGGAGCTGGTACATTAAGTGAGAATATTCAAGAATATTAAGAGAAGATGTATTCAAGGTTGTCCTGAGGTCAACTGTACCAACCATTGACAGAGCTTATGGAGCAATTTGATGTTATTGTACAGTAAAAATGGAATATTGGAGCTGTTGGAAAAAAAAAAAAAAAAAAGAAAAAAAAAAGCCAACTTTAAGGCTTAATATCTCCAAAATGATACTGTACATATGCTTGATAATGACTGAGGATATAGTCAGGGTGTTCCTCAGGTCAACTGTACCAACCACTGACAGAAATTATGGAGCAAAGCAATGTTACTGTACAGTAAAAAATTGAGTACTGGGCCCTTTTTGCCTGTTTGAAAAGCTAAAAAAAAAAAGGAAAACAACAACTTTGAGGCTTAATATCTCCAAAATGGTACATTAAATATGCCTTATAATGATTGAAGATATATTCAAGGTTGTCCTGAGGTCAACTGTACCAACCATTGACAGAGCTTATGGAGCAATTTGATGTTATTGTACAGTAAAAATGGAATATTGGAGCTGTCGCAAAACAAAACAAAAAGCCAACTTTAAGGCTTATTATCTCCAAAATGATACAGTAATCAATCACATTTAGAAATCAAATGTTTCTAAATGTCAAGTCAGTAATGTCAAGTCAGTGCTTGATGTGTCATCAGCAGGCGTCGGCGTCAGGAATGGGGCATGGGCGGGTTTCGGGCGGAATCGCCAGGCGTTGGGAAGCGTTGGCGGGTGTCGGGGGCTCGTGGCCAGGTGGCGGACGTCACGGCAGGCAGTGGCCAGGTGGGCTCAGTCCCGCAAACGCTGCTTACAGCTTTAATTTTGTATTGCTTTGATAACATTGTTTAAGTTGAGTTTAAATTTACACTATTTTTTTTTTCTTATCTGCTAATTGTTCAAAAATGCTGATGTTAATAGTGTGTTTGCACAGTAAATGTTATGGCACTTTAATTCATATGGCAGTACATTTAAAATAACTGGCCGTCAAGTTCCAGGAACTGACAAACTGCACTGAGTTGAGTGAGATTCTCCAAAGGAACTCCAGTATAAATGTGGACTTTACATTCTAGTCCCCTGTGAAGAAAAACCCAAAAGTGAACGTTTTTGTGCCTCACCCTTTCTAACTGGGACATTTGCAAGGGAACGCAGACTGGTTATGCATATTGAATATTCCTGCCTTTGGTGAGAGATCGGTGAGAAACAAGTTTTTGTGTCGTCCTGATAAAAGAAAAATGTTTCTGCTGTTACCTCAGAAATTGCCCGTTATTATTGTGGCTCCGGATTTTGGAGGTAGATTTTTTTTATTTTTCATAAGGAACAGGATAACAGTAATGCCCTGGCATTGGCAATAAGCTTTAATTTTGTATTTGCATTTTTTTTAACTTTAGATTTACATTAAAAATGTTTCTGTGTAAAGTGCTGATGTTAACTGTTTGCACGATAAATGTTATGGTGCTTTCGTTTATATGGCAGAACATTTAAATTAAAGTGTATGAAAGACTTCTTTTAAATTCATTATTGGCTTTTGCGTATACAACGTGATTAATCGTGATTGATCAGGTAAATCATGCGATTAATTGCGATTAAAAATTTTAATCGTTGTTGTAGTGCCGCATCTGGGCCTAATCTTCTTTTCACAGGACAATAGGAATTTATTGCAGCACGGCCTTCCGATGAACCACGTTGGTGGACGCAGAGGTGGTACCCGATTGGCTGTGATGCGACTCTTCTGATGATCAGATCTCATTTGGGGTCAGGAGAGACCGTAAAATACCCACTTTAGGAAAACACTTTCCCCACAAATCACAGGGGGGAGTCAGTCCAAGGGGACCTGGCGCCAGGAACGAGGGGTCCTGCTTGGAACTATCCCCAAAGTTTACGACTCTTATCTGCTCCAGGACATTCCTCAGCTTTGAACAACAACACCAGATGTTCATGAAGGACTCACATTTGCAAAATGTTAAAATGTTAAAAACTGTATTTTCTTCTCCACAGGGACACTTCAAACTCACGTATTCACAATTGTTGTCAAAATTAAAGCACAAATGGACTTTGAATGGTTTCCCTAGCTCAAGGTTTGGCCAACCCAGGATTCCATCCTGAAGGAGATGTACAATGGAACTTCAGGTGGAGCCACAGTGCCTTCAAGAGGCAGGAATAGGAAGTGCCTCTGGGGGGTTGATGTAGACTTGGACAAACGTTTCATCAGTTTATCTCCCTCTGCGTTACACAGTTAATTCTTTCCTTCCCACATTTCTCTTACATGCCCCATGCTACACTCTAACAACTTTCACTCTCATTAGGGTTACAACTAGGGCACACTCGTGTCTTAGCTATCTCTAGCATTACACACATATACATATGCACATATATATATATATACATATATATATATATATATATATATATAATATAGATACATACACTCATATACGTTGGTAATCTGTGTTTCATATGTCTATAGTTATGTCGGCAAAAATAAAATAAAGATTTGTTTATGCCTTTGTTACCCTGTTTCATTAAAATCTCATTTTCAGGTATGTGTGTTTAGATTAGGTTTATACATATGTTGATATATTTGGTACTTTATAATTAAGACGGTTCAATATGCTTGTAAAGATAATGTCGTTTCTATCTGCTTAGTTATTTCGTTTTCGTTCTTCCCTTCTTCTTAAGGTTGTCCCAGTTCAAAAAAAAGGGGCTATGTGATTGTGTTTATTCATCCTGTGCTTGTTTCAGTCATTGTCGGTTTTATTGGTTTATTGATTTATCAGCAACGAAACCTACACTACATACATGCTCATCATACGCAACTGGTATAGGCGGACCTACCAGTTTTAGGGTCTGAACGGCCTCTTCATTGGCTCTCGGAGAGCGGGATACCACCCCCGTCCCGAAACTTTAAGCTAGTGAATTTCACTCTGCCGTTCAGAAATTTCTCATCCCTCGTTTTGTGAAGGCCTTGTTTTCGTTTGTTTTCCCTCTCGTACTTAGTTCGTTTTTGTCGTAATTGTTCATTTTTGTTTAAATCATTTTTGCCTCGGCATTAAGCCAACTCTTTGCTCAATTTAAGCGGCAGCTGACAGCCCTGAGACTCGTTCCGAGACCGCTACTTTCATTTTAATTTTTACCTTTTTCAATTTTTCCTTCCACAATCTCGAGACCGATTTTTGTCATTTTTCCTTTTTCTGTTTTTAATTGGCTCAACGTCGCACCTTCGAAGTAACCGAGTAGTTTGTTTGATCACCGCACTTATCTCGGATTACGCAAAGAAGAGCGCACGTCGATGCTGAACTGCCAGTGAAGACATCTCCCAGACAACAGCAGAACGGGCTTCCAGCGTCTGAGCTTGGTGCGTCCATCTGAGCTCCCTGCCCGCTGCCTGACCCGAACGGCCCGGTACCATCTCCCAGGACCACCTTGGAGGACCATCAAGCAGCGATCTCCCAATCACCTGCGGGCCGACGCTCATCCAACGTAAGCCTCGTCACTCGCTTTTGTTCTGAAGTCTGGTATGCATCATAATAAATTTAGTCTTAAATTCTAAAGCCCGTAAACAGTCTGGTTGGCTGTTCCAACAGCCGATAGGTCATAATTTTTCTTTCCCTTTTATTTTGCTACTTTAGGTCTCAGTTTAGGGTCCGTTTCCAGTCACACACGCACCCACATGCCCACACAACACACACGCACAACACACATAGATACCTTTCGTTGCTGGTGGTGTTTTGTGGTCATTTTGTGTCATACTGCCTCGTTTAAACTGTTTGGTGTTTGTTGAAATAAATGCATATTGAGCCTGATGTCGTTGTTTGACTGGGTTATTAAAGTGTAGTTCAAATCCCTGCGTACCGGCCAAAAACTCACCATTAAGGTGAAACGGTACTGAGACTGATTCTAGTGTTTCTTACTCACACTAACAACCAAGAAAAGGTGGTGCTCCGTAAATTTTCATATCAAATATTCTTTCCTCTGTTCCGAGTCGGTCCGTCCGTGGGAGCAGGGACGGCGTCACGCGTCCTCCCTGTCCCCTCGGAGTCCCTCTAGCGGTCAGACTAAGAATTGCATGTAAAATCCATGTTTATATATTTGGCATTCCGTTTCATTCCTTAGGGAGTTTGATCGTTCAAATTAAACAATCCTCCTCCCTCCACTACATTGCCCAGCCCCAGTAAAAACATTTTTCTGGTGCCAGCATTTCGTGAGGCAGAAGTTGATTCAGACTTCAGTGCCTTGGAGCGAATAGCTTCGCCACTCAACTGGCCAAGAGACATGTGGCCTGTCCTTCTCCAATGCAAGCGGGTGGGAAAAGCACAGGAGTTGGTGTCTGCTCTTTTCTTAGAAGACAGCCTGCAATATGATGTTGGAAAGGAAGCAATTTTTCCTGCTTATGAGCTTGTTCCTGAGCCCTACCGGCAAAAATTTAGGAACCATAGAAAATCTAGTGGTCAAACCTTTGTCGAGTTTGCATGGGAGAAAAGCAACCTCTTTGATAAATGGTGTGCAGCTAATGATGTCAAAAATGACTTTGAGTCACTCCGTGAGCTCGTTCTTTTAGAAGATTTTAAAGACTCTTTGCCAGAGAAGGTGGTAATGTTCTTGAATGAACAGAAAGTGTCGTCATTGTCCAAGGCTGCTGTCCTCGCAGATGAGTTTGTGTTGACCCACAAAAATGTCATCTCATCTTCCCCCCCGATCGGACACGCCTTCTGCTTCTCGTCCCACAAGAGCCGAGTCTAGCCACCTCCCCCTTGAAAAGGCTAGAGGGAAGGGATTTCTGGTTTGGCCATAAAGTGGTAGACTGCGCAACACCAGGGCTCTCGACCGTCTAGGGTAAAAACTCCCCGAAAACTTGAATGACTATTGTCAGATATCATATTAACTACAAAGTGATCAGGGGAACGTTGGAATGGGAAGGAAAACTCCATTCAACCAAAACAGAAACACGGTAACAGACAATATGGCAGAACTACCAGCTAGCTCATAAACAGAGGGAGATGGCGAAACGAACTCCTCGTGACTAACGACGCGGAAAAGGGCTCGGACATAAAAATTATTAGCAAGGAGATACGGGATTTAAAAACGGAATCAAAAGAAGTCCTTCGCACGTTTGGAGAAACACTGAGGAACGACGTGGAAAAAGACTTGGACGACTTCAAAGATGAAATAAATCAACAACTTGCGAAAGTCGTCACCGAACAGGAGCTCCAGACCGGCAAGATCAACGAGGCTGAGTCGCGGATTGAAAAGCTAGAACGTTGGGCACAGGAAGCTAATGACGCTCTGGTCATATCACTGAGAGAACAAAAAGCTCTTCAGGACAAGTTAACTGACCTGGAGTCCAGGCCGAGGAGAAACAACCTACGTATCTATGGAGTCACTGAAGGAGAGGAGGGAGAATCTGTGGCCAAGTTTGTGGAAGACCTGCTGAAAAGCGAACTGCACCTGCCAGCACATTTTAATTTCCAAATTCAGAGAGCACACCGCTCATTTGCACAGAAGCCAGCGGACGGTGCCCAACCGAGACCCATCATTGTTAACTTTCTGGAATTTACTACCAAAGAGAGGGTCCTGAGAGAGCTATGGACAAAGAAAATAGAACTGGGGAATAAAGTACCGTCATTCCATCACGATTACGCGACAGAGATGGTCCAAAAGAGAAAGGAGTACAACACTGCTAAAAGAATCCTGAAGGAGAAGGGCATCCGCTTCCAGACGCCATTCACCAAGATGAGGACCCACTGGGATACGGGAACTCGAACCTACAACAGCGCAGAGGAGGTAAAGGAGGAATTGGCGAGACGCGGCCTGGCGGAGAAGACGGCGGTGGCGACGGGTGCGGAGCGGCCTGCAGCACTCGGTGCCCCGCACTGCGACGGAGTGGCAGTGCAATGAGGGATCCTGGAGGGACTACGCATCAGCAGCGAGACGAGCCAGAGAAAAGCTACAAGAGTTTCAAAGATTCTTTGATTAAATTCAGAGAATAAAGGGAAGAAAGCTGGTAGGGATGTTCTAGTATGACGGGTGTTTTTAAGTTGACAAATTATTAAAATTGAATTCCCATGTTAATAGAAAAGAGACTGTGGGAAGTCCGGGTCGCTCCTTTTTTTCTAACGTTGGACTCATTTAGAACGACTAAAATCCTCATTGCAGGTTCAAGTGTCATTTCTAAGTTAGGTTAGATTTTTGACTGCCTTCACGCGGGCCGGACAGAGACACGCCGTAGTTTGGCCATGCCTGATCTACAGGAAACACATCTCTCTCAACAAGAGCACGACACACTGAAAAGATTTGGATATAGAAATGTTTTTTTTAGCTTGTTCAGGAAAGGCCCAAAGAGAGGTGTCACAATATTAATCTCTAATTCTATCAGTTTTGAAGTTGTTAAAAAAATAAATGACAAAGAAGGGAGATATGTAATAGTCAAAGGGAAATTGGATGATAACTCAGTTACTTTGGTTCAGGGTTGGACAAGTGCTTTTTGAAATCACTGTTTGAGATCATAGCTGTGGAAAGTGAAGGAATCCTAATATGTGCAGGGGATTTCAACATGATTTAAAAGCTAAACTCGACACAACTAATGGCAACAGAAGTCAGACCCGCCTGTCGAAACTTGTCAACGTCTCTCTAGCCGAACTCGGGATGTTTGATGTTTGGAGGGACCTCCACCCGTTACAGAGGACTATTTTTTTTATTAACATTACAGACAGATACAGAATAGAGGAATGTAAAATAGGAATGACTGACTTGTACTGACACAGTATTAATTTCCTTATTATTTGTCTAAATAAGAGGAAGAAAAACACACTTTGGAGATTAAATGTGTGTATGCTAAATAATCCAAAAACACTGGAGGAGGTTAAGAAAGAGATTAAATGCGCTATGGAGGAGAACATAGATAGTCCAGTAGACACTTCCATACTGTGGGACACAATTAAAGCTATGATGAGAGGGAGGTTAACAGCGAGGGCAGCCTATCAAAAAAAGACTAGATGTGGCGAGGGGGAGGGTCTGGCGGAGGTGGAGACAATTCAGATGGTGGGTATAAAGGAAAAATGTGTGGGGGGGGGTGCCTGACAATGCCACCTGGGGAGTTTCACCCCAGGAAATAAACTATAATAAAATTCCACGGGCTACACAGGTTCGTTACGCTTTGAAATTTAAGAGGACGAGACGGACTTCCAATGAAACAGCTTTATTTGACAACAATTTAAAATAGACCAGGTTTAGCTGCCTGAGTGTCAAGGAAATAAGTACCATACCAAAAAGACTGTTCAACATAAGAAAATAAGGGGAACAGGGCCAAAGAAACCAAAGAAAACTCAAAAAAGGGAATAAACAAAGCTAAGGGAATCACTACAAACCAAAATTCACGCTACGCCAACTGCTGTCCTAAAGAAAAGAGAACAAAATTAACATACTAATACCTTGAGACACCCAGGCAAGCGTTAAACAGTTAGAACGAAAGGAAAACTTTTATTTATTCTTCGCGCGCACACACACACACACACACACACACACACACACACACACACACACACACACACACACACACACACACACACACACACACACACACACAGGACCAAAACCCAAAACAAAAAGGTAACGATCACTGGGGAATATATGGAAGATTAATGAACTAAAGATTAATGAACTAAAAAAGGAAATCAAACTATAACAAAATCGCTACTCAATAGAAAACCCAAAGTTTCACCAAAATTTCACAACAAAACAAAGAAAAGAAAACCAACCAAAGAAAGTGGTTACGCTAACAAAAGAAACAGACAAACTGAATTGTCTAAACCAAATAAACCAAAATCAAAGGAAAAGTGTCCGCGTTGTGGTGGTGACACCGCTGTTACCCGGCTAGACGGGTGCGGCAATTGATTGCGACATTGGACATCGCCGCCGCAACAGTAACAGAGGGGAATTGAGAAAACAGAGGAAGACGGAGCGACTGCACCCAGGCAGGGGGTTGAGACCAGGGTCCTTCCAGTACCCGTCTCGGCGCACCGGTGTTCAACTGCAAGGCAGCCTCCCCGCCAAGCGCCAGAGGAGGGGGGGGGGGCTGCGGCTTTAACAGCCAAGCGGTGAATGCACAACGATCACGCACACACAGCACCACCTCCCGATGAACGGGCACCCGCCAGGGTTCCTCCTCCGGCTGCGCTTATGGCCCAGCCCGCTCTGGGATTGCTAGCCGAAATGCTAAGAACTGCGAAGGACAGAGTTCTCAGCGTGGACACGCCAGAGGACAGAGTGCTGACTCCAGCCTGCGCTTGTTTTTAAAAGAGCTGCTTTCACTCTGCACTCTGGCGCAGGTGTAATCAGTGCGTTTACATGCAGAGCTTAATCGGACTAAGCAATAATTTGGTTTTCTCGTCCAATCGGAGTTCTCACCTTGTCCCCCTATACATGCAGCTGAGAAATTTGAATTACTGACGGGAACGTGTCCTCCTCCCAACAGTAGGGGGTGGAGTGAGCCTTTTCAGCTGGTCAGCTGCTTTCGGTTGACATATTACATCATTATGATATAGAATGATAGTTCATAATGTACGTGTTACTTACTTTGCAGATAAGCTGTATCCTATTATCTTAAAAGATAACCATGAGACAAGAACGTTGTTTGCTGTTGGAGGGCTACAACAACACAATGTCTTCGATGCTACGCTTTGTGCCGTCGCCACGGACCCGAAACTCTCGTTCTTGTTGGATGCCGGTTCTGCGCAGACTGGTGGGAGAGTTTGTGTACAGGTTTTGCAAAGGAACAGTGTCTTCAGTTATACACACGCTCATTAAAGTGCCGACCGTGGAGGAAGCTTGTGCCGTTTCCAGCAGAATAACAGCGAAATTATCGAAATAAAAACAAATCAGAAAAACATCTCTTTGCTGTGCTTTTATTTACAAAGTTAAAATTCTTCTAACTTATAAAAAATGTGAACGAAAAGGTAGAAATATAAATACGAAGGAATACGTATTTGTTCAGGGCTGCGCAAAGCCGGAGCCCTGCATTTGCTGCGCTACCATTTTTAAAAAGGTCTCCGTTGCGTGTTATTTTAATATGTCCATCTCTTTTAGAAGAGAAAGCATCGTCCCGGTCTCATCCTCTCTCCAAATGTCAACATTCTTATTCGCGTTTGCTGGTTGTTTCGCGCCGAAGGCAATAATTCAAATTTTTTTATCGCGCGATTAACGCACACGGTGCTTTTTGAACTTTTGGCCGCTCCGTAGATTGTGGAAACGGGAAATGAATTGACTCACAGCACACAGTCACACGCTTGCAGCCGGCTTGTAAGCACAACAAAAAAAAAGAAAAAGACACTGAGCGTAGATGAGCACTAGAAAGGACTAACATGGATAAGGCGTCGATTGTAAATGGAAAGTTCCACTTAAAAACCCTGCCAGATGGCAGTCTTGACAGGACAAAAGTGATATGCATTTACTGTAAAGCTGTATTTAGTTTCCACCGGAGTACGAGCAGTCTTACGTTTCACTTGTCTGCGAAGCATACAGCTGACACGGAGAGCCCTCTGCCCCCTTCTGAGGTAAAGCAAACCACGTTGGATGGTGTGGCACGGAGACCACTGGCCGCGTCCACCACACGCCAACTTTCAACAGCGGGGGCTAAATGGGTGTGGCTACGGCTTGCAGGCCAATTAATGTGGTGGAGGACGAGGGTCTGCGCGATATCATATATATTATACTGACTATGGATGAATATGACACTGACTGGATGATTATGGCACTGACTGTGGATTACTATGGATGCTGAACAGCTGTTATAGGCTATACTGCCTAACTGCACTATATCAGTTGAGTCCTGTACTGTATTGCACTGCCCCCTGTTTAATGCACACTTTATTTATTGTTTTGATTTAATTTAATTTAGTTTGTGCATCACAGTTTGATGCAATGCATAAGTGTCATCCTTTTGTCTTAATGGCTGCTGAAAAAAGGGGATGAATAGTTCAAGTTCGAGTTGAAAAGTAAAATATAGAAATTTTGGTAGTACTAGTAATCATTACTATGTAATGTTACAGTTATGCCCATCTGTTATCTTTGTTGGGCTTGACTTTATGATTATTTTTTTTTTACCCTGTGCATCTTTTGTTTTGTTAGTAGTACTTGTCATTGCTCCAACACAAATAAACATGCTGCATCCCACTAGATGGCGCATTTGCCTTATTTACAAGCACCACGGTCATCGGAGCTGATTGCTGCCACTCTCAGCAGCGTGCATCTACTAAGGTCTACTAAGATTCCACAATCTATTACACCTCATGAGCAAAACAGGCTACAGGTAAAATTAAACATCTTCAGTTGAGCAACTCAGGCAAGTTAAACTGATTTAAAAACAAACAAACACTATAATACTAGGAAAAGAATCCTCTATATGTCAATAAATACAACAGATTGAGTATTCATAAAAAAAAAATGCTTACTTTAAATAAGAAAATCCAACAAACCAACAAGTGCAACACTAAAAAGCAAACCAACAATCAAAATAATGCTTAATTGCCTTAGTTTCGTCCCACACTTATCAGCTTAGCTACTAAGAATAACACACATTATTCACCTGGACAGAAGGAGGTTCTGAGGAACGTGTTGGTCCTGGAGCTTCCTGGTCAGGATGTTCGGGAGATCCCTCTGGCTCAATGTCTGGAGCGCCAACATATTTTAGAATTGCTCCTGCAGAGACAAAGCTCATTAGATCATCAAGCAAAACAGATCAGAAGCGCATTTTCCTATTTTATTATTACAGTGATGTTGCAGTAATATAGGAAAATTAAAAATTCATTTGTTTTTAAATTAAACATTATGGTTGCAGTGTCCCTTTAAAGCTTTTACCCAATTACAAAACTGTCATTTTTAAGAGTTTTTGGCATTACTTTACACACTGTACTAGTTAAAGTAATAAAACTAAGATAAATGACCCACTGCCACAACAGTCTAAAATAGTCAACACCATGCCAAATAAAGTATTTCCATAAAATATTTCTTTGAATGATAAAACAGTAGCACATTTCTAATGAAGGCCCTCAAAATACAAAGTAAGCTTAGTAAATTCATCCTAAGTTAAGGCTAAAATAACATTAAGAGTCAAATATGTGAGAGACAACTTCCACTGAACAATAACAGGGGACTGACTACAACAACAACGACAACATGCCCTCCCTCCCGCCCTCCCTGTTAGAATGTGAATAAACGGGTGTGGAGTCAATCAGTCATTCCCATGGCAGGATAGGCCAACATGGCAGGATATGATCAACTTTCATAAAACAAACAAAAACGCTGATTCATGACGAACAAATATTTGCCAGCCAGCTAACATTTATCCGATGCTAGCTAGCTGGCTAGCAGGAGAAATAAACAAACTTGGGGGGGAGAGGGGGGGGACGACGACACAACAGCGTTTCACCTCCACCTCTCCAGCCCACATCACAAACAAATAACTTACCTTTCCCCTTTGCAAGTTTTTCTTGATCAGTTTTCTTTTCCTTCCGTTTTTCCACACCGCTGGGATAACTCCTTTTTGATGCCATTATGGTGTCTGTTTGTTTTTAATCCTCTCGCTAACGGGAACGAATGGTAGCTGTCAATCATTCACATCATATCTGTGCGTCGCCGGCCCGCTACGTCACAACCTGCGTGACAGTGCGGCAAGCCCCCAGATGGCGTCCCATTGCTTTCAATGAAGTTGCTCACCCAGCGCATGGCTCCCAAAACTTTTTGACTTCCGCATTGATGGGATAATAGAGCATGCGCAGTTGTGTCAGTGTGGAGACCGTCACTGACAGACGTGCGCGCTCACGGACCGTACAAAATTCAACATGGAAATCAATGTATTTTTTACGGAACAACTGATGATTGTTGTTTGGAAATTTTAGAAATAATAATAATAATAATAATAATAATTATTATTATTATTATTATTATTATTATTATTATTATTATTATTATTATTATTATCATTATTATTATATTAATAAAATAGTATTATTATAATAATATACTATTATTTCTGTATTAAACAAGTGAGCAATGTGCCACTGAATAATAAATGATAATTCTTTGAAGCAACTCTCTATGGACCATAACAGCACTGCCACACATATTTTTTAATGAATAACCTCTTTGGAAAGCAGACAAAGTAATTAAATGATTGGTCTATTTATTTCATCAGAACTAAAAAAAACAAAAATAAAAACTCAACGATCTTGAAAGTTCCTCCCTTTCTCTTGCACCTGTCGATGTGTGTAGCTAACACAAATTTGCAAATATTTTGTCGTCCTCATGGAATTAAACAGCACACCATGTTAATTTATCAGCGAGTGCTCTCTCTTTTCATGCAATTCATCACGCTTAACATGTAATGCTGAATCATGAAAGCTATGGAGCAAAAAATAATAATTACATAAACCACGAGTGAAATAAAATGTGTCATTCATTCAATAAAGATTTCATTCATTCATCTTCTATACCCGCTTATTCCTATTCAGGGTCACGGGGGTCTGCTGGAGCCTATGCCAGCTGTCTTAGGGCGAAGGCAGGGTGACACCCTGGACAAGTCGCCAGTTCATCGCAGGGCCACATACAGACAAACAACCATTCACACTCACATGCACACCTACGGACAATTTAGAACGTTTTCAATTGACCTCACATGCATGTTTTTGGAGTGTGGGAGGAAGCCGGAGAACCCGCAGAGAACCCACACAGACACAGGGAGAACATGCAAACTCCACACAGAAAGGTCCCAGGTCCGGGCCCCGGAATCGAACCCACGACCTTCTTGCTGTGAGGCGGCAGCGCTAACCACTGCACCACCGACTATTTTATTACTTAGTTGAAAATGCCATTTTATTTCATTTAACAAAGCATATCATTATTTCATCATGCATTTAATTGTTTTGTGGTCCTGTGTTTTAGTGCTTCATAATTGTGTTCTGTTGTCAAATTTGCCCATCAAAGTCAGATTAGTAATCCTGTACATCAGTTTAAGGAAAACCAATTCTAGGTAATGGATTGCAGATCTTGTAGTGACCTGTTACAATGGAAAGAAATGTATACATAATAAGAACGTCTGTGTGCCCGATATTTTAGCTAACACTAAACTTTCTGCACAACTGTCTGCATTGTGCTTTTTCTTCGGCCACAGAGAACAGAAACTTCTGTAGTTCTTTGTTCACCCATGGTATAGTTTCATAAGCTTTTCAGTTTTTAATACGTGTTAATGTAAAAATCCACACGGGAGGCATTTAAAAATGGCGGTTTTGGTCTTTCGTGAAAGACTGCCTTTGGCCAATCAGTGTTCTGAACGTTGCTACGTCACCCTTATGGTCTCAGCTCTGCTCGCTTCAAAACCCCAACGAGGCAGGTACCAAAATCCTAACCCCTGGGAACGTGACAATTGTTTTTTTCAATTGAAGTTTTCGTTATTTTGTTCGTTTTCGTTAACTATTATAACCGTGGTCAGGACCTCCAGTCAGAAGATCCACTGGAGGACATTTAGAGCAAACAGTCAGACAACAGCAGCTTCACCACATCAGCTGAAAAATGGAGTTTGGATGCTTTCAGCTTCAAGTCGTGGACAGAAAATGATGCTCACACTGTCACACTGATGTTTTCTTCTCCAACCTTCTCTCAGCTCCAGAGGTTGGTGGTCTGCAGGAGCTTCTACAGCAGCAGAAGATCAGTCTGGAGAGGAGATGTGAACGTGTGACTGAAGGTGAAGAAGCAGGAAGTCAAACTCTCCTCAACAGCATCTACACTGAGCTCTACATCACTGAGGGACTGAGTGAGGAGGTCAACAGAGAGCATGAGGTCAAACAGCTGGAGACCAAGAAGACCAAGAAGACCAAGGAGATCCTCCACGACCGTCCAATCAGGTGCAGCCAGATCTTTGAAGCCTCACCTGAGCAGCAGGGACTCGGGGAGTCAGAGTGGTGCTGACCAGGTCTCTGGGCTGGACTGGGAAGCCTTGGGGTCCCACTGGAGGAGCTGGAGGAGGTGACTGGGTCCAGGGAAGTCTGGGGGTCTCTGCTGAGGCTGCTGCCCCCGAGACCTGACTCCGGATACGGCAGTAGAAGATGGATGGATGGATGGATGGATGGATGGATGGATGGATGGATGCCAGGTGATAGAACATTTCATAAAAACAGACTCTGCATTATAACTTCTATTACACTCTAAAAAACTCACTCCAATATAACTGCACTCGTCCTTCTCTCACATTACATTGGATCACAATGACCAAACAACACAACAAAGACAATGATCCAACTGTACTGCCACGTCTAGACTCAGTGTAGGTCTGTAGGCCTCTTGGACCTTCATGTGAACCACTGCGTGTTGACTGGAGGTGAAACATGACTGACTGCTGTCCTCCTACCTGGACAATGCAATCTCACTTTCATTCTGCTGCAGATGGCCATTTTCATTTTATACCGTCCAAATTTACAGCTCAGGGCGCTGGGACGAATTCCAAATTGTGTGCAGATACAGGCCTACACTTCAAATAATTATGAGAAAAATCCAACGTAAAGAGAGCACTTCCATTAGGAAATAGTCAACATGAAATTTCTTCAAATCTTCTACTGACACCTGCTGGTCAAATTGAATAGTTGCAAATATATGTCATCTAATTCTAATCCTAAACAATATGGCCATTCCAAGTGAAGTATTAAGACAATTAATCAGGTTTGTACTGCTTGATTGAACACATTCATCCCGTTCCAGTGCACTAAAACCCACTTCCCTTCAGGACCGTGTAGTATCTGAATCTATGCATATGTCCTCATGTGATCTTATGTGTATGGCCTGATGTGAACTCAGCGGTGAACCCGCTGCTGCACTCCTTCCCTAAGGATGTTAGGGTCCATATATGGTCTTGTCGTTGCCAAGGTCCACCAAATTGAAACCAGATGGCCATTGGGGGTGCAACTATGGAATGCATACATCCTCCTCCACTTCCTGTATCTTCCTCCCTGGTTGCTGGGGGTATAAGAGGAGATGTGAACAAAGGATCATCGGAGTTGCTCACATCTGGCCCAGAGACATCCCCAGGCTTTTCCATGGTGCCTGTCTGACTCTTGACTTCTTTGAAATAAACCAGTTTTTATCCAACTAAGTCTGTGTCAGTGAAGACTCCTTCAACATCTACATCACCTGAATCCACCAGAAGAATTCACCACAACCGTGTCAGCGAAGCCAAAACTTCCTTGAGTGACGCTGTTTCCCAGCATGCAATGCGAGCTAGCGATTCACAATACTATTTCATCACAAACATGGATGTAAAAAATAAAAAAAGGAAAAAGGGAAAAATGAAACTTCAGGAACACCAACCATTGCAATACAAGCAGAACTGGGCCGAAGTTTTATATTATGTACACCATAATACAGTCTTCTAGTGGACAAGTTATTTAATCCGTGTCTTCCTATGGCATTTCTGTGGGTGGAAGCTCGCCTCAGAGGTCACGTGCTCGGGAAGGTCTAAGACAAGAGCCAATGGTTACTCTTGCAGGGTATCACCTGATACGGGTGAGTGAGTGAACAGAAAATATGGGTCAACGTGTGCAGTCATAAAAGGAGAAGCTTGTTGGCGGAAATGATGCACTACAAGTGAATGTGACGCTCATGAGTGCGATGGATGAGGTAGAGCAGTGCTCCAGAACCCGATTCAGACTACTCTCCCTCCACTTTTTTTGTTTTGTATGAACGTTTAAAAAAAAACAACATAATGATAATCGAATAAGCTTTAGTTTATTAATCAGAATTAAAACAAGTAGGTTTTGCCCTTACAAGGTTGTAGTTTTGTTATAGATGAGTTCCTTTGTTGTAGTTTGGCGCTTGAAAAACTATATATGGGATGTACCATGACCTGAGGGATTTCCTCATCCCATCCCAGCTTGGTTCTGATGCTGAATGTGAATGTATCTTGCTGTACATCCCACTGAGCTCCAAGGGCCCTCTCCATAGGGAGCTGGTCTCTGTCAAGGTTAAGTGTTTTTACCTTTTTAGCTCTCTGCTCTTCAGGAATGGCGGTCAGCACCGAGCGATGATTGCTCACCCACTTATTGAGCTTAAATCCACCTCTACCGCACAGGTCTGTTAGCTGCTGGTACAGATGTATTGCTTGTTCCACCGTGCTGACGGCCTTTAGACAATCATCCACGCAGAAATTTTGACAAACAGTGTTTATAACCTCGGCTGGGAAGTCATGCTGATTGTCGTCAGCTGCTTTCAGCAGGGCGAATGAAGCACAGCTTGGGGATGACACTGCCCCAAAGATGTGGACCAGCATCCTGTGCTCTTGTAGGTCCTTTGTAATGTCCCCATCTGGCCACCAGAGGAAGCGTAAGAAGTTTACATCCTGGTTGGAAACTCTTACTTGATGAAACGTTCCCTCAATGTCAGTCATGAATGCTACAGGGCCTTGGCGAAAACGAAGCAGCACACCTAGCAGTGTACTTGTCAAATTGGGACCCTGCAGGAGCTCTTTATTTAATGATGTTTACTCACTTTCAATCTCACAGCCACTAAAAAACCTGATTGTGATTGAGAGGTCCTCAGCAGCCAATCACTGTTGGGAGTCCAGCCTTCAAACACTCCTCCTGAATCCACAGTCACATCTGTGAGCATCTGGAACTTTGGCCCTGATCCTCCATACCACACAACTTGGGATGACAGCGCCACCTACCTGTATCCTTTCAGCAGCCAGTCCATGCTCTGACCCGTTTCCACTGTGGCCTGTTGTGTCATCTGGACCGGAGTCTGGATCATCAGTGTCCAGGTTCATGGAATCTGTCAGAGTGCCGCCGTCCTGTGATGTAATGATAGAGAATCACTCTATTTATACTAATGTGCAGAACCACTAGAGTGTAATTTCTTCACTGCTGTCAGCAACAAGCATTTGGTGTCACACTGGTGTACAACACTTATGGGTTAATTAATAAGAAATGACATATTTAGGAATCACCCGCAATGCCCAGATTGTTGCTGCTTATCTGCTGATATGAGCCGTCAACTGTTGCAATATAGAACCACGGGCAGGAAATTACAATTAGTGTAGAGTGTATTATAATTTAAAAGTTTACTTATGGTAGTTCTTTAAAGAATTTAGCAGGGATGGAACAGGCTAACGTGACGACGTCACCTCTAACACGGTAGGAGCTGAACCTGCTGTCACGGCGAAAACTCCGTGTTACGTCCCGTCGAGGGGGACCGAGACGCAACATGTGGGACACCTTCCCCCACTCCCAAGCCTCATTAATTTTTCACTGCAGTTGGCAGTTTCAACAAAAAACATTTTATAAATCAGTAAATGAAATAAACAAAACAACTTAACCGGTGGGCAGCAAAGGCTTCAGGTTGGGCCCAGGCCAAAATAATAAACCAAACTCCAACTAACTCGCCTTAAGAACTAACTAAAGAAAGAAAGAGAACCCAAATACAGAAAGGCTAACCTCCCAACATACTTATTAAACAGGAGAAAAGAGGGGACAAAGAAAATGGCAGCCCACCCCTACGGCTGCGTGCTCTAACAGCATTTCAGAAGTGAAATGCTGAAGAAGTGGGAGCGGAGGAGGGATGACCGTCAGGCTGGCTCGACTGCTCCTCCTTCTCAGCCGTGGCGCGTCCAATCAGCAGCTGACATCCAGGACCGCACCTGCAAGGCGTCATCCACTCTCTCTCACACACACACACAGACACAAAGATAGAGGCATCTAGACCCACCTGTGGGTCATATCACCCCCTCTCTTAAGACCTAAACCCTATTAACATACCGACAAACAAAACTAAACAAGAAAAACAGCTCAGTTCCCCCGAAATAAGAATTCCGCAGCTAGTCCACATGATAATGCATCTGCCAACACATTATCAACCCCTCTTCCTGTGGCAAATCTGGAGATTGAAGTCTTGCAGGAGCAGAGACCACCGCATCTACGAGGGCATGATGGTCTGTAAAAACCTGACCCCAAATTAACATCAAGCTGGGCATTGTCAGAAGGAGAGCCAAAGCCTCTTTCTTAACTTCCCAATAATGACTCTGTGTGCGTGCTTGCTTAGTTGTGGCATGTCCCTCTACTTCTATGTCATGGTGCAAAACTGACGTACGGCGGGGGTGGTCAGAAAACAATAGTGGGTGGCTCTCAATTAATTTAACAATATCATGACGGGCTGATGCAGGCAAATGGGACAAAAACGAGCTTAAGTTATTCATAATTTCAGAGTTTCCCAGGTGCGCCGAAGGAACACCAATTTTTTTTTTTTTTTTTCAATGAGCCCTCCCTCCGCCAATGGGCACGGAGGGGGCGGAGGCTCAAGCGACACATTTTTCCGAGCGACGTAACGCCCGGTTCACACTGGACGTGGAAGCGCCACGAAGCGCCGAACGCTTCCATTCGGCGCCCACGTTAATCAATGTGGTGGTTGCGCGGCTCGCGGCATGCATTTGTCGTTTCGGCGTCTGCTCTATTTCGTGCGCGAGCCGCGAGCGATCCTCGTCTATAGTACAGGAAGTCGCTCAATAAAAACGAGAAAATCCGGTGAATTTTCAAAATAAACTAATTTCAAAAATAAAAACCGAATGATAAATTCAATCATATATCATATTTGTATGTTATATTTGTCAGTACATTGTATCAGAGTGCGAGAGAGATTAAACACACACACACACACACACACACACAGACAGAGGAAGACTTGATCAAAATACGTCTGTTTGATCCTAGAGATGCCGGTCAATGATCATTATGAAAGAGGTCTTGTCTTGAGATGGACATCTGAGTGTGTGTTTCTATTTATTCACACACACACACACACACACACACACACACACACACACACACACACGAAAGTAAGCTACGGAGCGGGCTGGCTACGGGGCGAGGGGGGGCGAAAAAAAAAAAAGAAGCTCAAGTGGGAGTGAAAAAAAGACTGCAGCTGAGCAGAAGCGCTTGTCGACCATCGCGGAGCTGTTCCCGTCTGGTGTGAACCAGTTGGAGCCTCGCTCGCGAAATTCGTCGGCGCTCCGCTTCGCGGCGCTTCCACTTCCATTGAAATGAATGGCACGAGCTGCGCTCCTGTTCGCGTCTGGTCTGAACCACTACATTCAGTGCCTTTACATGGCACTAGAGAAAATCGAATTATTGCCTTAGTCCGATTATGATCGGACAACTCACGTGCGTGTAAACACCTTACTCCGATTATGATTGGAGTTTGAGAACTCCGATTGGAATCGGAGAACCCCGACTGAGACACCCAGATAATGCGATTGGAATTCAAATTTCTCTGCCATGCATACGCCTTAATCGGACTATTAACTGGACAATGCGAGTGAGCATGCGCCACGCCTCGCTCTCGCGACTCATGACCGCACAACTACGTCGTCTAACAAAACAGACGGTGCGAAACAACCTGGCAAACGCGAATAAGAATGTTGACATTTGGAGAGAGGATGAGACCGGGGCGATGCTTTCTCTTCTAAAAGAGATGGACATATTAAAATAACGTGCAACGGAGACCTTTTTAAAAAGGGTAGCGCAGCAAATGCAGGGCTCCGGCTTTGCGCACCCCTGAACAAATACGTATTCCTTCGTATTTATATTTCTACTTTTTCGTTCACATTTTTTGTAAGTTAGAAGAATTTTAACTTTGTAAATAAAAGCACAGCAAAGAGATGTTTTTCTGATTTGTTTTTATTTTGGTAATTTCGCTGTTATTCTGCTGGAAACGGCGTGCAGCGGCACCAGCTTCCTCCACGGTCTGCACTTTAATGAGCGTGTGTATAACTGAAGACACCGTTCCTTTGCATAACTTGTACACAAACTCTCCCACCAGTCTGCGCAGAACCCGAATCCAACAAGAACGAGATTTTGGGGTCCATAGCGACGGCACAAAGCGTAGCATCGAAGTGTTGTTGTAGCCCTCCAACAGCAAACAACGTTCTTGTCTGCCTTTTAAAATAACCATGAGCACAAGAAATAGGGTACACCTTATCTGCAAAGCAAGTAACACGTACATTATGAACTATCGTTCCATATCACAATAGATTTAATATGTCAACCGAAAGCAGCTGACTATATATATACATATATATATATATGTATATATATATATATATATATATATATATATATATATATATACATATATATATATATATATATATATATATATACATATATATATATATACACATATATATATATATATATGTATATATATATATATATATATATATATATATATATATATATACATATATATATATGTATATGTATATATTAATTAACCTCTGTCATTGAACTCCATATTATTAGTATGTTGTTGTTTTTTTTTAAATGCTCATACAAAAAAAAAAGTGTTACAGCCACTTGTAGTGCATTATTTTCGCCAGCAAGCTTCTCATGTTACGACTGACTACATTGATCCATATATTCCATATACTCACCTGAATGACATGCCCTGCAGATCCCCTGCAAGGGCCACGAGGGGTGCTGCACAACCAGCACGTGACCTCTACCATGTGCTTCCACCCACGGAAGTACCATAGGAAGACACGGATTAAATAGTATGGCTTGTCCACCAGAAGGCTGTATTATGGTGTACATAATATAAAACTTCGGCCCAGTTCTGCTTGTATTGCAATGGTTGGTGTTCCTGAAGTTTCATTTTTCCCTTTTTCCCTTTTTATTTTTTACATCCATGTTTGTGATGAAATAGTATTGTGAATCGCTAGCTCGCATTGCATGCTGGGAAACAGCGTCACTCAAGGAAGTTTTGGCTTCGCTGACACGGTCCTGAAGGGAAGTGGGTTTTAGTGCACTGGAACGGGATGAATGTGTTCAATCAAGCAGTACAAACCTGATTAATTGTCTTAATACTTCACTTGGAATGGCCATATTGTTTAGGATTAGAATTAGATGACAACTTGTTCACAATATTTGCAACTATTCAATTTGACCAGCAGGTGTCAGTAGAAGACGAAATTTCATGTTGACTATTTCCTAATGGAAGTGCTCTCTTTACGTTGGATTTTTCTCATAATTATTTGAAGTGTAGGCCTGTAGTTGATGACGAATCACGGTGTGCTAACGCTACTCAAACAGCTTAGATGAAAAAAGGGAGTGTGATTTGGGTTTGTGGTACATTATGACAATCTTGGACTTGCAAGACTGAGGCGATGGTTCAATTCCCATCAATGTGTATTATATATGTGTTATTTAGCTCATCTATTCTACATTTTAAATAGATCACATTTGACATCTGACCCACTGAACACTTACTATTGAACATATTTTTAAACTATGGGCTATTTAGTCTTGTTTTAGGATATAATATAATTCATTGCACAAACTGTGAGGCTCAGTATAAGAGCTATAGTCTACTACAATCAGTCGTGCCAAAAAAAAGACATTGTCTTTATTTTTCATTTTTATTTTATTGTGTCAGCATTGAACCATACAAGCATGTAGTGTTGTCCAACAAGAATGCATGGCGAATCAAATCCCAAACAACCTATGAAACAATGAACACGTTTCCATTGCACTTCATTTTATTGAGCACTAGATGACCTCCTCGAGCATTGTGTCATTGAAGCCTCGAGTAATGAACCATTTTTTGAAACAAGTGTCGAAGCTTCAACAAAGCCTCGATCGGCCATCACTACCTACGGCTGCGTGCTCTAACACCATTTCAGAAGTGACTAACTGCAGAGTAGGGAGCGGAGGAGGGACGACCGTCAGGCTGGCTCGACTGCTCCTCCTTCTCAGCCGTGGCGCGTCCAATCAGCAGCCGACATCCAGGACCGCACCTGCAAGACGTCATCCACTGTCAGACACACACACAGACACAAAGATAGAGGCACCTAGACCCACCCGTGGGTCATAACACTCCGTGTGGATCTTTTCACTCTGGCATTGAAAGGGGGTG
Organism: Nelusetta ayraudi; assembly: GCF_046127955.1. Taxonomy (NCBI): domain Eukaryota; kingdom Metazoa; phylum Chordata; class Actinopteri; order Tetraodontiformes; family Monacanthidae; genus Nelusetta; species Nelusetta ayraudi. The sequence continues at coordinate 738,506 of NW_027466088.1, forward strand.
CTAGCGCTAGCCGTTTGCTAAGCTATGTACAGACAGCACCACCGCTTGCCGAACCACATAGTCACACCGTTTATATACAACAACTCGTCATCAATATCTCTAAAGTAGAAGTCAAGAACTTTTTTCAAAAACGATAACTAACTCAAACTTTTTTGTGTGTTTATAAAAACAAACTAAAACAAACTTAAATTGAAGTCATATTTCACTTCGTTTACGTCTGTCAAATGAATATTTGCCCAGGAAAATCGTTTAGTTTTACGCAGCAGCACCTAAATGCACCTCGCGTTCTGTGACGTCACCCCTCTTTCACAGCAGTATGTTGACGAGCGACTCGCGGCGGGAAAGTCTGATATGCCACTTTTTCCCAATACCACGAAGAGAGTGACAAAAGCCAATGTCTTCTGGTGGAAAGACACAAAATATGTGGCTTGCTTCTAAAAAGGGAAAAACCCCGACAAACCTCCATTTAAGAAGCTCGCACAAAGCAGTAGTGAACATGTTTAATGAGATTGGGAAGTAGACACGACAGTTTGACTCAGTTGACTCAAATATCCTGTGGCGATGAGAGTGGTTATGGCTATCTGATAAAGCAAGATTTAATATTGGGAATTTAACAAAATTGAAAGGAACCGACAACGCCACCCTGGGAATTTCACCCAGGGAGTTCTACTAAACACAAAAGTAATAATTAGGCACACAGGTAAGTTCTACGAGGAAGGAGTAGGAGACGTGGTTCAGAATGTTTAAAATATCAAACCAACTTTTATTCAACATTTAAAAATAAAAGGAACAAACAGACCAACACTTAAAACAGAGCTACTGAGCTCCTTATTCTTGGTGTAGAAACTGAGGCTTACCGATGAGGGGGCCAAACGGGGGAGGAACCAAAGAAAACAAGGAACACCCCACTCACACGTGACACACCTGCAAAGAAAGTGAAGTGCAAAAAAAAAGAAGAAAACAACCACAATCCCGGGTCACAGCACTCGAAGGGGCCCACCACCCGGGACACCGCCACCACCAGCAGCTCTCAGCGACTACAAAAGAAAAGATAAACAGTTGGTTACTAAAAGTTCCCTAAAATCTGTCACATGGACTGAAATAGCAAGAAAAACAAACAAACAATGCAATTACACACACACACACACACACACACACCAACCAAGTTCCCACCAACCACGCACACGCATACACGCACGCACACCACTGTGGCTGGACCGGCGACTTGATAGTGTAACGTCTGCTGTCTGAGGGTCAGCAGTGGCGACGTAAGCAAACGAAGAAAAACACAACGAGAACGGAAAAACAACAAGTAAAACCAAGGCGGGACGGAAGCAACATGCACCGTCCACCGTCTGTACGGGGCAGCTAGCACAATCAAGTGCGGGCGAAGCAGCAGTGTTCCTGCACTTATCTTATAGGACCGAGTTTTGGGCCACAGGTCTTGATCACCAAGCGTCCTCCAGGTGAGGAGAACAACGAGGAGGCTCTGCGCAGCTTTGTGCTCGCAGGCGGCTGTAGTGTGCCGGTGAGGTGTTCAGGAAGCACTGTAAAAAGAACGGACAGGTGAGGTACCTATGCTAATAAGCCATAATAATTTAAATGCTAAAATGTCCGCACCTGATCCTCTTAAAACTCGGGCACACAAAGCGGATGTTCAGTGTCCCATTGACCACAATGGACCACTAAACAAAGCTTTTAAGAAAAATGCGAAATGAAGCAACTGAGAGCTAAAACAACATGCAAACAATGCCACAGTGCAGCTTTTCTCAAACGGATCAATTTTGAAATCATTTTAATCAACTCTGTCTTCATTGATCAGAAGCTTTTTGCAGATTTGGAATTAAAACATTTTAACTGCAGGAATCATAAAATCGTCTCATCAGTGACGTTTATAGAGCCATTAAAAAATTAAATATGTGCTGAAGAGACGAACGGCGGTGTAAGAGGCCTGTGTGACCAGCAGGGGGCAGCAGAGGACCGACAGCCGCAAGTTCCTCCTCAGAGAGGCCTGACAAGGTTCTGCACCTTCAGCTCCTCCAGGAGGTCCTCAGCAAAGTGTCAGTTTGTTGGTTTTTTTACCTCGGTCGGCAGAGTCACAGTATGAAACTTGTAGCCAGGGGGCGCTGCAGCTCACTCAACACCTACAAGGTTTGAAAAGGAAATTGAGTGGAATTCATCTGGAATGAAAAGAAAAGCACAACTACAGGCTACTACACTACTACACGGCACACACGCCGCAATGCCGGCCAGGAAGAGGCCCGGAGCAGCAGGCCCCCGGACCGGAGGGCACCCGCCCCACGAGGAGCCAGGGCAAGATGACAGGGAGGCAGATACCCCAAGGAGAAGGGACACCACCCGGGGCGAACAGACAGCAGAGCCCGTCCTCCGGACGGGGCCCCCCAGGGCAAGCGAGACCGGACTCATCCCCATTACAGGACCCAGCCCCTTCACCCACCGGGAGGATCGGTACCCAAGGCAGGCCCGGGCACCCAGAGGCCCCCCCCCTACGGACCCAGTATGGCGCATCGCCGCAAGTGGCGAGGTCCCCATAGGCCCAGCCGGTCTCGCACCCCAGGGGCACCGGACTGCACAGGGCCCATCCAGAGTGGGAAAGATGCTGGATCCCGCCCCCGCTAGCAGGCCGACCCCACTGTGTGTAGGGGTGTCAGTGTGTGTATATGTGAACTTGCTGGTGTGTTGAACTATGGTGCGTTTAAAATGGAGGGGTGGTAAGGCCCTGGGGCAACCACACTGCTGCTGAGCAGGGCGGTGGCCGCAGTGCATGAACCACCCCCCCAGTTCCAAAGTGTCTATAATGCCATTAAGATTGGAGAGGGTCTTAAGGCCAGAAGGCCGGGCAGCGATCACCCAAGACACAAATCCCCCGAAACAGAAGAAAATAAATAAATTAATTAAAAATTTAGGGGAAAAAAACATTTAAAAAACACCTATTATGTGACCAGGGAGGACTCCCGGTCAGGGCGTCCCCTCAGCGACATCGGGGCCGGGGACACCACAGGGATCCAGGAGCCAAAGGGGGCCCGCCCCCCACCGCACCGCACCACCCGGGCACACAGGAGCGGTAGCCGGCGAACGCGCAGCCCCACCCCAGGCATGCGACCCCACCGCGTACAATCCAGCGCCAGTCCCCAGACACAGGGACGGACCAGCCCTCCCCCCGGAGCACCACCCACCCAACCCCCGACCCCCCACCAACCCTGCATTAACTGTGCAGTGTGAGCAGGTCTGAGAAGTGGTCATGCCCATCTGAAACATCCGCTGCCCGGTGTAGTGGATCCTGTGGAGTACTTTAAAATGTATTAATTGTAGAATAGGTTGTTTTATCAGTGAAAAGGTGTTCAGGCAGATTGTTCTCCAGAAATTAGAGTGAGGCTGGAGAGACAGGTCTCTTTCCCAATTAACAATTGGGATAGAAATCGTGCGATCTGTATTTGTAAGCAACTCACTCCAATAGAACTGCACTCGTCCTTCTCTCACATGACATTGAATCACAATGACCAAACAACACAACAAAGACAATGATGCCACTGTGCTGCCACATCCAGACTCTGTGTAGGTCTGTAGGCCTCTTGGACCTTCATGTGAACCACTGCGTGTTGACTGGAGGTGAAACATGACTGACTGCTGTCCTCCTCCCTGGACAATGCAATCTCACTTTCAATCTCACAGCCACTAAAAAACCTGATTGTGATTGAGAGGTCCTCAGCAGCCAATCACTGTTGGGAGTCCAGCCTTCAAACAATCCTCCTGAATCCACAGTCACATCTGTGAGCATCTGGAACTTTGGCCCCGATCCTCCACACCACACAACTTGGGATGACAGCGCCACCTACCTGTATACTTTCAGCAGCCAGTCCCATGTTCTGACCCGTTTCCACTGTGGCCTGTTGGCTCATCTGGTCCAAAGTCTGGATCATCAGTGTCCAGGTTCATGGAATGAGTCAGTGTGCCGCCGTCCTGTGATGTCATGATAGAGAATCACTCTATTTATACTAATGTGCAGAACCACTGGAGTGTGGAAGCAGACAGTTACCATAATCCAAATGAAAAAGCAACAGCAGAAATGCTTTTTCATTTTAAGAACGTGGCTGCATTATTTGACTCATAAAAAAAATCGTTAATAAATAATCCAAACTGCATTTTCATTTTCTTATTCATGACTGCTTATTCTTGTACTTAATTCAAATGAAGGAAAACACATTTGAGATTTAATTTTCAAAACATGCACCAGCAAAGAGTTACCAAAATTCAATATGAAATGTAAAATTCAAAAATGAAAAAGCAATAGCAGAATGCTTTTTCATTTTAAGAACGAAGCTGCATTATTTGACTCATAATTAAATTCATTAATAAATATTGCTATATGCATTTTCATTTTCTTATTCGTGTCGCACCTTTTATGACACAATCAAAAAGAAAACTGAGGGCATTGCTTTTTCATTTTCGTGGTCCTGCCCTGCACAAGAGTTACCACAACTCGAAAACGAAATCGCAATCTCAAAGTTTGATTGTGTCATAAAAGGTGCGACACGAATAAGAAAATGAAAATGCATATAGGAATATTTATTAATGATTTTAATTATGAGTCAAATAATGCAGCTTCGTTCTTAAAATGAAAAAGCATTTCTGTTATTATATTCTTATTTTAATTTGGATTATGGTAACTGCTTCCATATAAAACAAATACATCCATAAATATATACAATGTGAGAATTGTTTCTTGCAAGAGCTGTACTTCAACCCATGACCATCGATAAAAGTGTACACATCTAATCGTAAACAATCTGCTGCAACCTGAATTTCCACTTCTGTGTCTATAAACCAGTCACAGCTTGACTGATGGCTCTGAAGAAGCAGTTTCCATCAGCCTCTACATTCTCATTTGTACACGGCGAACCTAATGGGCCATTGCAATCAGAAATTGGAAAACTCGCACGGTCCAAATGATTCTTCAAGTTTTTGCAAAGGTCTAAACAAACATCAACATCAAGGGGAGAGAAGTTACACTCTTCATTGGTCACAGCACTGACAAACTCTGCGTCAGAATTATCCATGTCAAAGTGAGGAGTTTTGCTCTTCTGAAGTGACTCACTGTTGCCAGCTGGTGCTGGAATTTTAAACCGTGACCGGTTTCGCCTTGATGAAAAGAACCATGCAGAACCTTGGCTAATCTAATACCAGTGCCATGATCTGCCACTGCATCTTCACTAGTACTAACTGATGATGGATCACAAATCACGAGGCGTAGAACGAGCGGAGCAGTCAGAGGCAACAGAAGAAGAAAGAAAAGCCTCCTTAGCTTAGTTGATCTTCTGTGTTGCCTCCTGGACGGTGCTGGCCTCCTCTGGCTTGGTGCTGGCAACCACGGGAGCCACAGGAACCACGGGCACAGCTCTGGTCATCTGTGGCGTCGCCTCCACCTGATTAAAATAAGAAAGATGTGATTTTATGCCAATAAACATAGAAAGGAAAGCACTAGGCTTTACACGATCACGATTTTTGTGCCGATCACCGATCAGTGAGTTTAAATAAACCGATCACCGATCACTGATCCGATCACGTTAGGGGCAATAAATACTTGTTTCTGTACATCCCTTGCCTTCTCACGAGCACCGTCTAAAGTTGTTTGCTTTAGCATCCGTTTCAGAGTTTGCTTTTCTTTTTCTTTCTCCGCGTGTTTCTTGAACTCGACATGCTCCTCCGTGTGTATCTTTTCCAAGTGCCTGATTAAATTTGTGGTGTTGAAATTTTTTGCCACAATTCCCCCGCTAGGTACTGTAGCGTTGCATATATTGCAGATAGCTTGTGCTATGTCTGTTTCTCTCACTTTGAAAAACTTCCACACCCCCGACACGTTTGTTTGTGTCACCCATGGATGTTGCTGTCGTGAAGATTCAAAGAAACTTTATTGTCCGTCACATAGCGACAGTACTCAAAACAGGAAGAGGCACGAAGACGAAAATTAAGGTTTTTGAATGATGAATCATTAGCTCTCGGATACAAACAAATAAACATGTCGATGCTGTGAAACTACTTTGGAGGAAATGAGACAGATTAAAAAAGTTTCAACACGACCATGACGTCATTGATCGGTGATTCATGACATGACGCCCGATCATGAACGTTTCTAAAAATTCCAAATATCGGCCGATCCGATACAGCCGATAAGATCGGTGTAAAGCCTAGAAAACACACACAGGTGATGAAGTGGAAATGAATAAGTACAAACCTGCAGCACTGCTGTGACATTGCTGGAGGCAGACTCAGTCATGTGGACAGTTGAACGTGTTGCCCACACCTGCAAATACAAGGACACAAAGTAACGTTTAAAGAACTGCATTTATTGTCCTATCACAAAGATGCACACAATGAAATACACATATCCCAAATACCAACATCTCACTTGTTTGTTTTGGTTTTTGAGGCAACGTGTGCTGATCGACGTCTCAGGCTGGACATCTGGAAGAACATAAAGAAATGAATTCATAAACAAAGTAACACACTAATTAAACTGTACATGTACTGTACATATGTGATCTTGTGTTGATAATAGGGGTGGGGCGATACGGCTAACCCACGATTCGATACTGTGACGATATTTGGCCCACGATAATGACAACATCACGACACACGATATCTTCGATATCTTCGAAATTTTGCAGACGATATTGTCATAACCCGGCTCAAGAGTTATGACAATAACGGAAGGGACACTGCGGATTGCGATTAATCAAAAGGTTTATTATAACAAAATAGATAATTGTAAGCAAAATAATGAAATATATGGTGTGTGTTTGTCAGTATTCATCAGTAATGTAAGTGTGGATGAGTGAATAATAGGATGTGGGGTGTTGTCAGGTGCAAAACAGAACAGAAGAAGCTGAGAGTCGGCCAGACGCCCATGGCTGCTGGATGGAGAATGGGGAAGAGACCGAGCGGCACACACAGTCGGCCTTTTATCCTGCGGGGGGCATCGGCACAGGTGTCCTAATCGGAAGATGCCACTCCCACATCCACCGCTACCTAGAAATGGGAAAACAGCTGGGAGCCACAACAAGTTATATAGAGAAAGGGTCGTCACAATATGTGACTGAAAAAGAAAAAAATACCCATAAAAAGGAAAATGCCTGTGATCTTGCATTTATTCCAAAACTTTGTATAATGTACAAACAAACGTGCACTGCACAAGCAAACATATTAAAGTGCATGAACATTAATAACTTTCATGTAAACAAGGACAGTGCTTTCTGGTAATGTAAAGTCAGTAGCAACTTGTCTTATCGCAACTTGGGGACTTGGGATATACAAACCGACGGGAAGAGGAAAGAGGGAAAAAAATCCTTTCACTGCCCCGATTCTGAAAATCAATAAAAAAAAATGATGTAGACAAAATAAATAAATAAATAACCGCGTCCCCAAAATATACGGGAAAAAGTGAAGTGCGTCCCCCATCAGTTCATTACGGGACAGGCTTTTTAGTTGCCAAATATGGGACAATCGCGTATTTTACGGGAGGGTTGGCAACCCTATCTAGACCACAGACGGAAATTAAATGAGGTTTTGTCATTTTCCCTAAAAAACGGGACAAATTGTGTCCCGGGAGAGATTTTATCTTTCCCGGGACAGGTGGACAGGTGGTGTTTGGAAAAAAATATTGATATTTGCCGTCAGTGTATCGATTATTTATTGCGACAGAAAGCACAAAAATATATTGCAATATTGATTTTTTTTTCACCCACCCCTAGTTGATAAGTGTATGAATAATTGTGTGAATGTTACCGTGGCAGCTGGGGAAACCCTGCCAGATGACTCCACGACGGTCTCCATGTGGTCCAGCAGCACAGCCTCACTGAACCACACGGGATTGGACGGGATGTCTGTGTGAAATGCAGTCTCAACAGCTGTTGGTACTGTCTATAAAAAAAAGAGGAGAGGAAATCAGAGTCAACTTAGGATAAGTGTTCATTTTTAAAATAAAAAGTTGCACAGTTTGACAAATACACGATTGGGGGAAAAAAAAAAAAAAAGAGGGATGAACAGGTTACCTCAACCTCCTGTCCAACAAGAGTCCATTCAGGAGCAGGTCCATACACTGGCATGTGGACAGGACCTGTCACAACCACTCTGGGAGACACCCTGGGCGATGATTGGTTGTGGCACAACACCCCTGGCCTAGGTGAAGGGGGTGCGAGCTGATGGAGCACTGCAGCATGCAGACGCTCCACCAAAATCAGTCCTGAGGTGCACGTAAACAGAAAACAACATGTTAACACATATTTGTCATATCAAATGAAGAGCAAGTAAGGCTGAAGAAGGCAAAACTTACACCATCATAACACCACCATGTACAGCTGACGAAGGGGGAGGTGATCGGCCATATACACAAATGTTAAACCTGGAAGAAGTGTCACATAATCAATTATGTAATCACACAATTCTAAGAAATATCTGTTAGCACAGTGTCACTGAAGAGAAAAAAATACAACAAAAATATGTATTTTACACACCCATGCGTGCAGCAACACGATGATATACTTGACGTAGCGCTGTTTGTAGTTCTGGCTTGACAGTCAGGCGAGGTGGAAAGTCAAGCACAAACACCTACAAAATAGTTGTATAAAAAAAAAACCAAACAAACATAAAAATGCAAAATAAATTCATGAATATTCTTGTTATTGAACTATGGATCATGGAATTACTTGATATTGATAAAACAAAGTGGCGATGACATTCATGTGTTCAAATTTGTTTGTCACAGCAGATAAACAAACCTTGGGCCAGCGGTCCAACACAGTTGCCAGTAGCGCAGCAAAATCCTGGGCGGAGTCTGTTACAAGCCCGTGTTCAAGGTTGTTGCCCGGGCCGAGAACACAAAACCATCCACAAGTGGACAGAGATGTGAGTCTCCCACCACCAGAACAAAAACATAAAGAAACTCGTGGCTTGACAAAATCACGACCCATACCTTCTTGTCTGGTTGCTGGGCCTTAAGAACGAACTTGCACTGTTTTGTCAGTCAGTAGCAAAACGGGCCATCTTCGCACCCAGGTCGCTGACCAGTACCACGCCCTGTGTAAATTGACAAAAAAGAAAAATCTAAATATGTTTTTGTAAGATTTATTTGGAATACAACATAACAACACAGGCAGAACATGAAATCATGAACGTGGAAGTACTCACAACGTTCAAAGTCCTTCCGAGGTGGAAAAGGTGTCCAATCCCGTTTTTGCTCCAGGCGTCGTTTCATGGCCAGAGAGCGACGGAATGCCTTGGTGTTCGGCATCTGAACAATGAAATGAAAGATTGTGTCATTTTCAATGAAGGACAATGATAACACAAGTTTACAGAAAAAAGTGATGTTTTCTCACACACGACATCAAAACACAGAAAGGTTTCTGTACCTTTGCAGCTGGAGACGATGAGCTTAAATCAAAAAAGCAAAAGAAAATGTGTATGTGTACTCTTGGACCCTAACCCTAATGCCATACAAGTCTATGGGGTGAAATTTCAACTTTGTCCTACAGATATGGGGCCACTTGCTTTTTCATCAGGAGCCCCCAAGAAGCGCCCACGCCAAATTTGGGGCTTCTAGTACTTGAGGAACCCCGAAACCCTAACCCTAATTTCAGCTAAGCCTAACCCTAACCCTAGTTTCAGCCTTATTGTTAACCCTAATTCAATGCAAGTCTATGGGGTGAATTTTCAACTTTGTCCTAGAGACATGGGGCCACTTGCTTTTTCATCAGGAGCCCCCAAGAAGCGCCCACGCCAAATTTGGGGCTTCTAGTACTTGAGGAACCCCGAAACCCTAACCCTAATTTCAGCTAACCCTAACCCTAACCCTAACCCTAGTTTCAGCCTTATTGTTAACCCTAATTCAATGCAAGTCTATGGGGTGAATTTTCAACTTTGTCCTAGAGACATGGGGACACTTGCTTTTTCATCAGGAGCCCCCAAGAAGTGCCCACGCTAGATTTGGGGCTTCTAGCCAATGAGGAAAAATTTGGAGCAGACACGACAGGGTTACAGCTGAGAAGGCACTTAAGATCCTCAAAGGACTGTTGCCACTCACTAGACCAAACAAATGGTTTCAATGGACTGGTTAATTCTTCTCTCGTGGCCGGCAGCTCCACTGCCTTAGTGCTGGAGATGAACGCTCAGGGGTGCCGCCAGGAATTTTGGGCCCCCTGAAAAAAAACAAAAACAAATGGGCCTCCTTTGCGCAGCGCTTGTCAAAAGCTTCCCATCACTCAAAAAATACAGTATAGTTCAATAATAGTGCTTGAGTCCATCTTTGACAGTGTCAATGTATTTTTATTGTGAATTCTCCTAAAAAGCAAACTCTTAACATTGATGAATGATTCATGAAAAAAACACTTGATGTTTCTCGGACAAAGTTGAGCTTTGACCTTCATAGACTTGCACTGCATTAGGGTTTAGCGATAAGGCTGGAATTAGAGTGAGGGTTTCGGGGTTCCTCATGGGCTCGAAGCCCCAAATTTGGCATGGGTGTGTCCAGGAGGATCCTGATGAACCTGAAAGTGGCCCCATGTCTCTAGGACAAATTTGACCTTTGACCTCCATAGACTTGCATTGAATTAGGGTTAACGATAAGGCTGAAACTAGGGTTAGCTGAAATTAGGGTTAGGGTTTTGGGGTTCCTCAAGAACTAGAAGCCCCAAATTTGGCGTGTGCGCTTCTTGGGGGCTCCTGATGAAAAAGCAAGTGGCTCCATATCTCTAGGACAAAGTTGACCATTGACCCTCATAGACTTGTATGGCATTAGGGTTAGCGATAAGGCTGGAATTAGAGTGAGGGTTTCGGGGTTCCTCATGGGCTTGAAGCCCCAAATTTGGTGTGGGTGTGTCCAGGAGGATCCTGATGAACCTGAAAGTGGCCCCATGTCCCTATGACAAAGTTGACCTTTGACCCTCATAGACTTGTATGGCATTAGGGTTATCGATAAGCGATACAAACCTGGTGAGTTTAAGACTTAGTGACTCTACGTACATGAATGTATGGGGTACCCCGTCCTTACTTTGTTCCAACCTTCCCTCCACAAACCTGGCTGTCCAGTGCAGAAGTCAAAGTGAGAGAGAGAACAAAGAAGGAAGAGGGCCTGTGACGCCGCTGCTGATTGGCTCGTTGGTCGGTTGAATGAGCCAATTCTAGAGCTCCCCTCGGTGTCCACACACTGCAAAATATATCTAAGAAATAAACACTTAAATTGAGAAAGAACAGGCTAGAAACAAGTCAAATTATCTGCCAATGCAGTAAGATATTTAGACTTGGTAAGATTTCTTAAAATAAGACGATATATCTAGGCATTTGAAGAATGGAAAAACTCTTGAAATAAACAGTAAAGTACTCATTCCAAGGACTGTACTAAGTCAAATAAACTTGATACTAGCTTCTCAATTCTTTTTTCACGTTTGCTTCTTTCTTAATTTGAATGAAAAGATCTTAAAACCAGACCTACTAACAGTGCAATTCTTCTTAATTTAAGTGTTCACAATATTAGCTTTTTTTTCTCAAAATGAGACAAAGCATCCACCCCCCCTACGCCCATTCCCCCCCCCAAAAAAGATAATTCAGCAAACAGAATTAATATTGTCAACAACTATTTATTCACTTAAATTGCTGACAGTGCCTTCACTGCCTTGTAATAAAAACGTCACTAAGGCATTGCATCTTAAAACAATCTCAAGCAATCATTTCTAGAACGCAAGTAATGTTGTGTTGTTACAATATTCACCGTCATCATTATTGAATATTGATTCAGATTCCCTGACACAAAAAAAACAAAAACAGTATGGGGACAGCATATAGTGTTGTGTTCCTATCACCATTGATAACATGTTTGTTCCAACAGACTCCCACCCACCCTCAAGTTTCAACTACCAGGGGAGTGTATCACTACCTATGCCTAGTACACAGCTCTACTCCCCAATAAAATCTTTCCATTCTGCCATGGTCTTTTTTGTATGAGGCTGTGGTGTCTCACTCATGGATAGTATCCTGTAGCACTTCTGTCTGAATGACAGAGAGAAGGGTTGCCACACACTTTTGGATATGTGAGGTGCAGGGCATAGTAGTAATCCATCAGATGAAGCAGACCGTCACTCAAGTCTTCCTTGGCAAGCGTGGTGGCGGGAGTGGCTCCAAGACAGATGAGACAGCGGGTCCCATCAAACAGCAACACAGGGGTGCAGAAAGACCTCTTCTGCGAGTACATTGTGGGATCTTCTGTTGGCTAAAGAAAAAGAAGAAGGAAACGCCACATCCATGCATGGAACTATGAAGTGTTGAATGTGAGAAAATGCGAACAAACTTTCGCCTGAATGACATGAAGCAGTGCCTCACTGGCATGTCCCACTCACCTACATCCAGCGTTATGCGTGGCTTCATCACTTCATTTTTTTTCCAAACACCATAAAATTACACATTGGTGCAGAAGTCTTCCCATCTCTTTTTTTAGTTCATCAATGAATTTTCTGTTGCCCTTATCCAGAATGCGCCGCAGCTCATTCATCGCCTATAATGCAAGTCAGTGTTAAAATCTGCAAAAATGCTTGCTTTTCATCATAAACCAAAACAAGTTAATCACTTACACGATAAAGATAAACATGAATATGCATCCAGGATCTTTGTTGGCCTTGTCCTGTTCTTTCAGAACATCACTATCAATGAAGGATCTTCTTGCTTGAAACTGCAGGTCAAGAATTTGGGAGACAGCATCTTGGTTGGGTTTTGGTTTCTTCTACAGCTCCTGCAGGGTCTGATAATGTCTGGCCTGTGCTGTCAGACCATCTTTGGCTGATGAAATGGAGGAGACAAATCAGTAAATCAGTCAAATGGATGAAATTGTTTGGAGCATCAAAATATATCAAATGACAATTCAAATGTAAAAATGCCTGTGATATATCATGATATCCAAAACTATCAAAACATTGCCTAGCTTTCATACATTATCATTATTATTAAAAATGGACATGTTTCTACTTATGTGAAGTGTGGCCATTATCAGAACTGCGCCCTGGTGTGTGACACAAAATAATTGTTGATCCACCAATTGAGTCTGCATCATGATCTTCTTCTTGGTCACTTGCTGAGAAGTCAATGCGATGCCTTTTCTTCTTGTGGCCCCTCTCTGGTGAATCTCTTGTGAAGATTCTTGTAAGTGCTCGCCTGTGGTAAATAAAATTTCACTCATTGAAAGAACAAATAAAGATGGAAAGTGAACATGCACAGATAAAAAAAGTATCAGCCAAAAATAACCACACGCTTCAAAATCTAAGTGCGCAAAATAATATAATCACTTACATGTTTCATTGTTTTGTCTTAATCCTTCAGCATGGGATAATACTCCACTAGTCTTTGAGACATTGCAGTGACTTCATGCTTAGAAGGGTACCGGACCCCCTCTCCTTGCTGACTGGCTCTCAAGATAGAAATCATGCTGGTGACAGTGTTTCTCACCAGCCTGCGTCTCAGCTCTTTGAACATGACACATTTCCCCTCACTGGCAGTGCGGGCCATCTGGAAGTAGTGCTTACGAGCTTGTGAAGAGAGAGAGAGAGAGAGAGAGAGAGAGAGAGAATTTCGTGTATACAATATAATACAAAGTACTGTAAATACGGCAGGGATTGACAGAAAAAAAAAGATAACCTTAATCAACCGATGTAGTTTGTCCTAATAGAGTTGCCGTATGTGACGTTGTTGGCATTCGCCCACTGGACAGAGGCGACTGCCAATTACGTCACATACGGCAACTCTATAAACGTACCGCGATCTATCCATATATCACGTTCGAACGCGATGTAGAGGTATGTCCCAATGGAGTTGCCGTATCGGCAGTCACTTCTGCCCGGAACGATTCTGCACCCGGACTAATTCTGTACCTACACCTCGTTGACGGGGGGGAAGCACGCTATCGCTATCGCGCTACACTAACTCGGCAAAGTTACGTGCCGACAAAGTTTCGTTGGGGGGTGCGGTGTTGGGGGGTTATGACTGGCTTCACGCGGGCCGGACAGAGACACGCAGTGGGCCGGATGTGGCCCGCGGGCCGGGGTTTGCCCATGTCTAGTATAGACAACATATTGTGGAGGAGCAGGAAGCTGTAGGGTCCTCTTTGGGCTGCTTTTCACCAAAGGAGTGGATGTCTGAGGACAGATTGGAGATGTTCCTCCTGGTGAAGACACAGTTCCTGGCTTCATTCGGGGCAGCCTTGTCTGGTACGGTGGAATTCTCAGCCGAGAGGAAACCAGATCCAAAACATTATGAACAAGAGAGAAACAATAGACACAATTAGGAAAAAAGAAAAAAAAAGTGTTATGCTCGATGTTTTCAGAGCAAAGTAGGTAACCAATCACATCTACACTAATAAGGGCCCAAATCCGTTTCCTCCTAAGAAAGTGTTCTGGTCCAGGAAAAAGGTCTCTCAAATCATCACGACTGAGGGTGTGGAGCAAGACTTCATCGATGTTGGCAGCTATAAAGACAGTCCAATCATTAACAAACCTTTTAGACTTAACAACTCATACATTTTTTCACTAATGAATTTAATTCAACTTGACAAGTCAAACCAAGTTTGTTTTGTGCCAATTTCTGTTATCAGAATTAATTGTAAATGCAATTCAGTTTAGACATTTTGTCTCAAATTTGTAAAATACTTCTTTTTGAAATCAGTGTCAGCATACAGTTATTTTAATTACTTAGCGGACCAATCAAATTCATGGAAATTTTTTCATACCTACACATGACATACCATTTAAAATTGATACTGTGACATCATCCAGCTCATCCATTATTGGACCCGGTTTGGATGTCCATTTCATTTCTCCTCAATCTGGCAGGGGAAAAAAAATCATCATATTAAGGTCACAATTAGGACAAGCTAGCCTTCCGACTCAAGATCCGTTTTTTTACAATGCCCATCTGCCATGGATCCCAAAGTTCCCATGCAATTAAAAGTTGTGACACCTTATCTGAATGATAACCCTAGACAGCTCAACGGATTGCTAGTCATACAGACAACAATCAAAATTGGAGTGAAACTTGTAACCACAATGCCTGCAACATGGTGGTACTTATGGTAATAATCAACAAATACCAGTGTTCTTTGTGACAAAATGACAACATCTGATAGGATTGTGCCACCTTGAACTGCAATCAACTTAAATATTGATAAAAACAAGCAAATTGTACCTAAACTACATCTTCAATCAATCCAATTTGAGCACCCTCTACCCCATAAACTGAAGAAACTGCAATACAAACTTGGTAGTACAGTATTTCGTCATGCCACATATAACTAGGAATGCTAATTGCTTGTTCACATGACTAGAATTGCAGTACATCAATCCAATACAAAATACACACTTGTCATCAAGCTCATAAATCCATCGAGTCGATATGAGCACGTGCAAGGAGTCGGACTCCGTGAGTTCACGTAAACAGAGCGTTGCGTTTGCGTAAATTATGCACGGCTATCGAGCTAGAAGCCGAGTCCGATTTGGTGCACACAACCACACTATAATGCCTCTCAATGTCCTAACCCATGCCACGCAACAAACGTGAAGAACCGATTTGAGTTTCTCACGGGACCAGCAGTGAAGTCACAACCGTCGCCCCAAATGAAATGTCGCAGCAGGAGCCTGAGGATTTTCTGAGTCAACATGCTGATCAACAGGTAACGTAATGTTGGCTTCCTTGACGACATTAGACAACTCCCTGTTTATATTTTATTCATATTTTAGTACAAAGCCTCCTTGTTTTATGATCTTTGACTTGTTCGGTTTTTGTTTTGACATTATGCTGTTAGTGTTTATTTCAAATTAACAAGAAGTACCGGTACAGATAGGAGGAACTTAATATAACACTTGCGTCAAACAAAGAATAACTAACTGTACATATCATGTCTACAGGAAGGAGCTGGTACATTAAGTGAGAATATTCAAGAATATTAAGAGAAGATATATTCAAGGTTGTCCTGAGGTCAACTGTACCAACCATTGCCAGAGCTTATGGAGCAATTTGATGTTATTGTACAGTAAAAATGGAATATTGGAGCTGTCGCAAAACAAAACAAAAAGCCAACTTTAAGGCTTATTATCTCCAAAATGATACAGTAATCAATCACATTTAGAAATCAAATGTTTCTAAATGTCAAGTCAGTAATGTCAAGTCAGTGCTTGATGTGTCATCAGCAGGCGTCGGCGTCAGTAATGGGGCATCGGCGGGTTTTGGGCGGAATCGCCAGGCGTTGGGAAGCGTCGGCGGGTGTCGGGGGCTTGTGGCCAGGTGGCGGACGTCACGGCAGGCAGTGGCCAGGTGGGCTCAGTCCCGCAAACGCTGCTTACAGTTTTAATTTTGTATTGCTTTGATAACATTGTTTAAGTTGAGTTTAAATTTACACTATTTTTTTTTTTCTTAGCTGCTAATTGTTCAAAAATGCTGATGTTAAAAGTGTGTTTGCACAGTAAATGTTATGGCACTTTAATTCATATGGCAGTACATTTAAAATAACTGGCCGTCAAGTTCCAGGAACTGACAAACTGCACTGAGTTGAGTGAGATTCTCCAAAGGAACTCCAGTATAAATGTGGACTTTACATTCTAGTCCCCTGTGAAGAAAAACCCAAAAGTGAACGTTTTTGTGCCTCACCCTTTCTAACTGGGACATTTGCAAGGGAACGCAGACTGGTTATGCTGCTCCCTGATAAAAGAAAAATGTTTCTGCTGTTACCTCAGAAATTGCCTGTTATTATTGTGGCTCAGGATTTTGGAGGTAGATTTATTTTTATTTTTCATAAGGAACAGGATAACAGTAATGCCCTGGCATTGGCAATAAGCTTTAATTTTGTATTTGCATTTTTTTTAACTTTAGATTTACATTAAAAATGTTTCTGTGTAAAGTGCTGATGTTAAGTGTTTGCACGATAAATGTTATGGTGCTTTCGTTTATATGGCAGAACATTTAAATTAAAGTGTATGAAAGACTTCTTTTAAATTCATTATTGGCTTTTGCGTATACGACGTGATTAATCGTGATTGATCAGGTAAATCATGCGATTAATTGCGATTAAAATTTTTAATCGTTGCCCAGCCCCAGTAAAAACATTTTTCTGGTGCCAGCATTTCGTGAGGCAGAAGTTGATTCATACTTCAGTGCCTTGGAGCGAATAGCTTCGCCACTCAACTGGCCAAGAGACATGTGGCCTGTCCTTCTCCAATGCAAGCGGGTGGGAAAAGCACAGGAGTTGGTGTCTGCTCTTTTCTTAGAAGACAGCCTGCAATATGATGTTGGAAAGGAAGCAATTTTTCCTGCTTATGAGCTTGTTCCTGAGCCCTACCGGCAAAAATTTAGGAACCATAGAAAATCCAGTGGTCAAACCTTTGTCGAGTTTGCATGGGAGAAAAGCAACCTCTTTGATAAATGGTGTGCAGCTAATGATGTCAAAAATGACTTTGAGTCACTCCGTGAGCTCGTTCTTTTAGAAGATTTTAAAGACTCTTTGCCAGAGAAGGTGGTAATGTTCTTGAATGAACAGAAAGTGTCGTCATTGTCCAAGGCTGCTGTCCTCGCAGATGAGTTTGTGTTGACCCACAAAAATGTCATCTCATCTTCCCCCCCGATCGGACACGCCTTCTGCTTCTCGTCCCACAAGAGCCGAGTCTAGCCACCTCCCCCTTGAAAAGGCTAGAGGGAAGGGACTTCTGGTTTGGCCATAAAGCGGTAGACTGCGCGACACCAGGGCTCTCGACCATCCAGGGTAAAAACTCCCCGAAAACTTGAATAACTATTGTCAGATATCATATTAACTACAAAGTGATCAGGGGAACGTTGGAATGGGAAGGAAAACTTGATTCAACCAAAAGAGAAACACGGTAACAGACAATATGGCGGAACTACCAGCTTGCTCTGAAACAGAGGGAGATGGCGAAACAAACTCCTCGTGACTAACGACACGGAAAAGGGCTCGGACATAAAAATTATTAGCAAGGAGATAAGGGATTTAAAAACGGAATCAAAAGAAGTCCTTCGCACGTTTGGAGAAACACTGAGGAATGACGTGGAAAAAGACTTGGACGACTTCAAAGACGAAATAAATCAACAACTTGCGAAAGTCGTCACCGAACAGGAGCTCCAGACCGGCAAGATCAACGAGGCTGAGTCGCGGATTGAAAAGCTAGAACGTTGGGCACAGGAAGCTAATGACGCTCTGGTCATATCATTGAGAGAACAAAAAGCTCTTCAGGACAAGTTAACTGACCTGGAGTCCAGGCCGAGGAGAAACAACCTACGTATCTATGGAGTCACTGAAGGAGAGGAGGGAGAATCTGTGGCCAAGTTTGTGGAAGACCTGCTGAAAAGCGAACTGCACCTGCCAGCACATTTTAATTTCCAAATTCAGAGAGCAAACCGCTCATTTGCACAGAAGCCAGCGGACGGTGCCCAACCGAGACCCATCATTGTTAACTTTCTGGAATTTACTACCAAAGAGAGGGTCCTGAGAGAGCTATGGACAAAGAAAATAGAACTGGGGAAGAAAGTACCGTCATTCCATCATGATTACGCGACAGAGATGGTCCAAAAGAGAAAGGAGTACAACACTGCTAAAAGAATCCTGAAGGAGAAGGGCATCCGCTTCCAGACGCCATTCACCAAGATGAGGACCCACTGGGATACGGAAACTCGAACCTACAACAGCGCAGAGGAGGTAAAGGAGGAATTGGCGAGACGCGGCCTGGCGGAGAAGACGGCGGTGGCGACGGGTGCGGAGCGGCCTGCGGCACTCGGTGCCCCGCACTACTACGGAGTGGCAGTGCAAGGAGGGATCCTGGAGGGGCTACGCATCAGCATGACGCATCAATACGCATAGATCATCATCTATCAAAAAAAGACTAGATGTGGCGAGGGGGAGGGTCTGGCGGAGGTGGAGACAATTCAGATGGTGGGTATAAAGG
>NW_027466088.1:762500-840000 GCF_046127955.1 Nelusetta ayraudi
TATTTTGTTCGTTTTCGTTAACTATTATAACCGTGGTCAGGACCTCCAGTCAGAAGATCCACTGGAGGACATTTAGAGCAAACAGTCAGACAACAGCAGCTTCACCACACCAGCTGAAAAATGGAGTTTGGATGCTTTCAGCTTCAAGTCGTGGACAGAAAATGATGCTCACACTGTCACACTGATGTTTTCTTCTCCAACCTTCTCTCAGCTCAAGAGGTTGGTGGTCTGCAGGAGCTTCTACAGCAGCAGAAGATCAGTCTGGAGAGGAGATGTGAACGTGTGACTGAAGGTGAAGAAGCAGGAAGTCAAACTCTCCTCAACAGCATCTACACTGAGCTCTACATCACTGAGGGACTGAGTGAGGAGGTCAACAGAGAGCATGAGGTCAAACAGCTGGAGACCAAGAAGACCAAGGAGATCCTCCACGACCGTCCAATCAGGTGCAGCCAGATCTTTGAAGCCTCACCTGAGCAGCAGGGAGTCAGAGTGGTGCTGACCAGGTCTCTGGGCTGGACTGGGAAGCCTTGGGGTCCCACTGGAGGAGCTGGAGGAGGTGACTGGGTCCAGGGAAGTCTGGGGGTCTCTGCTGAGGCTGCTGCCCCCGAGACCTGACTCCGGATACGGCAGTAGAAGATGGATGGATGGATGGATGGATGGATGGATGGATGGATGCCAGGTGATAGAACATTTCATAAAAACAGACTCTGCATTATAACTTCTATTACACTCTAAAAAACTCACTCCAATATAACTGCACTCGTCCTTCTCTCACATTACATTGGATCACAATGACCAAACAACACAACAAAGACAATGATCCAACTGTACTGCCACGTCTAGACTCAGTGTAGGTCTGTAGGCCTCTTGGACCTTCATGTGAACCACTGCGTGTTGACTGGAGGTGAAACATGACTGACTGCTGTCCTCCTACCTGGACAATGCAATCTCACTTTCATTCTGCTGCAGATTGCCATTTTCATTTTACACCGTCCAAATTTACAGCTCAGGGCGCTGGGACGAATTCCAAATTGTGTGCAGATACAGGCCTACACTTCAAATAAT
The DNA here is from genome assembly GCF_046127955.1 of Nelusetta ayraudi. Taxonomy (NCBI): domain Eukaryota; kingdom Metazoa; phylum Chordata; class Actinopteri; order Tetraodontiformes; family Monacanthidae; genus Nelusetta; species Nelusetta ayraudi. The sequence continues at coordinate 763,566 of NW_027466088.1, forward strand.
TATGAGAAAAATCCAACGTAAAGAGAGCACTTCCATTAGGAAATAGTCAACATGAAATTTCTTCAAATCTTCTACTGACACCTGCTGGTCAAATTGAATAGTTGCAAATATTGTGAACAAGTTGTCATCTAATTCTAATCCTAAACAATATGGCCATTCCAAGTGAAGTATTAAGACAATTAATCAGGTTTGTACTGCTTGATTGAACACATTCATCCCGTTCCAGTGCACTAAAACCCACTTCCCTTCAGGACCGTGTCAGCAAAGCCAAAACTTCCTTGAGTGACGCTGTTTCCCAGCATGCAATGCGAGCTAGCGATTCACAATACTATTCCATCACAAACATGAATGTAAAAAATAAACAGGGACGAAAAATGAAACTTCAGGAACACCAACCATTGCAATACAAGCAGAACTGGGCCGAAGTTTTATATTACGTACACCATAATACAGCCTTCTGGTGGACAAGCCATACTATTTAATCCGTGTCTTCCTATGGCACTTCCGTGGGTAGAAGCTCATCGTAGAGGTCACGTGCTGGGTGCTCGTCACCCCACCAACCACCTCGGGGAAGGTCGAACAGGAGAAGCTTGCTGGCGGAAATGACGCACTACAAGTGGATGTGACGCTCATGAGTGCGATGGACGAGGTAGAGCAATGCTCCAGAACCTGATTCAGACTACTCTCCCTCCACTTTTTTTGTTTTGTATGAGCAAAAAAACAACATAATGATAATCGAATAAGCTTTAGTTTATTAATCAGAATTAAAACAAGTAGGTTTTGCCCTTACAAGGTTGTAGATTTGTTATAGATGAGTTCCTTTGTTGTAGTTTGGCGCTTGAAAAACTATATATGGGATGTACCATGACCTGAGGGATTTCCTCATCCCATCCCAGCTTGGTTCTGATGCTGAATGTGAATGTATCTTGCTGTACATCCCACTGAGCTCCAAGGGCCCTCTCCATAGGGAGCTGGTCTCTGTCAAGGTTAAGTGTTTTTACCTCTTTAGCTCTCTGCTCTTCAGGAATGGCGGCCAGCACCGAGCGATGATTGCTCACCCACTTATTGAGCTTAAATCCACCTCTACCGCACAGGTCTGTTAGCTGCTGGTACAGATGTATTGCTTGTTCCACCGTGCTGACGGCCTTTAGACAATCATCCACGTAGAAATTTTGACAAACAGTGTTTATAACCTCGGCTGGGAAGTCATGCTGATTGTCGTCGGCTGCTTTCAGCAGGGCGAATGAAGCACAGCTTGGGGATGACACTGCCCCAAAGATGTGGACCAGCATCCTGTGCTCTTGTAGGTCCTTTGTAATGTCCCCATCTGGCCACCAGAGGAAGCGTAAGAAGTTTACATCCTGGTTGGAAACTCTTACTTGATGAAACGTTCCCTCAATGTCAGTCATGAATGCTACAGGGCCTTGGCGAAAACGAAGCAGCACACCTAGCAGTGTACTTGTCAAATTGGGACCCTGCAGGAGCTCTTTATTTAATGATGTTTACTCACTTTCAATCTCACAGCCACTAAAAAACCTGATTGTGATTGAGAGGTCCTCAGCAGCCAATCACTGTTGGGAGTCCAGCCTTCAAACACTCCTCCTGAATCCACAGTCACATCTGTGAGCATCTGGAACTTTGGCCCTGATCATCCACACCACACAACTTGGGATGACAGCGCCACCTACCTGTATCCTTTCAGCAGCCAGTCCATGCTCTGACCCGTTTCCACTGTGGCCTGTTGTGTCATCTGGACCGGAGTCTGGATCATCAGTGTCCAGGTTCATGGAATCTGTCAGAGTGCCGCCGTCCTGTGATGTAATGATAGAGAATCACTCTATTTATACTAATGTGCAGAACCACTAGAGTGTCATTTCTTCACTGCTGTCAGCAACAAGCATTTGGTGTCACACTGGTGTACAACACTTATGGGCTAATTAATAAGAAATGACACATTTATGAATCACCCGCAATGCCCAGAGAGTTGCTGCTTATCTGCTGATATGAGCCGTCAAATGTTGCAATATAGAACCACGGGCAGGAAATTACAATTAGTGTAGAGTGTATTATAATTTAAAAGTTTACTAACGGTAGTTCTTTAAAGAATTTAGCAGGGATGGAACAGGCTAACGTGACGACGTCACCTGTAACACGGTAGGAGCTCAACCTGCTGTCACAGCGAAAACTCTGTGTTACATCCCGTCGAGGGGGACCGAGACGCAACGTGTGGGACACCTTCCCCCACTCCCAAGCCTCATTAATTTTTCACTACAGTTGGCAGTTTCAACAAAAAACATTTTATTAATCAGTAAATGAAATAAACAAAACAACTTAACCGGTGGGCAGCAAAGGCTTCAGGGTTAGCAGCCGACATCCAGGACCGCACCTGCAAGGCGTCATCCACTCTCTCACACACACACACACACAGACTCAAAGATAGAGGCACCTATACCCACCTGTGGGTCATATCACCCCCTCTCTTAAGACGTAACCCTATTAACATACCTACAAACAAAACTAAACAAGAAAAACAGCTCAGTTCCCCCAAAATAAAATTCCGCAGCTAGTCCACATGTACACGTGAAAACGCATCTGCCAACACATTATCAACCCCCCTTCCTGTGGCAAATCTGGAGATTGAAGTCTTGCAGGAGCGGAGACCACCGCATCTACGAGGGCATTATAGTCTGTAAAAACCTGACCCCAAATTAACATCAAGATGGGCACTGTCAGAAGGAGAGCCAAAGCTTTATTCTGAACTTCCCAGATATGACTCTGTGTGCGTGCTGCTTACTTGTGGCATGTCCCTCTACTTCTATGTCATGGTGCAAAACTGACGTACGGCGGGGGTGGTCAGAAAACAATAGTGGGTGGCTCTCAATTAATTTAACAATATCATGACGGGCTGATGCAGGCAAATGGGACAAAAACAAGCTTAAGTTATTCATAATTTCAGAGTTTCCCAGGCGCGCCGAAGGAACACCGATTTTTTTTTTTTTTTTTCTTTTTTCAATGAGCCCTCACTCCGCCAATAGGCACGGAGGGGGCGGAGACTCAGGCGACACATTTTTCCGAGCAACGTAACGCCCGGTTCACACTGGACGTGGAAGCGCCACGAAGCGCCACGAAGCGCCGAGCGCTTCCATTCAGCGCCCATGTTAATCAGTGTAGTAGTTCACACCAGACGCGAACAGGCGCGCGGCTCCCCTCGCGGATCGCGCCATGCATTTAACGTCAGTTCACTGGACGTGGAAGCGAAGTGCCGCCGAGCGCTTCCATTCGGCGCCCACGTTAATCAATGTGGTGGTTGCGCGGCTCGCGGCATGCATTTGTTGTTTCGGCGTCTGCTCTATTTCGTGCGCGAGCCGCGAGCGATCCTCGTCTACAGTACAGGAAGTCGCTCAATAAAAACGAGAAAATCCGGTGAATTTTCAAAATAAACTAATTTCAAAATAAAAACCGAATGACAAATTCAATCATATATCATATTTGTATGTTAGATTTGTCAGTACATTGTATCAGAGTGCGAGAGAGATTAAACACACACACACACACACACACACACACACACACACACACACACACACACACACACAGAGGAAGACTTGATCAAAATACGTCTGTTTGATCCTAGAGATGCCGGTCAATGATCATTATGAAAGAGGTCTTGTCTTGAGATGGACACCTGAGTGCGTGTTTCTATTTATTTACACACACACACACACACACACACACACACGAAAGTAAACTACGGAGCGGGCTGGCTTACGGGGCGAAGGGGGGCGATGATGAAAATGTTTGTTTTTTTTTTGTTTTTTTTCAAAGAAAAAAAAAAAGAAGCTCAAGTGGGAGTGAAAAAAAGACTGCAGCTGAGCAGAAGCGCTTGTCGACCGTCGCGGAGCTGTTCCCGTCTGGTGTGAACCAGTTGGAGCCTCGCTCGCGAAATTCGTCGGCGCTCCGCTTCGTGGTGCTTCCGCTTCCATTGAAATGAATGGCACGAGCCGCGCGGCTGTTCGCGTCAGGTCTGAACCACTACATTCAGTGCGTTTACATGGCACTAGAGAAAATCGAATTATTGCCGATTATAGTCCGATTATGATCGGAGAACTCACGTGCGTGTAAACACCTTACTCCGATTATGATTGGAGTTTGAGAACTCCGATTGGAATCGGAGAACCCCGACTGAGACACCCAGATAATGCGATTGGAATTCGAATTTCTCTGCCATGTATACGCCTTAATCGGACTATTAACTGGACAATGCAAGTGCGCATGCGCCACGCCTCACTCTCGCAACTCATGACCGCACAACTACGTCGTCTAACAAAACAGACGGCGCGAAACAACCTGGCAAACGCGAATAAGAATGTTGACATTTGGATTGAGGATGAGACCGGGGCGATGCTTTCTCTTCTAAAAGAGATGGACATATTAAAATAACGCGCAACGGAGACCTTTTTAAAAAGGGTAGCGCAGCAAATGAAGGGCTCCGGCTTTACGCACCCCTGAACAAATACGTATTCCTTCGTATTTATATTTCTACCTTTTCGTTCACATTTTTTGTAAGTTAGAAGAATTTTAACTTTGTAAATAAAAGCACAGCAAAGACATGTTTTCCTGATTTGTTTTTATTTTGGTAATTTCGCTGTTATTCTGCTGGAAACGGTGTGCAGCGGCACCAGCTTCTTCTACGGTCGGCACTTTAATGAGCGTGTGTATAACTGAAAACACCGTTCCTTTGCAAAACCTGTACACAAACTCTCCCACCAGTCTGCGCAGAACCCGAATCCAACAAGAACGAGAGTTTGGGGTCCGTAGCGACGACACAAAGCGTAGCATCGAAGTGTTGTTGTAGCCCTCCAACAGCAAACAACGTTCTTGTCTGCCTTTTAAAATAACCAGGAGCACAAGAAATAGGGTACACCTTATCTGCAAAGCAAGTAACACGTACATTATGAACTATCGTTCCATATCATAATAGATTTAATATGTCAACTGAAAGCAGCTGACTATATATATATATATATACATATATATTAACCTCTTTCATTGAATTCCAAAACATACATGGTCAAAATCCATATTATTATGTTGTTGTTTTTTTTTAAATGCTCATAAAAAAGTGTGACACTTGTAGTGCATTATTTCTGACAGCAAGCTTCTCTTGTTACGACTGAATACATTGAACCATATTTCCCATATACTCACTTGAACCAGAACCCCTGCAAGGGCCCCGAGGTGATCGGTGGACTGACGTGCAACCAGCACGTGACCTCAACGACGAGCTTCCACCCACGGAAGTACCATAGGAGGACACGGGTTAAATAGTATGGCTTGTCCACCAGAAGGCTGTATTATGGTGTACATAATATAAAACTTATATAAAACTTCGGCCCAGTTCTGCTTGTATTGCAATGGTTGATGTTCCTGAAGTTTCATTTTTCGTCCCTTTTTATTTTTTACATCCATGTTTGTGATGAAATAGTATTGTGAATCGCTAGCTCGCATTGCATGCTGGGAAACAGCGTCACTCAAGGAAGTTTTGGCTTCGCTGACACGGTCCTGAAGGGAAGTGGGTTTTAGTGCACTGGAACGGGATGAATGTGTTCAATCAAGCAGTACAAACCTGATTAATTGTCTTAATACTTGACTTGGAATGGCCATATTGTTTAGGATTAGAATTAGATGACAACTTGTTCACAATATTTGCAACTATTCAATTTGACCAGCAGGTGTCAGTAGAAGACGAAATTTCATGTTGACTATTTCCTAATGGAAGTGCTCTCTTTACGTTGGATTTTTCTCATAATTATTTGAAGTGTAGGCCTGTAGTTGATGAGGAATCACGGTGTGCTAACGCTACTCAAACAGCTTAGATGAAAAAAGGGAGTGTGATTTGGGTTTGTGGTACATTATGACAATCTTGGACTTGCAAGACTGAGGCGATGGTTCAATTCCCATCAATGTGTATCATATATGTGTTATTTAGCTCATCTATTCTACATTTTAAATAGATCACATTTGACATCTGACCCACTGAACACTTACTATTGAACATATTTTTAAACTATGGGCTATTTAGTCTTGTTTTAGGATATAATATAATTCATTGCACAAACTGTCAGGCTAAGTATAGAGCTATAGTCTACTACAATCAGTCGTGCCAAAAAAGAGACATTGTCTTTATTTTTCATTTTTATTTTATTGTGTCAGCATTGAACCATACAAGCATGTAGTGTTGTCCAACAAGAATGCATGGCGAATCAAATCCCAAACGACCTATGAAACAATGAACACGTTTCCATTGCACTTCATTTTATTGAGCACTAGATGACCTCCTCGAGCACTGTGTCATTGAAGCCTCGAGGAATGAACCATTTTTTGAAACAAGTGTCAACAAAGCCTCGATCGGCCATCACTACCTACGGCTGCGTGCTCTAACACCATTTCAGAAGTGACTAACTGCAGAGTTGGGAGCGGAGGAGGGATGACCGTCAGGCTGGCTCGACTGCTCCTCCTTCTCAGCCATGGCGCGTCCAATCAGCAGCCGACATCGAGGACCGCACCTGCAAGGCGTCATCTACTCTCTCTCTCTCACACACAGACACAAAGATAGAGGCACCTAGACCCACCCGTGGGTCATAACACTCCGTGTGGATCTTTTCACTCTGGCATTGAAAGGGGGTGCTAGCGCTAGCCGTTTGCTAAGCTATGTACAGACAGCACCACCGCTTGCCGAACCACATAGTCACACCGTTTATATACAACAACTCGTCATCAATATCTCTAAAGTAGAAGTCAAGAACTTTTTTCAAAAACGATAACTAACTCACACTTTTTTGTGTGTTTATAAAAACAAACTAAAACAAACTTAAATTGAAGTCATATTTCACTTCGTTTACGTCTGTCAAATGAATATTTACACAGGAAAATCGTTTAGTTTTACGCAGCAGCACCTAAATGCACCTCGCGTTCTGTGACGTCACCCCTCTTTCACAGCAGTATGTTGACGAGCGACTCGCGGCGGGAAAGTCCGATATGCCACTTTTTCCCAATACGACAAAGAGAGTGACAAAAGCCAATGTCTTGTGGTGGAAAGACACAAAATATGTGGCTTGCTTCTAAAAAGGGAAAAACCCAGACAAACCTCCATTTAAGAAGCAGCAGTGGTGAACATGTTTATTGAGACTGGGAAGTAGACACGACAGTTTGACTCAAATATCCTGTGGCGATGAGAGTGGTTATGGCTATCTGATAAATCAAGATTTAATATTGGGAATTTAACAAAATGAAAAGGAACCGACAACGCCACCCTGGGAATTTCACCCAGGGAGTTCTACTAAACACAAAAGTAATAATTAGGCACACAGGTAAGTTCTACGAGGAAGGAGTAGGAGACGTGGTTCAGAATGTTTAAAATATCAAACCAACTTTTATTCAACATTTAAAAATAAAAGGAACAAACAGACCAACACTTAAAACGGAGCTACTGAGCTCCTTATTCTTGGTGTAGAAACTGAGGCTTACCGATGAGGGGGCCAAACGGGGGAGGAACCAAAGAAAACAAGGAACACCCCACTCACACGTGACACACCTGCAAAGAAAGTGAAGTGCAAAAAAAAAGAAGAAAACAACCACAATCCCGGGTCACAGCACTCGAAGGGGCCCACCACCCGGGACACCGCCACCACCTCTCAGCGACTACAAAAGAAAAGATAAACAGTTGGTTACTAAAAGTTCCCTAAAATCTGTCACATGTACTGAAATAGCAAGAAAAACAAACAAACAATGCAATCACACACACACACACACACACACACACACACACACACCAACCAAGTTCCCACCAACCACGCACACGCATACACGCACGCACACCACTGTAGCTGGACCGGCGACTTGATAGTGTAACGTCTGCTGTCTGAGGGTCAGCAGTGGCGACGTAAGCAAACGAAGAAAAACAACGCAAGAACGGAAAAACAACAAGTAAAACCAAGGCGGGACGGAAGCAACATGCACTGTCGACCGTCTGTACAGGGCGGCTAGCACAATCAAGTGCGGGCGAAGCAGCAGTGTTCCTGCACCAAGTTTTGGGCCTCATGTCTTGATCACCAAGCGTCCTCCAGGTGAGGAGAACGAGGAGGCTCTGCGCAGCTTTGTGCTAGCAGGCGGCTGTAGTGTGCCGGTGAGGTGTTCAGGAAGCACTGTAAAAAGAACGGACAGGTGAGGTACTACGTACCTATGCTAATAAGCCATAATAATTTAAATGCTAAAATGTCCGCACCTGATCCTCTTAAAACTCGGGCACACAAAGCGGATGTTCAGTGTCCCATTGACCACAATGGACCACTAAACGAAGCTTTTAAGAAAAATGCGAAATGAAGCAACTGAGAGCTAAAACAACATGCAAACAATGCCACAGTGCAGCTTTTCTCAAACGGATCAATTTTGAAATCATTTTAATCAACTCTGTCTTCATTGATCAGAAGCTTTTTGCAGATTTGGAATTAAGAAATTTTAACTGCAGGAATCATAAAATCGTCTCATCAGTGACGTTTATAGAGCCATTAAAAAATTAAATATGTGCTGAAGAGACGAACGGCGGTGTAAGAGGCCTGTGTGACCAGCAGGGGGCAGCAGAGGACCGACAGCCGCAAGTTCCTCCTCAGAGAGGCCTGAGAAGGTTCTGCACCTTCAGCTCCTCCAGGAGGTCCTCAGCAAAGTGTCAGAGTTCGTTGGTTTTTTACCTCGGTCGGCAGAGTCACAGTATGAAGCTTGCAGCCAGGGGGCACTGCAGCTCACTCAACACCTACAAGGTTTGAAAAGGAAATTGAGTGGAATTCATCTGGAATGAAAAGAAAAGCACAACTACAGCAGAAAAACTGAACACAAAGACGCACAAAGTTTGAACTACACACTGATTTTCTCCGAACGGGGGCCCCACAGGGCAAGCGAGACCGGACTCATCCCCATGACAGGACCCAGCCCCTTCACCCACCGGGAGGATTGGTACCCAAAGCAGGCCCGGGCACCCAGAGGCCCCCCCCCTACGGACCCAGTATGGCGCATCGACCGCCCCCCCAAAATAAAATAAAAAATAAATAAATAAATAAATAAATAAAATAAAAAGATAAAATTAGATAAACAACCTGTGGACCCCCGCCCACCACTGTCAGACCCCCGTGTCTCGGGTCATCGCCGCCCAGCCGCCCCCGAGCGGCGCAGGGGGACCACCCGGGCAGCGGTCCCCATAGGCCCAGCCGGTCTCACACCCCAGGGGCACCGGACTGCACAGGACCCATCCAGGGTGGGAAAGATGCTGGATCCCGCCCCCGCTAGCAGGCCGGCCCCACTGTGTGTAGGGGTGTCAGTGTGTGTATATGTGCACTTGCTGGTGTGTTGAACTATGGTGCGTTTAAAATGGAGGGGTGGTAAGGCCCTGGGGCAACCACACTGCTGCTGAGCAGGGCGATGGAGACCCTCATCCAAAGCCCTAGTGATAATGTCAGTGGGTCATTGACTGCGTGGGGGCCAGGTCCTCGCCAACGAGGGTGCAGTCGGTGCCCCATAGCAAGGGTGAGGAGACCGTACTGGGGGCAGGCCCACCGGGGACCCGGTCGCCGCCCACATCGAGTCCCCCACGGCGCCCGGCCAGAAGGCCGGGCAGCGACCACCCAAGACACAAATCCCCCGAAACAGAAGAAAATAAATAAATTAATTAAAAATTTAGGGAAAAAAACAAAAAAACAAAACAAACACCTATTATGTGACCAGGGGGGACTCCCGGTCAGGGCGCCCCCTCAGCGACATCGGGGCTGGGGACACCACAGGGATCCAGGAGCCAAAGGGGGCCCACCCCCCACCGCCCGAGGGCCCCGGAGCAGCGGCAGCGACCAAGGAGACGGAGGGCGAAGGTGGGACAGAAGGCACCACCCGGGCACACAGGAGCGGTAGCCGGCGAACGCGCAGCCCCACCCCAGGCATGTGACCCCACCGCTTACGATCCAGCACCAGTCCCCAGACACAGGGACGGACCAGCCCTCCCACCAACAAGGGGGCCCCCAGACCAGAGCCAGGGACGCCCCCCCAGAGCACAACCCCCAGAGCACCACCCACCAACCATCAGGCCCAGCCCCCCGCGTGGTAGACATCCCCCGACCCCCCACCAACCCGCAAAGCAGCCCAACCCCCACGCCCAACCAGCAGACATTCCTACCAAGGAGGTGTGGTCTAACAGTAAGTTCCTATATTGTGCAATGTGCAGGTGTTGTTTTGTTTTCCAGTTTGTGAGGATTGTTTTCTTAGCGATAGATAATGAGGTGATCAGCATGCGAGATTCTGCCTTATCTGATTTGATATCACTGAGGTCCCCTAAGAGACAAAAAGAAGGAGTGGCTGTGATGTTGTAACCAACCTGTGCTGATAGATCATTGCATACTACGTGCCAGAATTTATTTACTGGTGGGCAATGCCATACAGCGTGTAGGTAATTATCTGGGACATTAACTGTGCAGTGTGAGCAGGTCTGAGAGGCGGTCATGCCCATCTGAAACATCCGCTGCCCGGTGTAGTGGATCCTGTGGAGTACTTTAAAATGTATTAATTGTAGATTAGGTTGTTTTATCAGTCAAAAGGTGTTCAGGCAGATTGTTCTCCAGAAATTAGAGTGAGGCTGGAGAGACAGGTCTCTTTCCCACTTAACAATTGGGATAGAAATTGTGCAATCTGTATTTGTAAGCAACTCACTCCAATAGAACTGCACTCGTCCTTCTCTCACATTACATTGGATCACAATGACCAAACAACACAACAAAGACAATGATGCCACTGTGCTGCCACATCCAGACTCTGTGTAGGCCTCTTGGACCTTCATGTGAACCACTGCGTGTTGACTGGAGGTGAAACATGACTGACTGCTGTCCTCCTCCCTGGACAATGCAATCTCACTTTCAATCTCACAGCCACTAAATAACCTGATTGTGATTGAGAGGTCCTCAGCAGCCAATCACTGTTGGGAGTCCAGCCTTCAAACACTCCTCCTGAATCCACAGTCACATCTGTGAGCATCTGGAACTTTGGCCCCGATCCTCCACACCACACAACTTGGGATGACAGCGCCACCTACCTGTATACTTTCAGCAGCCAGTCCCATGTTCTGACCCGTTTCCACTGTGGCCTGTTGGCTCAGCTGGTCCAAAGTCTGGATCATCAGTGTCCAGGTTCATGGAATGAGTCAGTGTGCTGCCGTCCTGTGATGTCATGATAGAGAATCACTCTATTTATACTAATGTGCAGAACCACTGGAGTGTGGAAGCAGACAGTTACCATAATCCAAATGAAAAAGCAACAGCAGAAATGCTTTTTCATTTTAAGAACGTGGCTGCATTATTTGACTCATAAATAAAATCACCAATAAGTCCATTATGGTCCGAGTATGTTTTGGTCATTGAATTGAAAAACCAAAAACGGACGCTAATTTGTTTTTCGTTTTACAATGAAAAAAAAACCAAATATGAAATATGAGACATTTTTCCTTTTAACTGTGTGATATTAAATACAAGAACATTTGAAAATGGCTTGATTCTATTTTTATAGTTTGAAGAACAAAAAATAAAATCACTAAAACACAAAGACAAAAAACAGTGCGTTTTACCCTCGTCTTTGGAGGGAGGTACGAGATCAGCAAGTTAGAGGCTTGTGTTGACTCAGGCAGAGCGCTGCAGATTTGCTCACTGGTTGTTGGAGAAAAGCTAATTGTTCATTGGAAATGTCTCTGGAACCCTACTCGGAACTCATTTTTCACATGGCAAAACAAGGCAAGGCATCCTCACAAGTTTCATTTCCTCACAAGTTTCACTTTCCAGACATCGCTGGAAAGTGGCAGGACAAGAGGTTCCTCTGCAAGAAATGTGAGAAGAGTTTGTGCTGAACATGGATTGCCTAAATGTGAAGGGGCTCCCCGATACACAGCTGGAGATCGAAGTGGCAAAAGCAATAACTGAGGTGTTGTAACAACTCCACTGGCAGATTAAACACGCTTCACAATGCTTCTGTGCTACGACTGAAAACCCTCTAGTGAACCAAAATTGATTAATTAATTCCAACATCCCCCCTTTTGACACATGGTCTAAACCGTGCGTCAATTTAGCGAAATGTGAAAATAAATGTTTTGGCAGACACGGGTTACCGTTTGGTCCCACCCAAATGTCAGTAACGTGGTCCCAGCATGCGCCGGCGGAGCGCCAAGCGGCCTTCTCCTTCGCTGTGGCGAGGGACTGCATTTCAGCCAGTGATGCATCAGCCTCCTCAAATGAGGCTGTCATCATCGGGGCTGACGAGGGTGCAGGCTGCCTCGCAGCGGACTTTGCTGCCGCGTCAGCTCTGGCGTTGCCCTGGGAAACAGGGTCACGAAGGTTAGTGTGAGCAGAACATTTACACACTGCTATTTGGGAGGGCAAAAGTATGGCTCGCAAGAGGTCAGCAATAAGCACATGATTTAACACCGGCTTCCCGTCTGACTTGAGGAAGTCCCTGCATTTCCACAGTGCCCCAAAGTCATGAACGACACCAAACGCATAACGGGAGTCTGTGTAGATTGTGACAGACTTGCCCTCTGCAAATTTACACGCTTCAGTTAGCGCAACCAGCTCTGCCCCTTGTGCTGAGAGGTGACATGGAAGGGAGTCAGAGCAGATGACCTCCGAGTCGGAGACAACTGCGTCACCAACTCTGTTGGCGCCTTTGTCGTCCCGGAATGCTGAACCATCTGCGTAGAAAACAAAATCAGCATTAGCAAGGGGTTCGTCAGTCAGGTCAGGTCGGGGGGAGAAAATTGTGTCTAGCTCTGCAAGGCAGTCGTGTGTGGGTTGGGCACGTTCGGTGCCCTGGCGTGGACAGCAGCGTTAACTGCTCTCAAATGTTGAACAAACCTCCAGTCATCACGTTGAGGAGGAACTCTGGCCTTTTTTACAGGGAACATGGACGTGCGCACTGGCGAGTCGGGGCATGGGACAATGACACCTGCTTCGAGAAGAGAATCAAAAACAGGAGTGATCCCTTCAACAGCTTCTGGCTTCAGAGGATATTGCGGCTGGTTGGGCCGAATATCACTTTTGGGTGTGATCTTCACCGGTTCGGCACCTTTGATTAGTCCCACATCGTATTTGTGAGAAGCCCACAGTGAGGAGGGAACCTCACTCAGGTCATCGGGCAGCTGCGATGTGTCAGTGAAAACTAATGCAAAACTCGTGTTGTGGTGCTTGCTGTCGCGTGTCTCTGTCAGGTGCAGACAGCGAAGAGCCTGTGTTTCCAGTGGAAAATCAGTCTTATGCACATTCAGGGTGGGGGAGTAAAAATGTCCCCGCTCCTTTCGGTGCCAGTCTTTGGTCGACAGGCATTTCGTCAAAAACGGACCTAGGTCCTTCCACTCATCGCCTGGACTCTTGGAAAGCAGGGGGTGGGGTAGCAGGGGGTGGGGTAGACCCACAGACGGAAAAAAAAGAAATGCACTCTGCTCTGGTGTGAGTGAAACAGAGGCAACGCATCGTTGGGGGCCCCAAAACAACGTAGAAACAATGAGGTCATCATTCACGCTTGGGAAAAAAATAAAAAATCAATAAAAACTGACTCTCAAACACACTGTTTCTTTCACGAGTTGCACTGCAAATTGGGAGCTTTCATGAAGTGAGCATCACCCGGCACCTTATCGTTAGCCGCCACTATCAATTCTTCTGGGGCCTCGAGGGGAAGCAACCACTGATAGACATGCAAGAGAGGCTTAGGAATTTGAGCCAAGGTCGAGGAAGGTCGTTACCTGGCAACAATCAACCCGTTGGGGGTGGAGATGAGATTCATGCCCAGGGCTAGAAGCAAATCTCTTCCCAACAAATTCATCGGACACACTTCTGACAATACAAAGCTGTGTTTAATTTGGTTTTGTGATGTGCATGTCTCGTCGCCGTAGTCAATACAAGTAAGTGGAGTGGTGAGAGGCTCTCCCTTCTTCGTTCCAGCTGCCCCGACAGAATAAACATATCTCCCACTTTTTTTTTTACACTGGGGAAGTTCTTCTGCACGAAGGAGCGACAATGTTGCTCCGCTATCGGCTAGGAACGTGATATTTTTACTCATAATTCTAAAAGTGACCCGCGGCAGTTTCTCAAAAGCAGCTTCTTTATACAACGTGTATGTGGGAGGAGGCGGCACGTGACGACGCTCTAAACCTGTCAATGGTGCTCAAAATTTGGTCACGTAAATCAACCTCGAACTCTGTGTCAGTGTCAATGCATGTCTCACCGTCAGGCTGAGAGCAATCAGTCGAACCTAAATCATTGTCAGAAGAAAAATCATCATCAACATGTAAATCACTATACGTTTCCGAATAATCAACATCAGAATATGAATCAGTGTACGTGTCTGCAGGGGAAAGGGAAGTTAGAGGGGACAGCAAGCATTTCTTCATTGCAAGAAGCGTGTTGCATGTGTGTGTGTGCATCACTTCCCTGCAAAGACGCTGTAGGCCGGGGGTCCGTCTCACCGGGTCCATGCCGTGTCCCGCACTCCACTCTCCCCCCTCAGCTGCTCTGAGTTGGATCCTCTTTTCCGGCCCTCGCGATCACTCTCTTGGCTGCGGTGGGCATGGTTCTGCCCGCGGTGTCTTCCTTTGTCAGGGCATTCTCTGGCCCAGTGACCCATTCGGCCGCAGATGTGGCACGCCCCCTTTTCGCCTCTGTCTCCGCTAGTCGCCCTTCGTCGGTTGTCGTTGTTCCTGTAGGGCCGTCTCGCCGTGTCACTGAGGTGCTTCATCATGGTGAGGGAGGCACGCTTTATCTTCTTGTCCTCTGCATCGCTGGCCTCCTGCAGAAGCCTCTCAGCGTGCACTGCATGACGTCGGACCTCTGTCAGCCGGGCATCTTCAATCCCCACGCAGCAGCTTCTGTTAACTGCTTTGGCGATCTGGGGGAGCAGCCCTTGTCTGAAAGCAGTGATGAGGCTGGCCGTTTGGTTGACGGCAGTCCTGATGAACGTGGCGACGCTGCGGCGTCGGTGCTGGAGTGCGCAGGGTTGTACGGTGGTAGCGTTGGATGAGGGCAGGCGGGAGGAGGGAAGACAGGCATGTCCAGGAGAGGGTCCCTCGGGCCTGTAAGAGAAGGATACAGACATTTGGTGCATTTGAATGCTCGTGTGTGAGCGGCTCCTTTTCTCCCTCCTCTGGGGAGTGTGTGTGAGTGTGTGCACCCTCTGCCGTTATCTCTGTCACCCCTGTGCTCCAGCGCCCAGCGCTGTTCACACGTTTGTTTTTGTTTTTTTTACTTGTTTCCTGTCCCTGACTTCTGCTTCAGTTTTCCAAAATGAAAAACACCCTTCATGATCTTTGATGATCTGAATTGCATATTTGTTTGTTTTTTTCTTTTTTGTAACCTTTCCCTCTGCTATCTTCAATTTATCCCGGAGGTTTCTCAATTCCTCCAAACTCAGTGATCCCCCTGCTGGGAAATCATACTTTTCAACCCAAATTCCCAACATGTCAAGACAATCTGGACCATATTTTTTCCTCATGTCGTCCACAATTGGTCCCCCCTGGGGAACAGCAGCAGCCAATTTGCTCTGGTTCTTCCCCAGCACTGTCTAGTTAGACTTATTACTCTGACTTTTCACTAAGTTTTCACAAAATTCCAAGTCAGAAAATACACAGGCGTCCCCGTGCACCCCTTTTTCTTACTCTAGCAAAAAGGTGGAGAAAAAACTCACCCCTCTGGTAGTTTACCTACCAGAAGCTTCCGGCTCACTTGTGGAGCGGGAATTTCAGTGTTGATTCAGAATCAACACCGACCTGACAGGCACGGTTAACGTATGCGCTCCGTCCTGCCCCGGGACCGTTCGTAGACGACAAGGAAAACAACCCACTGGTCACTGATATGTCTGAGACAAGAACAATTACTTCTCACCCGATCTCTGAATCAGCACTTCCTTTCCAGGTTCGCTTGGATAGACGTGAAGCCGATCAGATCCACTCTTAGACGCCGATCCTCTCATCTCTGAATGCTTGGTTCGAGGTAGAGTGGGAACGAGGAGTTTCCTCCGTTCCTGGTCCCGGGCCCTCGACGTCCCAGAGTTCCACTGACGGGTCTCCAGCAATCCTGTTCGTGACGCCAAATTGTTGTGGAAAAGAGCGAATAGGAATACTGGGATAATAAGTAATTTAATGAACAAACAATAAAAAAAGGGATCGGAGCTCCGAGGCACAAAACACAGTAAAATGGGAGTGCGAGTGCGAGGTGGGAAGGAGGAAGAAGGTCTCTTATACACAGGACTGGGAGGGGATAAGATAAGGAAAGAACAGGGAGGAGAACAGAGAGAGACAAACCAACGACTATACGATAGTTGACCGATTTCACAGCTCATATCCTGTACAGGGAGAGGACGAGCACATCAGTGGCAGGCCATAAAACAAAGTGAAATACGATGCGTATATGTTAGCCTAGGATTCTAACAGTTTACACATGCTACTAGTGATCATACAATATAAACCAAGGTAAAGAATAACACAAGAATACTCTATCATGTTCGACCCATCTTAATAACCGAGATTTTTTTTCCAGGTGCGCTTTGCTCATCTCTTTGTACCAAATATTTAGGGGAGTTTTTATAACATCACATAGGTTATTAGAGTATATAGTCTTGAAAGCTTTGTCACCCAGCAGAGATTGAAGTGGGATATCTAGTTGGTCAAATTCTAGCTCCTTCCATTTTGCATCGTAACCCGCCCTGCACCAGTAGACTATATACTGCAGTTGTGCTGCTTTATAGTAGTCCTCCAAGCATGGGAGTGACATCCCTCCCTGTTAAGTGTAATGTTTTGTAGCGTACCCTTGGTTTCTTGTTCTGCCATATGAATCTAGAAATGATCCGATTCCATTCACTGAATTTCTTATTGGGTATTTCTACAGGTAGCGATTGGAGTAGAAATAACAATTGTGGTAAAATAACCATTTTTTAAGTATCTATTCGGTTGTAAAAATCAAGTACTAGGGGGGTCCAACTATCCAGATCATTTTTAATTTTGGTTGTGATGCTACCGTAGTTTACACTATATAAATCTTTGGGGGTCTTGGGAATATGAAGACCTAGGTATTTGAAAATTCTGGTTTTCCATTTAAATTTAAAGGACTTACGTATGTTTTCTTGAGGTATGTAATTAAAAGTAAGAGTTTGAGTTTTCTCTATGTTCAATTTGTATCCCGAATATGAACCACATTGGTCGAAGGAGGGCATTCATTTAGGGAGACTGGTATCCGGGTCGGATAAAGTCACCAGGATGTCATCTGCATATAAACATGTCTTATATTCTTTCCCCTTGAATAGTATTCCCATGATTTCTGGGTCTTCCCTAATCTTTTGAACAAGTAGCTCTATAAATAGAGCAAACAAGATGGGGCTCAGTGGGCAGCCCTGTCAGCAACCCCTCTCCAAACGGATTGTACCTGAAAGACTGCCATTTATTCTGATCCGGGCCACAGGTGAATTTTAAACATTTTATAACTGTATTGTTAAAGCCAAAACATTGCAGGACCAGGTATAAAAATTCCCATAGAACAGAGTCAAAAGCTTTTTCTGTGTCAAAGCTAATTGCTAAGGACATTGTGTTTCCTTTGCTCATTATATGTAACAGATGTATAGCTCGCCTAACATTGTCTTGTGTTTGTCTATTTTTAACAAAACCTGTCTGGTCCGTGTCAATTAGGTTAGGGATAATATTTTCTAGTGTGTTGACAATAATTGAAGTGAAAATTTTATAATCAGTGTTTAAAACTGAGATAGGTCTGTATGAGCTGCAATCTGTCCTATCTTTCCCTGGTTTCAGTATTACAGATAATATGGCCTGTTTCCAAGATGGTGGGGTCTCGCCACCTTTTAAGACATAGTTAAAACAATTTAATAAATAGCAGTGGGGTCACAGAGTCCCTAAAAGTCTTATACCATTCTGCTGGTAGTCCATCTCCCCCGGCTGCTTTGCTTGTTTTCAGTTTAGAAATTGCCTTGTCGACCTCTGCATTTGTAATCTCTGTAGTTAAGCACTTATTTTGTTCTGTGACAACAGATGGCAGGTCTAGGGATTTCAAAAAATTGATTGACTGTTACTGCTTCTGCTAATTCGGGTTGAGTGTATAAATTCCTGTAGTATGATTCAAAAGACTTATGTATTGCTTCTGGCTTATAACACATCTGGTTGGTGACCGGGTCCTTTACTTTATATATGGATCTTCCAGACTGTTGTTTTTTAAGTCTGCAGGCTAAGAGTTTTTTAGCACGGGGTCCATTTTCATAGTGGGTTTGTTTGATATTCTTAAGTGTAAGTTCCTCCTGGTCGTTCAGTTTCTTATTTAGTTCTGATTTTACTACGGTTATTTGTTCCAATAAGGTGGGGTCGTTAGTCTCTACATGCTTCCGTTCCAGTGAGTCTAATTTACTTGTCAAGTCGTTAAGGTGTTTAAGTTTTTCTTTTTTCCTTTGTGATGCCCAACTTATAATCTTCCCACGCAATACTGCTTTTCCAGCATCCCATAAAATACTCTGTGACGTCACTGTGCTACCGTTAAGGTCTGTATATTCCTTAATTTCTTTCCTAATGTAATCTTCAAATCAGGTGTAATTTAATAGGGAGGTGTTGAGTCTCCAAATAGTGTTTTTGTGTGGGACACCTACATTTATTTTCACATATACACCTGAGTGATCTGATATGTCGCTAACACCAATTCTACAATCTAAAACCCTGTGTCTGTCTGTTCAGAACATAAAGAAATAATCGATCCTCGAGTAAACTGAATGAGGGTGAGAGTAAAAAGTCAATTGTTTAGTGGATGGATGAAAATCCCTCCATACATCAAACATACCAATCCTTTTAATCATCTTCTTAATATTTAGTGACTCAGGATTTGTTTTCTTTGTCGGGTTTGATCAGTCTAGAGTGGGATGCAGCTGTACATTCCAAGGGGACTCGTGCCACGCAAAGCCTATTCCGACCTGGCGATCCTGTTTGAATCCATTAGCAACCAGCTACATTACCCCGGGCAGCTTCACGGGTACAGGTGGTTGTATGCTAAATGCAGAGAAAATGGACTGCGTGTGAGAAAAGAGTCTGTGCGTTTGGTTTTGAAGGAGCTGGATCCAAGAGGAGTGTCATTAAGGCAAGCGGGGCGTCTCAGACGGAGGAATTACTTCTCAAACTTCTCAACTTCATCTGGCACCTGGACTCATATGATGAACTGAAGCCATATGGTATTTGTGTGAATGGATGTATCGATGGCTTTTCAAGAAAAATAATCTGGCTCAAAGCTTACACAACAAGTAGTGACCCAAAAGTAATTGGAGGGTGCTACATAGAAGCGGTACAGCGTTTTGGGGGGTGCCCTAGAGTTGTTCGAGGCGACCTTGGAACCGAAAATGGCCATGTTAGAGGCTTCCAGTGTTTCCTCGTCCCTGTTCAACCAGACGACACCCTCGATAGTTACTTGGAGGGGGCCAGCACCGCCAATCAAAGAACTGAATATTGGTGGGGTTTCCTGCGTGGCCAGCGCATGGAGTTCTGGTTAGCCTTGTTATCAGACCTCAGAGACAACGGGCATTTTGATGGCGAGTTTCTGGACAAAAGTCTCCTGCAGTTTTGTTGTATGGGCCTCCATACAGGTGAGTTCATGAATAACGTTTTATTTTCATTTTGTGTGCATGTGTATGTGAGTGAGAGAGAGGGGAGGGAGGACAGAAACGGGTAAGGGGGTGTTGGGAAGACAGACAGACAGAGACGGGAGGAAAGGAAAAAGAATGCTAAAGAGAAGGGGTAGAAAAGGGAAAGGAACAGAGATGGAAGGGGAGAGAGATGGAACAGAAGGGTAGAAACAGAGAGGATAAGAGATGGGGAGAAAGGGGGGAGAGGGATGAACAGAGACAGGGAGGGAGGGAGAGGGTGGGGTTGCTCATGTGTGAATGCTGTAATTTAGTGTTTTATTTCTGTTCTGCTGGCACAGCTCTTCCTAAATGTATACATTTTCTACAGGATGAGTTGGATGACACTGCACAGGTGTGGAATGCACACAACATCAGGCCATCAAGAAACCTAAACGTCGCCAGCGGTCGGCCTAATGTGACGCATGCTGTTCCTGAACTTTACCGAACAACAGATTTTCTCTCCCCTGTTGAAGATGAACACATTCAACTGTGCAAAAATGAATGTGTCTTTCGGCTGGCTGTACCATGTAATCCAGATATTTATGAACTCTGTATCATCTTTATGCCTGAGTCCCATCTTGCTCCACCAACAGATCCGTATCAGGCTGTGAACTTGTATTTGCACCTAAGAGAGGCCATCACTGCATCTCTCTAAACCACCCGACCCTCTCCACAGGATGGACACTTATTTCACTGCAGTGCGCCTCCCCCTGACCCTATCCAGAGAATGGACACTAAATTGTTGTGAACCTCCTGTTATTTTGTGTCTTGTTAAATCTCTAGTGTTCCTTTTAAAAATACACAGGGATATTGGTTATTTACTGCACTCCTTTGTTTCTGTTATTACGCAATCCTTATGGTGATGCTATTTACTGAATTTACTTTTTGACCTGAAGGTCGTGTGTGCAAAGAGCTGTTAAATAAAAGTAGCCATGTGAAAGAACTTAACTATGTTGTTGAAACATTGAGAAACCCAGAAGCACAAGGTTACTTTAAGATTTACTTTAATTATTCTTCACTTCCATGAATTAATGAACATTAACGTGATTCTTTAAAGTCAACAATTCCTGAAAAATTAAACCGGTGTTGGACAACTCGTTCTGAATGCTTGGTTAGAGTAAACAGATGGACCTGTAAGCAGTCATTTTCAAAACAACATTTTCACTTTCAACAACAAAAAAAAACACCCTCATAAAACTCTGCTGAAGCATTTACTATTCTGTAACACAAGTGTAACTATGGAAGCAGATAGTTACCATAATCCAAATAAAAATGCAATAGCAGAAATGCTTTTAAATTTTAAGAACGAAGCTGCATTATTTGACTCATAATTAAAATGGTTAATAAGTCATTCAATCTGCATTTTCATTTTCTTCTGCAAGACTGCTCATTCTTGTACTTAATTCAAATGAAAAAGGAAAACACATTTGAGATTTAATTTTCAAAACATGCACCAGCAAAGAGTTCCCAAAATTCAATATGAAATGTAAAATTCAAAAATGAAAAAGCAATAGCAGAATGCTTTTTCATTTTAAGAACGAAACTGCATTATTTGACTCATAATTAAAATCATTAATAAATATTGCTATATGCATTTTCATTTTCTTATTCGTGTCGCACCTTTTATGACACAATCAAAAAGAAAACTGAGGGCATTGCTTTTTAATTTTCGTGGTCCTGCCCTGCACAAGAGTTACCACAACTCGAAAATGAAATCGCAATCTCAAAGTAAGCGCGCGGCGCAGGAAAGTGACATCAGCAGCTCTCCACCTGTGGGTATGGTGGTATGACGCCAAGTGTCATTTGCCTCCTGTTATGTGTAAATTCTAATGTTTGTGAAAAAGAGAAAGATATATATATATATATATATATATATATATATATATATATATATATATATATATATATATATATATTTTTTTATTTATTTAAAAAGAAAAGAAAAGAAAAAAAAGGTATGGCGGTCTGACACCACTTTGCCATCGTTACTTCTTTCACGTCATTGAAGTTGCCGGTAATCGAGATTTAAATCGGCGAAAAACGTGGACCACTGACAGATCTCGCACCAGCATCTGCCACCAGTCGACGGATTGATCTGTTGCTTCGCATCCTTCGTCGGATGGACTGGTGGCCGACGCCGAACTGAAGCAATGATCCGTTGCATCGCATCCTGCGACGGATGGACTGGTGGCCGACGCCGAACAGCTGTTACTCCACCCATGTAACAAATAGCTTTAGCTTTGATGTTGTGCTGGTGCATCAAGGTGTTCCATAACTGACAACAGGTTGGCTAGGGCAACCTTGTTTGCGTCCGTATCTGGGACGGCAGAATACCTGCTCAACTCGGTCCCGAGCATCAGATTCAGATACACTATTCAACTCCACCTGGGAAGCTAAATCCAGCAGGGTTTGAACAATTGTGTCAATGTGCGCCATGCTCAAATCTTTCCGACCAACGAGATCCGTCAGTGGTCCACGTTTTTCGGCGATTTAAATCTTGTTTACCGGCAACTTCAATGACGTGAAAAGTAACGATGGCAAAGTGGTGTCATACCGCTATACTTTTTTTTTTTTTTTTTTTTTTTTTTAAATATACAGTATATATATACATTTATTAAATTCACAAAGATTAGAATTTACACATAACAGGAGGCAAATGACACTTGGCGTCATACCGCCATACCCACAGCGGAGGTGGAGAGCTGCTGACGTCACTTTCCTGCGCCGCGCGCTTACTTTGAGATTGCGATTTCATTTTCGAGTTGTGGTAACTCTTGTGCAGGGCAGGACCACGAAAATTAAAAAGCAATGCCCTCAGTTTTCTTTTTGATTGTGTCATAAAAGGTGCGACACAAATAAGAAAATGAAAATGCATATAGGAATATTTATTAATGATTTTAATTATGAGTCAAATAATGCAGCTTTGTTCTTAAAATGAAAAAGCATTCTGCTATTGCTTTTTCATTTTTGAATTTTACATTTCATATTGAATTTTGGTAACTCTTTGCTGGTGCATGTTTTGAAAATTAAATCTCAAATGTGTTTTCCTTCATTTGAATTAAGTACAAGAATGAGCAGTCTTGAAGAAGAAAATGAAAATGCAGATTGAATGACTTATTAACCATTTTAATTATGAGTCAAATAATGCAGCTTCGTTCTTAAAATGAAAAAGCATTTCTGTTATTATATTCTTATTTTAATTTGGATTATGGTAACTGCTTCCATATAAAACAAATACATCCATAAATATATACAATGTGAGAATTGTTTCTTGCAAGAGCTGTACTTCAACCCATGACCATCGATAAAAGTGTACACATCTAATCGTAAACAATCTGCTGCAACCTGAATTTCCACTTCTGTGTCTATAAACCAGTCACAGCTTGACTGATGGCTCTGAAGAAGCAGTTTCCATCAGCCTCTAAATTCTCATTTGTACACGGCGAACCTAATGGGCCTTTGCAATCAGAAATTGGAAAACTCGCACGGTCCAAATGAATCTTCAAGTTTTTGCAAAGGTCTAAACAAACATCAACATCAAGGGGAGAGAAGTTACACTCTTCATTGGTCACAGCACTGACAAACTCTACGTCAGAATTATCCATGTCAAAGTGAGGAGTTTTGCTCTTCTGAAGTGACTCACTGTTGCCAGCTGGTGCTGGAATTTTAAACCGTGACCATGCAGAACCTTGGCTAATCTAATACCAGTGCCATGATCTGCCACTGCATCTTCACTAGTACTAACTGATGATGGATCACAAATCACATGTGCGAGGCGTAGAACGAGCGGAGCAGTCAGAGGCAACAGAAGAAGAAAGAAAAGCCTCCTTAGCTTAGTTGATCTTCTGTGTTGCCTCCTAGACGGTGCTGGCCTCCTCTGGCTTGGTGCTGGCAACCACGGGAGCCACAGGAACCACGGGCACAGCTCTGGTCATCTGTGGCGTCGCCTCAACCTGATTAAAATGAGAAAGATGTGATTTTATGCCAATAAACATAGAAAGGAAAACACTAGGCTTTACACGGTCATGATTTTTGTGCCAATCACCGATCCAACGTCCTCCGTGTGTATCTTTTCCAAGTGCCTGATTAAATTTGTGGTGTTGAAATTTTTTGCCAAAGTTCCCCCGCGAGGTACTGTAGCGTTGCATATATTGCAGATTCAAAGAAACTTTATTGTCCGTCACATAGCGACAGTACTCAAAACAGGAAGAGGCACGAAGACGAAAATTAAGGTTTTTGAATCATGAATCATTAGCTCTCGGTGTTATGCCCCGGCCTAGGGGGAACCAGGACACAACATAAAGGCGCCCCCCCTTCTCCCAGCTCTCAAATTAGACAAAGGTGCTTCGTCCACAGGATGGTTTTTATTAAACGTCACCATCATTGCACTGGCGTCAGGGAGGGCATGGCCAAAACAACAAACAAAATGGCTCTCTTATGGATCTTACCTATGAAGAAAACAATCAAATAAATGACAGTCAAACTAACCTCCTTAACTAAAACACAGGAGAAAAGGGTCACAACACAAATGGCTTCCCTCCCCTACGGGCTACGTGGACACAAAGGGAACTGAAATAGATTACAAAACAGAATTGATGGCTGAACACAGAATGCTGCTGCTGCGGCACATGGCCTCTGGTTGGGAGCTGGGAGAAGGACAAAGAGACCGAGGTGTTGAAGTCCTCCTCCTTTAATATTGGCACCAGCCAATCACCTTTCCGCACCTGGAACAAGCAAAAAAAAAGGGAACACAGGATCTACTGCGCCATCTAGTGCCCAAACGGACACACAGCAGACAAAAGGAACTGACAACAATGGAAACCCAAATCTATAGATTTACATAACACTCAGATACAAACAAATAAACATGTCGATGCTGTGAAACTACTTTGGAGGAAATGAGACAGATTAAAAAAGTTTCAACACGACCATGACGTCATTGATCGGTGATTCATGACATGACGCCCGATCATGAACGTTTCAAAAAATGCCAAATATCGGCCGATCCGATACAGCCGATAAGATGGGTGTAAAGCCTAGAAAACACACACAGGTGATGAAGTGGAAATGAATAAGTACAAACCTGCTGCACTGCTGTGACATTGCTGGAGGCAGACTCAGTCATGTGGACAGTTGAACGTGTTGCCCACACCTGCAAATACAAGGACACAAAGTAACGTTTAAAGAACTGCATTTATTGTCCTATCACAAAGATGCACACAATAAAATACACATATCCCAAATACCAACATGTCACTTGTTTGTTTTGGTTTTTGAGGCAACGCGTGCTGATCGACGTCTCAGGCTGGACATCTGGAAGAACATAAAGAAATGAATTCATAAACAAAGTGACACACTAATTAAACTGTACATGTACTGTACATATGTGATCTTGTGTTGATAATAGGGGTGGGGCGATACGGCTAACCCACGATTCCATACTGTGACGATATTTGGCCCACGATAATGACAACATCACGACACACGATATCTTCGATATCTTTGAAATTTTGCCGACGATATGTGACTGAAAAAGAAAAAAATACCCATAAAAAGGAAAATGCCTGTGATCTTGCATTTATTCCAAAACTTTGTATAATGTACAAACAAACGTGCACTGCACAAGCAAACATATTAAAGTGCATGAACATTAATAACTTTCATGTAAACAAGGACAGTGCTTTCTGGTAATGTAAAGTCAGTAGCAACTTGTTTTATCTCAACTTGGGGACTTGGGATATACAAACCGACGGGAAGATGAAAGAGGGAAAAAAATCCTTTCACTGCCCCGATTCTGAAAATCAATAAAAGAAATGATGCAGACAAAATAAATAAATAAATAACCGCGTCCCAAAATATACGGGACAAAGTGAAGTGCGTCCCCCATCAGTTCATTACGGGACAGGCTTTTTAGTTGCCAAATATGGGACAATCGCGTATTTTACGGGAGGGTTGGCAGCCCTATCTAGACCACAGACGGAAATTAAATGAGGTTTTGTCATTTTCCATAAAAAACGGGACAAATTGTGTCCTGGGAGAGATTTTATCTTTCCCGGGACAGGTGGTGAAAAAAGAAAACAATTCTGGGAAAAACGGGACGGGTGATAGCGAACGAGGCAGCTCTGCAGATTCGTAGTGTTGCCATTGTATTTTACCTTCGCAAAACAGTTGTTGCAGATTGCATATTCTTTATGAAGTTTCCTCCCGTCATCCGTCTCGTAAAAGCCAAAGTGGGTCCACACTTTAGAGTGGTAACTTTCGGGTGGGTCTTTGATTTGTTTTCCGTTGTTGGTATTTTCCGCCGTTCTTGCATGTGCTCTTCCGTTGTTAACTCGTCTTATTCACCGGCCGCTGCTTACGCCTACTTGACTCTTACGGGATTAGCGCCCCCACAAACAGGACAGGAGAGATTAAGCCTTAGCCTCACTGAACCACACGGGATTGGACGGGATGTCTGTGTGAAATGCAGTCTCAACAGCTGTTGGTACTGTCTATAAAAAAAAGAGGAGAGGAAATCAGAGTCAACTTACGATAAGTGTTCATTTTTAAAATAAAAAGTTGCACAGTTTGACAAATACACGATTGGGGGGGAAAAAAAAAGAGGGATGAACAGGTTACCTCAACCTCCTGTCCAACAAGAGTCCATTCAGGAGCAGGTCCATACACTGGCAAGTGGACAGGACCTGTCACAACCACTCTGGGAGACACCCTGGGCGATGATTGGTTGTGGCACAACACCCCTGGCCTAGGTGAAGGGGGTGCGAGCTGATGGAGCATGCAGCATGCAGACGCTCCACCAAAATCAGTCCTGAGGTGCACCTAAACAGAAAACAACATGTTAACACATATTTGTCATATCAAATGAAGAGCAAGTAAGGCTGAAGAAGGCAAAACTTATACCATCATAACACCACCATGTACAGCTGACGAAGGGGGAGGTGATCGGCCATATACACAAATGTTAAACCTGGAAGAAGTGTCACATAATCAATTATGTAATCACACAATTCTAAGAAATATCTGTTAGCACAGTGTCACTGAAGAGAAAAAAATACAACAAAAATATGTATTTTACACACCCATGCGTGCAGCAACACGATGATATACTTGACGTAGCGCTGTTTGTAGTTCTGTCTTGACAGTCAGGCGAGGTGGAAAGTCAAGCACAAACACCTACAAAATAGTTGTATAAAAAAAAACAAACCCAAACAAACATAAAAATGCAAAATAAATTCATGAATATTCTTGTTATTGAACTATGGATCATGGAATTACTTGATATTGATAAAACAAAGTGGCGATGACATTCATGTGTTCAAATTTGTTTGTCACAGCAGATAAACAAACCTTGGGCCAGCGGTCTAACACAGTTGCCAGTAGCGCAGCAAAATCCTGGGCGGAGTCTGTTACAAGCCCGTGTTCAAGGTTGTTGCCCGGGGAGAGAACACAAAACCATCCACAAGTGGACAGAGATGTGAGTCTCCCACCACCAGAACAAAAACATAAAGAAACTCGTGGCTTGACAAAATCACGACCCATACCTTCTTGTCTGGTTGCTGGGCCTTAAGAACGAACTTGCACTGTTTTGTCAGTCAGGAGCAAAACGGGCCATCTTCGCACCCAGGTCGCTGACCAGTACCGAGCCCTGTGTAAATTGACAAAAAAGAAAAATCTAAATATGTTTTTGTAAGATTTATTTGGAATACAACATAACAACACAGGCAGAACATGAAATCATGAACGTGGAAGTGCTCACGACGTTCAAAGTCCTTTCCGAGGTGGAAAAGGTGTCCAATCCTGTTTTTGCTCCAGGCATCGTTTCATGGCCAGAGAGCGACGGAATGCTTTGGTGTTCGGCATCTGAACAATGAGATGAAAGATTGTGTCATTTTCAATGAAGGACAATGATAACACAAGTTTACAGAAAAAAGTGATGTTTTCTCACACACGACATCAAAACACAGAAAGGTTTCTGTACCTTTGCAGCTGGAGACGATGAGCTTAAATCAATAAAGCAAAAGAAAATGTGTATGTGTACTCTTGGACCCTAACCCTAATGCCATACAAGTCTATGGGGTGAAATTTCAGCTTTGTCCTACAGATATGGGGCCACTTGCTTTTTCATCAGGAGCCCCCAAGAAGCACCCACGCCAAATTTGGGACTTCTAGTCCTTGAGGAACCCCGAAACCCTAACCCTAATTTCAGCTAACCCTAACCCTAACCCTAGTTTCAGCCTTATTGTTAACCCTAATTCAATGCAAGTCTATGGGGTGAATTTTCAACTTTGTCCTAGAGACATGGGGCCACTTGCTTTTTCATCAGGAGCCCCCAAGAAGCGCCCACGCCAAATTTGGGGCTTCTAGTCCTTGAGGAACCCCGAAACCCTAACCCGAATTTCAGTTAACCCTAACCCTAACCCTAGTTTCAGCCTTATTGTTAACCCTAATTCAATGCAAGTCTATGGGGTGAATTTTCAACTTTGTCCTAGAGACATGGGGCCACTTGCTTTTTCATCAGGAGCCCCCAAGAAGCGCCCACGCTAGATTTGGGGCTTCTAGCCAATGAGGAAAAATTTGGAGCAGACACTTAAGGCACTTAAGATCCTCAAAGGACTGTTGCCACTCACTAGACCAAACAAATGGTTTCAATGGACTGGTTAATTCTTCTCTCGTGGCCGGCAGCTCCACTGCCTTGGTGCTGGAGATGCCCGCTCAGGGGCACCGCCAGGAATTTTGGGCCCCCTTCAAAAAAACAAAAACAAATGGGCCTCCTTTGCGCAGCGCTTGTCAAAAGCTTCACATCACTCAAAAAATACAGTATAGTTCAATAATAGTGCTTGAGTCCATCTTCACAGTGTCAATGTATTTTTATTGTGAATTCTCCACAAAGCAAACTCTTAACATTTATGAATGATTCATGAAAAAACACTTGATGTCTCTCGGACAAAGTTGAGCTTTGACCTTCATAGACTTGCACTGCATTAGGGTTTAGCGATAAGGCTGGAATTAGAGTGAGGGTTTCGGGGTTCCTCATGGGCTAGAAGCCCCAAATTTGGCGTGGGTGTGTCCAGGGGGATCCTGATGAACCTGAAAGTGGTCCCATGTCCCTAGGACAAAGTTGACCTTTGACCCTCATAGACTTGTGTGGCATTAGGGCTATCGATAAGCGATACAAACCTGGTGAGTTTAAGACTTAGTGACTCTACGTACATGAATGTATGGGGTACCCCGTCCTTACCTTGTTCCAACCTTCCCTCCACAAACCTGGCTGTCCAGTGCCGAAGTCAAAGTGAGAGAGAGAACAAAGAAGGAGGAGGGCCTGTGACGCCGCTGCTGATTGGATCCTTGGTCGGTTGAATGAGTCAATTCTAGAGCTCCCCTCGGTGTCCACACACTGCAAAATATATCTAAGAAATAAACACTTAAATTGAGAAAGAACAGGCTAGAAACAAGTCTAATTATCTGCCAATGCAGTAAGATATTTAGACTTGGTAAGATTTCTTAAAATAAGACGATATATCTAGGCATTTGAAGAATGGAAAAACTCTTGAAATAAACAGTAAAGCACTCATTCCAAGGACTGTACTAAGTCAAATAAACTTGATACTAGCTTCTCAATTCTTTTTTCACGTTTGCTTCTTTCTTAATTTGAATGAAAAGATCTTAAAACCAGACCTACTAACAGTGCAATTCTTCTTAATTTAAGTGTTCACAATATTAGCTTTTTTTTTCTCAAAATGAGACAAAGCATCCACCCCCCCTACGCCCACTCCCCCCCCAAAAAAAATAATTCAGCAAACAGAATTAATATTGTCAACAACTATTTATTCACTTAAATTGCTGACAGTGCCTTCACTGCCTTGTAATAAAAACGTCACTAAGGCATTGCATCTTAAAACAATCTCAAGCAATCATTTCTAGAACGCAAGTAATGTTTTGTTGTTACAATATTCACCGTCATCATTATTGAACATTGATTCAGATTCCCTGACACTCAGTTACACAAAAAAAACAAAAACAGTATGGGGACAGCATATAGTGTTGTGTTCCTATCACCACTGATAACATGTTTGTTCCAACAGACTCCCACCCACCCTCAAGTTTCAACTACCAGGGGAGTGTATGACTACCTATGCCTAGTACACAGCTCTACTCCCCAATAAAATCTTTCCATTCTGCCATGGTCTTTTTTGTATGAGGCTGTGGTGTCTCACTCATGGATAGTGTCCTGTAGCACTTCTGTCTGAATGACAGAGAGAAGGGTTGCCACACACTTTTGGATATGTGAGGTGCAGGGCATAGTCGTAACCCATCAGATGAAGCAGACCGTCACTCAAGTCTTCCGTGGCTCCAAGACAGATGAGACAGCGGGTCCCATCAAACAGCAACACAGGAGTGCAGAAAGACCTCTTCTGCGAGTACATTGTGGGATCTTCAGTTGGCAAAAGAAAAAGAAGAAGGAAACGCCACATCCATGCATGGAACTATGAAGTTTTGAATGTGAGAAAATGCGAACAAGCTGTCACCTGAATGACATGAAGCAGTGCCTCACTGGCATGTCCCAGCTTCTTCGGTGGTGGACTTGGTGAAGGAAAGAGTGTGGGGAGTGCCCTGAGCAGCGCGATGGAATATTCCACTGGAATAGAAGAAATCAACTTTGAGTTCAAAGTTAGTCTTCCTAAAAATGAGTCTTATTAGGTTTGTGTTGATCACAAAAAAAATCTTATTTTTTCAGCATGAAGAGTATTACCATTCTGCATCTATTCATTCAGCGCAACATAAACCATCCTATGTCCCAGGAAACAGCTACACAGTCAATTAGAGACACAGCAAAATGACTCACCTACATCCAGCGTTATGCGTGGCTTCAACACTTCATTCTTTTTCCAAACACCATAAAATTACACATTGGTGCAGAAGTCTTCCCATCTCTTTTTTTAGTTCATCAATGAATTTTCTGTTGCCCTTATCCAGAATGCGCCGCAGCTCATTCATCGCCTATAATGCAAGTCAGTGTTAAAATCTGCAAAAATGCTTGCTTTTCATCATAAACCAAAACAAGTTAATCACTTACACGATAAAGATCCTTGACACATAGATATGCATTCAGGATCTTTGTTGGCCTTGTCCTGTTCTTTCAGAACATCACTATCAATGAAGGATCTTCTTGCTTGAAACTGCAGGTCAAGAATTTGGGAGACAGTATCTTGGTTGGGTTTTGGTTTCTTGTACAGCTCCTGCAGGGTCTGATAATGTCTGGCCTGTGCTGTCAGACCATCTTTGGCTGATGAAATGGAGGAGACAAATCAGTAAATCAGTCAAATGGATGAAATTGTTTGGAGCATCAAAATATATCAAATGACAATTCAAATGTAAAAATGCCTGTGATATATCATGATATCCAAAACTATCATAACATTGCCTGGCTTTCATACATTATCATTATTATTAAAATGGACATGTTTCTACTTACGTGAAGTGTGGCCATTATCAGAACTGCGCCCTGGTGTGTGACACAAAATAATTGTTGATCCACCAATTGAGTCTGCATCATGATCTTCTTCTTGGTCACTTGCTGAGAAGTCAATGTGATGCCTTTTCTTCTTGTGGCACCTCTCTGGCGAATCTCTTGTGAAGATTCTTGTAAGTGCTCGCCTGTGGTAAATAAAATTTCACCCCCCCCCCCCATGCTCCTCACTTTGTACATATATATATGACTTGAATACAGAACTGTCCATTTGTGATGTTTTGCACTTGGAGTCAAGAGCATATAGGTTTATTTAAATAAAGATGGAAAGTGAACATGCACAGATAAAAAAAAGTATCAGCCAAAAATAACCACATGCTTCAAAATCTAAGTGCGCAAAATAATATAATCACTTACATGTTTCATTATTTTGTCTTAATCCTTCAGCATGGGATAATACTCCACTAGTCTTTTAGCCATTGCAGTGACTTCATGCTCAGAAGGGTACCAGACCCCCTCTCCTTGCTGACTGGCTCTCAACATAGAAATCATGCTGGTGACAGTGTTTCTCACCAGCCTGCATCTCAGCTCTTTGAACATGACACATTTCCCCTCACTGGCAGTGCGGGCCATCTGGAAGTAGTGCTTACGAGCTTGCTCCAACTCACTGTCTGTATAGAGGGTGGGCAAACTTTTTTAGCAACGGGCCACATGACAGACCTGCATCGAGTCGGCGGGCCACGGAAGGGGGGGTTGTAGGTAGGTACAGAATTCATACTTCAGTGCCTTGGAGCGAATAGCTTCGCCACTCAACTGGCCAAGAGACATGTGGCCTGTCCTTCTCCAATGCAAGCGGGTGGGAAAAGCACAGGAGTTGGTGTCTGCTCTTTTCTTAGAAGACAGCCTGCAATATGATGTTGGAAAGGAAGCAATTTTTCCTGCTTATGAGCTTGTTCCTGAGCCCTACCGGCAAAAATTTAGGAACCATAGAAAATCTAGTGGTCAAACCTTTGTCGAGTTTGCATGGGAGAAAAGCAACCTCTTTGATAAATGGTGTGCAGCTAATGATGTCAAAAATGACTTTGAGTCACTCCGTGAGCTCGTTCTTTTAGAAGATTTTAAAGACTCTTTGCCAGAGAAGGTGGTAATGTTCTTGAATGAACAGAAAGTGTCGTCATTGTCCAAGGCTGCTGTCCTCGCAGATGAGTTTGTGTTGACCCACAAAAATGTCATCTCATCTTCCCCCCCGATCGGACAGGCCTTCTGCTTCTCGTCCCACAAGAGCCAAGTCTAGCCACCTCCCCCTTGAAAAGGCTAGAGGGAAGGGACTTCTGGTTTGGCCATAAAGCGGTAGACTGCGCGACACCAGGGCTCTCGACCGTCTAGGGTAAAAACTCCCTGAAAACTTGAATAACTATTGTCAGATATCATATTAACTACAAAGTGATCAGGGGAACGTTGGAATGGGAAGGAAAACTTGATTCAACCAAAAGAGAAACACAGTAACAGACAATATGGCCGAACTACCAGCTTGCTCTGAAACAGAGGGAGATGGCGAAACGAACTCCTCGTGACTAACGACGCGGAAAAGGGCTCGGACATAAAAATTATTAGCAAGGAGATACAGGATTTAAAAATGGAATCAAAAGAAGTCCTTTGCATGTTTGGAGAAACACTGAGGAACGACGTGGAAAAAGACTTGGACGACTTCAAAGACGAAATAAATCAACAACTTGCGAAAGTCATCACCGAACAGGAGCTCCAGACCGGCAAGATCAACGAGGCTGAGTCGCGGATTGAAAAGCTAGAACGTTGGGCACAGGAAGCTAATGACGCTCTGGTCATATCACAGAACAAAAAGCTCTTCAGGACAAGTTAACTGACCTGGAGTCCAGGCCGAGGAGAAACAACCTACGTATCTATGGAGTCACTGAAGGAGAGGAGGGAGAATCTGTGGCCAAGTTTGTGGAAGACCTGCTGAAAAGCGAACTGCACCTGCCAGCAGATTTTAATTTCCAAATTCAGAGAGCACATCGCTCATTTGCACAGAAGCCAGCAGACGGTGCCCAACCGAGACCCATCATTGTTAACTTTCTGGAATTTACTACCAAAGAGAGGGTCCTGAGAGAGCTATGGACAAAGAAAATAGAACTGGGGAATAAAGTACCGTCATTCCATCACGATTACGCGACAGAGATGGTCCAAAAGAGAAAGGAGTACAACACTGCTAAAAGAATCCTGAAGGAGAAGGGCATCTGGTTCCAGACGCCATTCACCAAGATGAGGACCCACTGGGATACGGGAACTCGAACGTACAACAGCGCAGAGGAGGTAAAGGAGGAATTGGCGAGACGCGGCCTGGCGGAGAAGACGGCGGTGGCGACGGGTGCGGAGGGGCCTGCGGCACTCGGTGCCCCGCACTACGACGGAGTGGCAGTGCAAGGAGGGATCCTGGAGGGGCTACGCATCAGCAGCGACACGAGCCAGAGAAAAGCTACAAGAGTTTCAAAGATTCTTTGATTAAATTCAGAGAATACAGGGAAGAAAGCTGGTAGGGATGTTCTAGTATGACCGGTGTTTTTAGTTGACAAATTATTAAAATTGAATTCCCATGTTAATAGAAAAGAGACTGTGGGAAGTCAGGGTCGCTCCTTTTTTTCTAACGTTGGACTCATTTAGAACGACTAAAATACTCATTGCAGGTTCAAGTGTCATTTCTAAGTTAGGTTAGATTTTTGACTGCCTTCACGCGGGCCGGACAGAGACACGCCGTAGTTTGGCCATGCCTTATCTACAGGAAACACATCTCTCTCAGCAAGAGCTAAATCAACATGATTTAAAAGCTAAACTCGACACAACTAATGGCAACAGAAGTCAGACCCGCCTGTCGAAACTTGTCAACGTCTCTCTAGCCGAACTCGGGATGTTCGATGTTTGGAGGGACCTCCACCCGTTACAGAGGACTATTTTTTTTATTAACATTACAGACAGATACAGAATAGAGGAATGTAAAATAGGAACGACTGAATAGGAATGACTTCATTTTTTTTCCAAACACCATAAAATTACACATCGGTGCAGAAGTCTTCCCATCTCTTTTTTTAGTTCATCAATGAATTTTCTGTTGCCCTTATCCAGAATGCGCCGCAGCTCATTCATCGCCTATAATGCAAGTCAATGTTAAAATCTGCAAAAATGCTTGCTTTTCATCATAAACCAAAACAAGTTAATCACTTACACGATAAAGATCCTTGACACATGGATATGCATCCAGGATCTTTGTTGGCCTTGTCCTGTTCTTTCAGAACATCACTATCAATGAAGGATCTTCTTGCTTGAAACTGCAGGTCAAGAATTTGGGAGACAGCATGTTGGTTGGGTTTTGGTTTCTTGTACAGCTCCTGCAGGGTCTGATAATGTCTGGCCTGTGCTGTCAGACCATCTTTGGCTGATGAAATGGAGGAGACAAATCAGTAAATCAGTCAAATGGATGAAATTGTTTGGAGCATCAAAATATATCAAATGACAATTCAAATGTAAAAATGCCTGTGATATATCATGATATCCAAAACTATCATAACATTGCCTAGCTTTCATACATTATCATTATTATTAAAATGGACATGTTTCTACTTACGTGAAGTGTGGCCATTATCAGACCTGCGCCCTGGTGTGTGACACAAAATAATTGTTGATCCACCAATTGAGTCTGCATCATGATCTTCTTCTTGGTCACTTGCTGAGAAGTCAATGTGATGCCTTTTCTTCTTGTGGCACCTCTCTGGTGAATCTCTTGTGAAGATTCTTGTAAGTGCTCGCTTGGTAAATAAAATTTCACTCATTGAAAGAACAAATAAAGATGGAAAGTGAACATACACAGATAAAAAAAAGTATCAGCCAAAAATAACCACACGCTTCAAAATCTAAGTGCGCAAAATAATATAATCACTTACATGTTTCATTGTTTTGTCTTAATCCTTCAGCATGGGATAATACTCCACTAGTCTTTGAGACATTGCAGTGACTTCATGCTTAGAAGGGTACAAGACCACCTCTCCTTGCTGACTGGCTCTCAAGATAGAAATCATGCTGGTGACAGTGTTTCTCACCAGCCTGCATCTCAGCTCTTTGAACATGACACATTTCCCCTCACTGGCAGTGCGGGCCATCTGGAAGTAGTGCTTACGAGCTTGCTCCAACTCACTGTCTGTATAGAGGGTGGGCAAACTTTTTCAGCAACGGGCCACATGACAGACCTGCATCGAGTCGGCGGGCCACGGAAGGGGGGGTTGTAGGTAGGTACAGAATTAGTCCGGGTGCAGAATCGTTCTGGGCGTAGTGACTGCCCGATACGGCAACTCCATTGGGACAGACCTCTACATCGCGGTCGAACGTGATATATAGATAGATCACGGTCAAAACGCTATTTCGCGGGTGATAGATAGATAGATATATAGATAGATAGATATTGTGTGTTGAATACATACATTCGTATATATATGTATATATATATATATATATATATATATATATATATATATATATATATATATATGTGAAGAGAGAGAGAGAGAGAGAGAGAGAGAGAGAGAGAGAGAGAGAATTTCGGGGGGTGCGGTGTTGGGGGGTTATGACTGGCTTCACGCGGGCCGGACAGAGACACGCAGCGGGCCGGGGTTTGCCCATGTCTAGTATAGACAACATATTGTGGAGGAGCAGGAAGCTGTAGGGTCCTCTTTGGGCTGCTTTTCACCAAAGGAGTGGAAGTCTGAGGACAGATTGAAGATGTTCCTCCTGGTGAAGACACAGTTCCTGGCTTCATTCGGGGCAGCCTTGTCTGGTACGGTGGAATTCTCAGCCGAGAGGAAACCAGATCCAAAACATTATGAACAAGAGAGAAACAATAGACACAATTAGGAAAAAAGAAAAAAAAAGTGTTATGCTAGATGTTTTCAGAGCAAAGTAGGTAACCAATCACATCTACACTAATAAGGGCCCAAATCCTTTTCCTCCTGAGAAAGTGTTCTGGTCCAGGAAAAAGGTCTCTCAAATCATCACGACAGAGGGTGTGGAGCAAGACTTCATCGATGTTGGCAGCTATAAAGACAGTCCAATCATTAACAAACCTTTTAAACTTAACAACTCATACATTTTTTTGACTAATGAATTTAATTCAACTTGACAAGTCAAACCAAGTTTGTTTAGTGCCAATTTCTGTTATCAGAATTAATTGTAAATGCAATTCAGTTTAGACATTTTGTCTCAAATTTGTAAAATACTTCTTTTAGAAATCAGTGTCAGCATACAGTTATTTTAATTACTTAGCGGACAAATCACAGTAATGGAAATTTTTTCATACCTACACATGACATACCATTTAAAATTGATACTGTGACATCATCCAGCTCATCCATTATTGGCCCCGGTTTGGATGTCCATTTCATTTCTCCTCAATCTGGCAGGGAAAAAAAATCATCATATTAAGGTCACAATTAGGACAAGCTGGCCTTCCGACTCAAGATCCGTTTATTTACAATGCCCATCTGCCATGGATCCCAAAGTTCCCATGCAATTAAAAGTTGTGACACCTTATCTGAATGATAACCATAGACAGCTCAACGGATTGCTAGTCATATAGACAACAATCAAAATTGGAGTGAAACTTGTAACCACAATGCCTGCAACATGGTGGTACTTATGGTAATAATCATCAAATACCAGTGTTCTTCGTGACAAAATGACAACATCTGATAGGATTGTGCCACCTTGAACTGCAATCAACTTAAATTTTGATAAAAACAAGCAAATTGTACCTAAACTACATCTTCAATCAATCCAATTTGAGCACCCTCTACCCCATAAACTGAAGATACTGCAATACAAACTTGGTAGTACAGTATTTCGTCATGCCACATATAACTAGGAATGCTAATTGCTTGTTCACATGACTAGAATTGCAGTACATCAATCCAATACAAAATACACACTTGTCATCAAGCTCATAAATCCATCGAGTCGAGATGAGCACGTGCACGGAGTCGGACTCCGTGAGTTCATGTAAACAGAGCATTGCGTTTGCGTAAATTATGCACGGCTATCGAGCTAGAAGCCGAGTCCGATTTGGTGCACACAACCACACTTATAATGCCTCTCAATGTCCTAACCCATGCCACGCAACACAAACGTGAGGGACCGATTTGAGTTTCTCACGGGACCAGCAGTGAAGTCACAACCGTCGCCCCACATGAAATGTCGCAGCAGGAGCCTGAGGATTTTCTGAGTCAACATGCTGATCAACAGGTAACGTAATGTTGGCTTCCTTGACGACATTAGACAACTCCCTGTTTATATTTTATCCATATTTTAGTACAAAGCCTCCTTGTTTTATGATCTGCTCCTGTTTGACTTGTTCGGTTTTTGTTTTGACATTATGCTGTTAGTGTTTATTTCAAATTAACAAGAAGTACCGGTACAGATAGTAGGAAATTAATATAACACTTGCGTCAAACAAAGAATAACTAACTGTACATATCATGTCTACAGGAAGGAGCTGGTACATTAAGTGAGAATATTCAAGAATATTAAGAGAAGATATATTCAAGGTTGTCCTGAGGTCAACTGTACCAACCATTGCCAGAGCTTATGGAGCAATTTGATGTTATTGTACAGTAAAAATGGAATATTGGAGCTGTCGCAAAACAAAACAAAAAGCCAACTTTAAGGCTTATTATCTCCAAAATGATACAGTAATCAATCACATTTAGAAATCAAATGTTTCTAAATGTCAAGTCAGTAATGTCAAGTCAGTGCTTGATGTGTCATCAGCAGGCGTCGGCGTCAGTAATGGGGCATCGGCGGGTTTCGGGCGGAATCGCCAGGCGTTGGGAAGCGTTGGCGGGTGTCGGGGGCTCGTGGCCAGGTGGCGGACGTCACGGCAGGCAGTGGCCAGGTGGGCTCAGTCCCGCAAACGCTGCTTACAGCTTTAATTTTGTATTGCTTTGATAACATTGCTTAAGTTGAGTTTAAATTTACACTTTTTTTTTTTTTCTTAGCTGCTAATTGTTCAAAAATGCTGATGTTAAAAGTGTGTTTGCACAGTAAATGTTATGGCACTTTAATTCATATGGCAGTACATTTAAAATAACTGGCCGTCAAGTTCCAGGAACTGACAAACTGCACTGAGTTGAGTGAGATTCTCCAAAGGAACTCCAGTATAAATGTGGACTTTACATTCTAGTCCCATGTGAAGAAAAACCCAAAAGTGAACGTTTTTGTGCCTCACCCTTTCTAACTGGGACATTTGCAAGAGAACGCAGACTGGTTATGCTGCTCCCTGATAAAAGAAAAATGTTTCTGCTGTTACCTCAGAAATTGCCTGTTATTATTGTGGCTCAGGATTTTGTAGGTAGATTTTTTTTATTTTTCATAAGGAACAGGATAACAGTAATGCCCTGGTATTGGCAATAAGCTTTAATTTTGTATTTGCATTTTTTTTAACTTTAGATTTACATTAAAAATGTTTCTGTGTAAAGTGCTGATGTTAACTGTTTGCACGATAAATGTTATGGTGCTTTCGTTTATATGGCAGAACATTTAAATTAAAGTGTATGAAAGACTTCTTTTAAATTCATTATTGGCTTTTGCGTATACAACGTGATTAATCATGATTGATCAGGTAAATCATGCGATTAATTGTGATTAAAATTTTTAATCGTTGCCCAGCCCCAGTAAAAACATTTTTCTGGTGCCAGCATTTCGTGAGGCAGAAGTTGATTCATACGTCAGTGCCTTGGAGCGAATAGCTTCGCCACTCAATTGGCCAAGAGACATGTGGCCTGTCCTTCTCCAATGCAAGCGGGTGGGAAAAGCACAGGAGTTGGTGTCCGCTCTTTTCTTAGAAGACAGCCTGCAATATGATGTTGGAAAGGAAGCAATTTTTCCTGCTTATGAGCTTGTTCCTGAGCCCTACCGGCAAAAATTTAGGACCATAGAAAATCTAGTGGTCAAACCTTTGTCGAGTTTGCATGGGAGAAAAGCAACCTCTTTGATAAATGGTGTGCAGCTAATGATGGCAAAAAGTGACTTTGAGTCACTCCGTGAGCTTGTTCTTTTAGAAGATTTTCAAGACTCTTTGCCAGAGAAGGTGGTAATGTTCTTGAATGAACAGAAAGTGTCGTCATTGTCCAAGGCTGCTGTCCTCGCAGATGAGTTTGTGTTGACCCACAAAAATGTCATCTCATCTTCCCCCCCGATCGGACAGGCCTTCTGCTTCTCGTCCCACAAGAGCCGAGTCTAGCCACCTCCCCCTTGAAAAGGCTAGAGGGAAGGGACTTCTGGTTTGGCCATAAAGCGGTAGACTGCGCGACACCAGGCCTCTCGACCGT
The DNA here is from genome assembly GCF_046127955.1 of Nelusetta ayraudi. NCBI lineage: Eukaryota > Metazoa > Chordata > Actinopteri > Tetraodontiformes > Monacanthidae > Nelusetta > Nelusetta ayraudi. The sequence continues at coordinate 803,142 of NW_027466088.1, forward strand.
CTAGGGTAAAAACTCCCCGAAAACTTGAATAACTATTGGCAGATATCATATTAACTACAAAGTGATCAGGGGAACGTTGGAATAGGAAGGAAAACTCGATTCAACCAAAACAGAAACACGGTAACAGACAATATGGTGGAACTACCAGCTTGCTCTGAAACAGAGGGAGATGGCGAAACGAACTCCTCGTGACTAACGACGCGAAAAAGGGCTCGGACATAGAAATTATTAGCAAGGAGATACGGGATTTAAAAATGGAATCAAAAGAAGTCCTTTGCATGTTTGGAGAAACACTGAGGAACGACGTGGAAAAAGACTTGGACGACTTCAAAGACGAAATAAATCAACAACTTGCGAAAGTCGTCACTGAACAGGAGCTCCAGACCGGCAAGATCAACGAGGCTGAGTCGCGGATTGAAAAACTAGAACGTTGGGCACAGGAAGCTAATGACGCTCTGGTCATATCACTGAGAGAACAAAAAGCTCTTCAGGACAAGTTAACTGACCTGGAGTCCAGGCCGAGGAGAAACAACCTACGTATCTATGGAGTCACTGAAGGAGAGGAGGGAGAATCTGTGGCCAAGTTTGTGGAAGACCTGCTGAAAAGCGAACTGCACCTGCCAGCACATTTTAATTTCCAAATTCAGAGAGCACACCGCTCATTTGCACAGAAGCCAGCAGACGGTGCCCAACCGAGACCCATCATTGTTAACTTTCTGGAATTTACTACCAAAGAGAGGGTCCTGAGAGAGCTATGGACAAAGAAAATAGAACTGGGGAATAAAGTACCGTCATTCCATCACGATTACGCGACAGAGATGGTCCAAAAGAGAAAGGAGTACAACACTGCTAAAAGAATCCTGAAGGAGAAGGGCATCCGCTTCCAGACGCCATTCACCAAGATGAGGACCCACTGGGATATGGGAACTCGAACCTACAACAGCGCAGAGGAGGTAAAGGAGGAATTGGCGAGACGCGGCCTGGCGGAGAAGACGGCGGTGGGGACGGGTGCGGAGGGGCCTGCGGCACTCGGTGCCCCGCACTACGACGGAGTGGCAGTGCAAGGAGGGATCCTGGAGGGGCTACGCATCAGCAGCGACACGAGCCAGAGAAAAGCTACAAGAGTTTCAAAGATTCTTTGATTAAATTCAGAGAATAAAGGGAAGAAAGCTGGTAGGGATGTTCTAGTATGACCGGTGTTTTTAGTTGACAAATTATTAAAATTGAATTCCCATGTTAATAGAAAAGAGACTGTGGGAAGTCAGGGTCGCTCCTTTTTTTCTAACGTTGGACTCATTTAGAACGACTAAAATACTCATTGCAGGTTCAAGTGTCATTTCTAAGTTAGGTTAGATTTTTGACTGCCTTCACGCGGGCCGGACAGAGACACGCCGTAGTTTGGCCATGCCTGATCTACAGGAAACACATCTCTCTCAACAAAAGCTAAATCAACATGATTTAAAAGCTAAACTCGACACAACTAATGGCAACAGAAGTAAGACCCGCCTGTCGAAACTTGTCAACGTCTCTCTAGCCGAACTTGGGATGTTTGATGTTTGGAGGGACCTCCACCCGTTACAGAGGACTATTTTTTTTATTAACATTACAGACAGATACAGAATAGAGGAATGTAAAATAGGAACGACTGACTTGTACTGACACAGTATTAATTACCTTATTATTTGTCTAAATAAGAGGAAGAAAAACACACTTTGGAGATTAAATGTGGGTATGCTAAATAATCCAAAAACACTGGAGGAGGTTAAGAAAGAGATTAAATGCTCTATGGAGGAGAACATAGATAGTCCAGTAGACACTACCATACTGTGGGACACAATTAAAGCTGTGATGAGAGGGAGGTTAATAGCGAGGGCAGCCTATCAAAAGAAGACTAGATGTGGCGAGGGGGAGGGTCTGGCGGAGGTGGAGACAATTTAGATGGTAGGTATCAAGGAAAATTGGGGCGGGGGTTGCCTGACAATGCCACCTGGGGAGTTGCAGGAAGAGCTTAATCGGACTAAGCAATAATTTGGTTTTCTCGTCCAATCGGAGTTCTCACCTTGTCCCCCTATACATGCAGCTGAGAAATTTGAATTACTGACGGGAACGTGTCCTCCTCCCAACAGTAGGGGGTGGAGTGAGCCTTTTCAGCTGGTCAGCTGCTTTCGGTTGACATATTACATCATTATGATATAGAATGATAGTTCATAATGTACGTGTTACTTACTTTGCAGATAAACTGTACCCTATTTCTTGTGCTCATGGTTATCTTAAAAGATAACCATGAGACAAGAACGTTGTTTGCTATTGGAGGGCTACAACAACACAATGTCTTCGATGCTACGCTTTGTGCCGTTGCCACGGACCCGAAACTCTCGTTCTTGTTGGATGCGGGTTCTGCGCAGACTGGTGGGAGAGTTTGTGTACAGGTTTTGCAAAGGAACGGTGTCTTCAGTTATACACACGCTCATTAAAGTGCCGACCGTGGAGGAAGCTGGTGCCGCTGCACGCCGTTTCCAGCAGAATAACAGCGAAATTATCTAAATAAAAACAAATCAGAAAAACATCTCTTTGCTGTGCTTTTATTTACAAAGTTGAAATTCTTCTAACTTATAAAAAATGTGAACGAAAAGGTAGAAATATAAATACAAAAGAATACGTATTTGTTCAGGGCTGCGCAAAGCCGGAGCCCTGCATTTGCTGCGCTACCCTTTTAAAAAAGGTCTCTGTTGTGTGTTATTTTAATATGTCCATCTCTTTTAGAAGAGAAAGCATCACCCCGGTCTCATCCTCTCTCCAAATGTCAACATTCTTATTCGCGTCTGTTTTGTTAGACGACGTAGTTGTGCGGTGGTGCGTGCGCACTTACGTTGTCCAGTTAATAGTCCGACTAAGGCGTATACATGGCCTAGAAATTAGAATTCCAATCGCATTATCTGGGTGTCTCAATCGGAGTTCTCCAATTCCAATCGGAGTTCTCAAACTCCGATCAGAATCGGACTATGGCAATAATTCAAATTTCTCAAGTACCATGTAAACGCACTGAGGGACGCAAAGATTGCACTCCGGCGCAGGTGTGATTGATGACGTGAAGGTGGGGGCAAACCCACCTGCCACATAGAGAAGAAGGTTACAAGAAGAACACAAAAGCAATAAGGACGATACAGTGTCACAACAAATAATCGGTGTCAGAAGGGAAATAGACGATGTCTTGAGGCTAGATGTTGAGAAAAAGCTGAAATTCATTAAACAGACCCACTGTGAATCAGGCTGCAAATCAACCAAATATTTAGCAAGAGGAATAAAGGCCCAGCAAGCTTCTCATGCAATATGTAAAATTAGAGACCCATTAACGAAACAGCTACTACTTGAACCTGAAGAAATAGAGAGGGTTTTTAAAGATTACTATGAAAATCTATATACCCAACTCACGGCTAAAGAAGATTGTGAGATGAAAGAATTCCTTGACTGATTGGACCTACCAGCCATTGGAGATGAGCAAAATAGAAAACTCATTTCCAGTATAACCAAAAAAGAAATAGATGCTGCCATTAGCAGGCTTAAAATCAACCAAAGCGCCAGGTAGTGATGGGTTTCCTAGTGAGTGGTATAAAACATTTGGAGAAGAATTAACCCCGATACTCCTAAATTCTTTTAATCTGACTCTGACAGAGGGCAAACGGCCTCCCTCATGGAAAGAGGCTGTCATTCCAGTTATTCCAAAAGAAGGGAAAAATAAGGAACTTTGTGAATCGTATAGGCCCATTTCAATCTTAAATGTTGACTAGAAGATCTTTACTTCAATCATCTCAAAAAGACTTGAAAGTTTTATGCCGGACTTGATAGATGAGGATCAGTCAGGTTTTATAACAGGTAGGCAGACTCAAGATAACATTAGACGGGACCGTCTAGGGCTGGACGATAATTCCATAACGATATATATCGATCGATAGACGTGTGCTGCGATAGGGAAAAAAGGGGTCGATAAAAAGTTTGATAGAAAAAGTTTCACTTCCTTTTTCATCATAGCCAATCATGTAGCTTAATATTACGGTCATTTCTTCCTCCAACCAATCGCAAACGCAGACCCAGCGGCTCCACGTTGTCGGAGGAATCTGCTGACAGCGCCAGCACCAAGCAAGTAAAGCAGACCAAACTGGACTTCTTGCAGTAAACACGACAAAGCGTCCAAGCGCCATAAGGACATCACCCATGTAGTAACATGCTTCATAGCGAGGGATATGCTGCCAATAACCACCGTTGAAAAGCTTGGCTTCAAACAGCTTCTCGCCACTCTTGACCCGCGATATGAAGTTCCAGACTGCAAGTATTTTTCAAACACAGCTCTTCCTCGTCTGTACAACGAGTGCAGGGAATCAGTGCAAAACGAGCTGTTAACCGCCACAACTTCAGACCTCTGGTCGAGTCGCACGTTCGAGCCCTATCTCAGCCTATTTTTTTAAATAAATAAATAAATAAATAAGAATAATAATAATAATGATAATAATAATAATAATAATAATAATAATAATAATAATAATAATAATAATAATAAAAACAAACAAACAATTCAGTTGTGTTTAAAAAAGGTGGTTGAATAAAAGTTCGAATTTGAATTCAGTGCTCGTGTGTTCTTTATTAAAAGTCTGTCATGAAGTAATAGTATAAAACATCCAGCGCTGCAATTAAAATATGTTTTAAATTTTTTTGATAATTATCGATATCGATCAATATGACTTTTTTTTATATCGATATGCTTTTTTTCTATATCGTCCAGCCCTAGGACTGTCCTATACATAATAGATCAGATCCAAAAGTTGTTACTGGTGAGCCTTGACTGTGTGAATTGGAGATTTCTGTATCAAGTTCTTGGGAAACTAGGGTTCCAAGAAAAGTTAATACAGTGTATTCAAGGTCTCTACCAAGAACCTACGGCAAGGGGGAGGGTCTGGCGGAGGTGGAGACAATTCTGATGGTGGGTATAAAGGAAAATGGGAGGAGGGGGGGTTGCCTGACAACGCCACCTGGGGAGTTGCACCCTAGGAAATAAACTATAATAAAATTCCTCGGGCTACACAGGTTCGTTACGCTTTGAAATTTAAGGGGACGAGATGGACTTCCAATCAGTCAGCTTTTTTAACAGGTAGGCAGACTCAAGAAGACATTAGACGGGTCCTATACATAATAGATCAGATCCAAAAGCAGGGCCTGCGAGCTGTTACTGGTGAGCCTTGGCTGTGTGAATTGGAGATTTCTGTATCAAGTTCTTGGGAAACTGGGGTTCCAAGAAAAGTTAATACAGTGTATTCAAGGTCTCTACCAAGAACCTACGGCAAGGATAAAGATTAATGGTACTCGTCAAGGATGTTGCCTATGCGCTACATTGTTTGCTATGTTCATTGAGCCGCTGGCACAAATGATCAGACAAAGTAACAATCTAAAAGGAATACATATAGGAGAGCAGGGACATCTAACAGGGCTTTTTGCTGATGATATTATTTTGGTTCTCCAAGACCCGGACAGAACATTACCTCATTTGATGTTGATAATAGAAACCTATGGTAAATACACAGGCAACAAGTTACATGTGTACATGCTGCCCTCAATATCAGGCACGATGGAAATAGATAGAGGCCGGCAGAGAAACGACTCTCACACTGGCATTAGTGGGAGACATAAGAACTAAATCAGCTCAACAAAGCCAAAATGAAATTATTAAGCACACACCGACTATCTGGAGTAAGATGGTAAAAGAAAACCATATGGAGGGAAACTACTAATGTGGCCTTCTCTTGATCCCAGATTTGAACCAGGAACCACAGACATTGAGTACAGACGATGGTGGGATAGGAGTATAACTGCAGTATGCACACTCGTTCACAAGGGTTTTAAAAAGTTTTGGAGAGTTGAAAAAGGAATTTGGACGAGGAAACAAAGATTTCTTTCGATACATGCAATTAAGAGATTACTATGATAAAAGAATCAAACCAACATCATCTGGAGAGGGCAATATAGTGATAGATATTCTGATCGCAGCCTGTAAAAAGATGAAGAGAAAAATCATTTCTAAAATCTATCAGGGCCTTCAGAAACAGAACAGCAACAAACGCAGGATACATCAAAGCCAAATGGCAGAAAGAACTAAGCATGGAAATATCAGAAGAAGGTTGGCGTTCCATGTGGGATGCACAGCATTCATCCACAAGTTCAAAGAAGTGGTGAACAATTGGTTGGAAAAATTTGATCGGTTTCTTCATATAAAAAGTAAGGGTGTCAACGTCGCTTTATCGCCGACAATTTTTTTCATCGCGCGATTAACGCACACAGTGCTTTTTGAACCTTTGGCCGCTCCGTAGATTGTGGAAACGGGAAATGAATTGACTCACAGCACGCAGTCATACGCTTGCAGCCGGCTTGTAAGCACAACAAAAAAAAAGAAAAAGACACTGAGCGTAGATGAGCACTAGGAAGGACTAACATGGATAAGGCGTCAATTGTAAATGGAAAGTTCCACTTCAAAACCCTGCCAGATGGCAGTCTTGACAGGACAAAAGTGATATGCATTTCCTGTAAAGCTGTATTTAGTTTCCACCGGAGTACGAGCAGTCTTACGTTTCACTTGTCTGCGAAGCATACAGCTGACGCGGAGAGCCCTCCGCCCCCTTCTGAGGTAAAGCAAACCACGTTGGATGGTGTGGCACGGAGACCACTGGCCGCGTCCACCACACGCCAACTTTCAACAGCGGGGGCTAAATGGGTGTGGCTACGGCTTGCAGGCCAATTAATGTGGTGGAGGACGAGGGTCTGCGCGATATCATATATATTATACTGACTATGGATGAATATGACACTGACTGGATGATTATGGCACTGACTGTGGATTACTATGGATGCTAAACAGCTGTTATAGGCTATACTGCCTAACTGCACTATATCAGTTGAGTCCTGTACTGTATTGCACTGCCCCCTGTTTAATGCACACTTTATTTATTGTTTTGATTTAATTTAATTTATTTTGTGCATCACAGTTTGATGCAATGCATAAGTGTCATCCTTTTGTCTTAATGGCTGCTGAAAAAAGGGGATGAATAGTTCAAGTTGGAGTTGAAAAGTAAAATATAGAAATTTTGGTAGTACTAGTAATCATTACTATGTAATGTTACAGTTATGCCCATCTGTTATCTTTGTTGGGCTTGAGTTTATGATTATTTTTTTTACCCTGTGCATCTTTTGTTTTGTTAGTAGTACTTGCCATTGCTCCAACACGAATAAACATGCTGCATCCCACTAGATGGCGCATTTGCCTTATTTACAAGCACCATGGTCATCAGAGCTGATCTCTGCCACTCTCAGCAGCGTGCGTCTACTAAGGTCTACTAAGATTCCACAATCTATTACACCTCGTGAGCAAAACAGGCTACAGGTAAAATTAAACATCTTCAGTTGAGCAACTCAGGCAGGTTAAACTGATTTAAAAACAAACAAACGCTATAATACTAGGAAAAGAATCCTCTATATGTCAATAAATACAACAGATTGAGTATTCATTTAAAAAAAAAAATGCTTACTTTAAATAAGAAAATCCAACAAACCAACAAGTGCAACACTAAAAAGCAAACCAACAATCAAAATAATGCTTAATTGCCTCAGTTTCGTCCCACACTTATCAGCTTAGCTACTAAGAATATCACACATTATTCACCTGGACAGAAGGAGGTCCTGAGGAACGTGTTGGTCCTGGAGCTTCCTGGTCAGGATGTTCGGGAGATCCCTCTGGCTCAATGTCTGGAGCGCCAACATATTTTAGAATTGCTCCTGCAGAGACAAAGCTCATTAGATCATCAAGCAAAACAGATCAGAAGTGCATTTTCCTTTTTTTTTTTTTTTTTTTATTACAGTGATGTTGCAGTAATATAGGAAAATTAAAAATGAATTTGTTTTTAAATTAAAACATTATGGTTGCAGTGTCCCTTTAAAGCTTTTACCCAATTACAAAACTGTCATTTTTAAGAGTTTTTGGTATTACTTTACACACTGTAATAAAACTAAGATAAATGACCCACTGCCACAACAGTCTAAAATAGTCAACACCATGCCAAATAAAGTATTTCCACATTTCTTTGAATTATAAAACAGTAGCACATTTCTAATGAAGGGCCTACAAAATACAAACTCAGTAAATTCATCCTAAGTTAAGGCTAAAATAACATTAAGAGTCAAACGTGTGAGAGACAACTTCCACTGAACAATAAATAACAGGGGACTGACTACAACAACAACGACAACAACATGCCCTCCCTCCCTGTTAGAATGTGAATAAACGGGTGTGGAGTCAATCAGTCATTCCCATGGCAGGATAGGCCAACATGGCAGGATATGGTCAACTTTCATAAAACAAACAAAAACGCTGATTCATGACGAACAAATATTAGCCAGCCAGCTAACATTTATCCGACGCTAGCTAGCTGGTTAGCAGGACAAATAAACAAAATTGGGGGGACAACAGCGTTTCCCCTCCACCTCTCCAGCCCACATCACAAACAAATAACTTACATTTCCCCTTGGCAAGTTTTTCTTGATCGGTTTTCTTTTCCTTCCGTTTTTCCGCACCGCTGGGATAACTCCTTTTTGATGCCATTACGGTTTTTGTTTTTAATCCTCTTGCTAACGGGAACGAATGGTAGCTGTCAATCATACCTGTTGGCGTCGCCTGCCCTCCACGTCACTAACTGCGTGACAGTGCGGCAAGCCCCCAGATGGCGTCCCATTCCTTTCAATGAAGTTGCTCACCCAGCGCATGGCTCCCAAAAACTTTTTGACTTCCGCATTGATGAGATAATAGAGCATGCGCAGTTGTGTCAGTGTGGAGACCGTCACTGACAGACGTGCGCGCTCACGAACCGTACAAAATTCAACGTGGAAATCAATGTATTTTTTACGGAACAACTGAGGATGTTCGGAAATTTTGTAAATAATAATAATAATAATAATAATAATAATAATAATTATTATTATTATTATTATTATTATTATTATTATTATTATTATTATTTTAATATACTATTATTTGTGTATTAAACAGGTGAGCAATGTGCCACTGAATAATAAATAATAATTCTTTGAAGCAACTCTCTATGGACCATAACAGCACTGCCACATATATTTTTTTAATTAATAACCTCTTTGGAAAGCAGACAAAGTAATGAAATGATTGGTCTATTTATTTCATCAGAACTAAAAAATAAAAAATAAAAACTGAACGATCTTGAAAGTTCCTCCCTTTCTCTTGCACCTGTCGACCGGTCAACTTTTGGCTTCTCTACAGTGTTCGAGAAAATGCCGACCTGTGCTGCAATTAACTGTGTCACCCGATCAACAGGCAAAGGGTGCAAAGGACCCACGTTACTTCGGTAAGAATGATTAATGAAATGACTGTAAGGCACTTTTATGCCGCTGACGTTTTTACGTACGTACGTCCGTGTGTGTGTAGCTAACACAAATTTGCAAATATTTTGTCGTCCTCATGGAATTAAACAGCACACCATGTTAATTTATCAGCGAGTGCTCTCTCTTTTCATGCAATTCATCACACTTAACATGTAATGCTGAATCATGAAAGCTATGGAGCAAAAAATAATAATTACATCAACCACGAGTGAAATAAAATGTGTCATTCATGCAATAAATATTTCATTCATTCATCTTCTATACCCGCTTATTCCTATTCAGGGTCACGGGGGTCTGCTGGAGCCTATCCCAGCTGTCTTCGGGCGAAGGCAGGGTGACACCCTGGACAAGTCACCAGTTCATCGCAGGGCCACATAGAGACAAACAACCATTCACACTCACATGCACACCTACGGACAATTTAGAACGTTCAATTGACCTCACATGCATGTTTTTGGAGTGTGGGAGGAACCCGGACAGAACCCGCGCAGACACAGGGAGAACATGCAAACTCCACACAGAAAGGTCCCAGGTCCAGGCCCCGGAATCGAACCCACGACCTTCTTGCTGTGAGGAGGCAGCGCTAACCACTGCACCACCGACTATTTTATTGCTTAGTTGAAAATGCCATTTTATTTCATTTAACAAAGCATATCATTATTTCATCATGCCTTTAATTTTTTTGTGGTCCTGTGTTTTAGTGCTTCATAATTGTATTCTGTTGTCAAATTTGCCCATCAAAGTCAGATTAGTAATCCTGTGCATCACTTTAAGGAAAACCAATTCTCGGTAATGGATTGCAGATCTTGTAGTGACCTGTTACAATGGAAAGAAATGTATACATAATAAGTACGTCTGTGTGCCCGATATTTTAGCTAACACTAAACTTTCTGCACAACTGTCTGCATTGTGCTTTTTCTTCGGCCACAGAGAACAGAAACGTCTGTAGTTCTTTGTTCACCCATGGTACAGTTTCATAAGTTTTTCAGTTTTTAATACGTGTTAATGTAAAAATCCACACGCGAGACATTTAAAAATGGCGGTTTTGGTCTTTCGTGAAAGACTGCCTTTGGCCAATCAGTGTCCTGAACGTTGCTACGTCACCCTTATGGTCTCAGCTCTGCTCGCTTCGAAGCCCAACGAGGCAGGTACCAAAATCCGAACCCCTGGGAACGTGAAAATTGTTTTTTTCAATTTAAGTTTTTGTTATTTTGTTCGTTTTCGTTAACTATTATAACCGTGGTCAGGACCTCCAGTGAGAAGATCCACTGGAGGACATTTAGAGCAAACAGTCAGACAACAGCAGCTTCACCACATCAGCTGAAAAATGGAGTTTGGATGCTTTCAGCTTCAAGTCGTGGACAGAAAATGATGCTCACACTGTCACACTGACGTTTTCTTCTCCAACCTTCTCTCAGCTCCAGAGGTTGGTGGTCTGCAGGAGCTTCTACAGCAGCAGAAGATCAGTCTGGAGAGGAGATGTGAACGTGTGACTGAAGGTGAAGAAGCAGGAGGTCAACAGAGAGCATGAGGTCAAACAGCTGGAGACCAAGAAGACCAAGGAGATCCTCCACGACCGTCCAATCAGGTGCAGCCAGATCTTTGAAGCCTCACCTGAGCAGCAGGGACTCAGGGAGTCACAGTGGTGCTGACCAGGTCTCTGGGCTGGACCGGGAAGCCTTGGGGTCCCACTGGAGGAGCTGGAGGAGGTGACTGGGTCCAGGGAAGTCTGGGGGTCTCTGCTGAGGCTGCTGCCCCCGAGACCTGACTCCGGATACGGCAGTAGAAGATGGATGGATGGATGGATGGATGGATGGATGGATGGATGGATGCCAGGTGATAGAACATTTCATAAAAACAGACTCTGCATTATAACTTCTATTACACTCTAAAAAACTCACTCCAATATAACTGCACTCGTCCTTCTCTCACATTACATTGGATCACAATGACCAAACAACACAACAAAGACAATGATCCAACTGTACTGCCACGTCCAGACTCAGTGTAGGTCTGTAGGCCTCTTGGACCTTCATGTGAACCACTGCGTGTTGACTGGAGGTGAAACATGACTGACTGCTGTCCTCCTACCTGGACAATACAATCTCACGTTCATTCTGCTGCAGATGGCCATTTTCATTTTACACCGTCCAAATTTACAGCTCAGGGCGCTGGGACGAATTCCAAATTGTGTGCAGATACAGGCCTACACTTCAAATAATTATGAGAAAAATCCAACGTAAAGAGAGCACTTCCATTAGGAAATAGTCAACATGAAATTTCGTCTTCTACTGACACCTGCTGGTCAAATTGAATAGTTGCAAATATTGTGAACAAGTTGTCATCTAATTCTAATCCTAAACAATGTGGCCATTCCAAGTCAAGTATTAAGACAATTAATCAGGTTTGTACTGCTTGATTGAACACATTCATCCCGTTCCAGTGCACTAAAACCCACTTCCCTTCAGGACCGTGTCAGCGAAGCCAAAACTTCCTTGAGTGATGCTGTTTCCCAGCATGCAATGCGAGCTAGCGATTCACAATACTATTTCATCACAAACATGAATGTAAAAAATAAAAAGGGACGAAAAATGAAACTTCAGGAACACCAACCATTGCAATACAAGCAGAACTGGGCCGAAGTTTTATATTATGTACACCAAAATACAGTCTTCTGGTGGACAAGCTATTTAATCCGTGTCTTCCTATGGCACTTCAGTGGGTGGGAGCTCGTCGTAGAGGTCACGTGCTGGGTGGGTCACCCCACCAACCACCTCGGGGAAGGTCTAAGACAAGAGCCAATGGTTACCCTTGCAGGGTATCACCTGATACGGGTGAGCGAGTGAACAGAAAATATGGGTCAACGTGTGCAGTCGTAACAGGAGAAGCTTGTTGGCGGAAATTATGCACTACAAGTGGATGTGACGCTAATGAGTGCGATGGATGAGGTACAGCAATGCTCCAGAACCCGATTCAGACTACTCTCCCTCCACTTTTTTTGTTTTGTATGAGCATTTAAAAAAAACAACATAATGATAATCGAATAAGCTTTAGTTTATTAATCAGAATTAAAACAAGTAGGTTTTGCCCTTACAAGGTTGTAGTTTTGTTATAGATGAGTTCCTTTGTTGTAGTTTGGCGCTTGAAAAACTATATATGGGATGTACCATGACCTGAGGGATTTCCTCATCCCATCCCAGCTTGGTTCTCATGCTGAATGTGAATGTATCTTGCTGTACATCCCACTGAGCTCCAAGGGCCCTCTCCATAGGGAGCTGGTCTCTGTCAAGGTTAAGTGTTTTTACCTCTTTAGCTCTCTGCTCTTCAGGAATGGCGGCCAGCACCGAGCTGATGATTGCTCACCCACTTATTGAGCTTAAATCCACCTCTACCGCAGAGGTCTGTTAGCTGCTGGTACAGATGTATTGCTTGTTCCACCGTGCTGACGGCCTTTAGACAATCATCCACGTAGAAATTTTGACCAACAGTGTTTATAACCTCGGCTGGGAAGTCATGCTGATTGTCGTCGAATGAAGCACAGCTTGGGGATGACACTGCCCCAAAGATGTGGACCAGCATCCTGTGCTCTTGTAGGTCCTTTGTAATGTCCCCATCTGACCACCAGAGGAAGCGTAAGAAGTTTACATCCTGGTTGGAAACTCTTACTTGATGAAACGTTCCCTCAATGTCAGTCATGAATGCTACAGGGACTTGGCGAAAACGAAGCAGCAAACCTAGCAGTGTACTTGTCAAATTGGGACCCTGCAGGAGCTCTTTATTTAATGATGTTCACTCACTTTCAATCTCACAGCCACTAAAAAACCTGATTGTGATTGAGAGGTCGGAGGAGGGATGACCGTCAGGCTGGCTCGACTGCTCCTCCTTCTCAGCCGTGGCGCGTCCAATCAGCAGCCGACATCCAGGACCGCACCTGCAAGGCGTCATCCACTCTCACACACACACAGACACACACAGACACAAAGATAGAGGCATCTAGACCCACCTGTGGGTCATATCACCCCCTCCCTTAAGAACTAAACCCTATTAACATACCTACAAACCGAGCGCTTCCATTCGGCGCCCACGTTAATCAATGTGGTGGTTCACAGTAGACGCGAACAGGCGCGCGGCTCGCGGCATGCATTTGAGCCGCGCGGCATGCATTTGTTGTTTCGGCGTCTGCTCTATTTCGTGCGCGAGCCGCGAGCGATCCTCGTCATTAGTACAGGAAGTCGCTCAATAAAAACGAGAAAATCCGGTGAATTTTCAAAATAAACTAATTTCAAAATAAAAACCGAATGATAAATTCGATCATATATCATATTTGTGTTATATTTGTCAGTACATTGTATCAGAGTGCGAGAGAGATTAAACACACACACACACACACACACACACACACACACACACACACACAGAGGAAGACTTGATCAAAATACGTCTGTTTGATCCTAGAGATGCCGGTCAATGATCATTATGAAAGAGGTCTTGTCTTGAGATGGACACCTGAGTGCGAGTTTCTATTTATTTACACACACACACACACACACACACACACACACACACACACACACACACAAAAGTAAGCTACGGAGCAGGCTGGCTACGGGGCGAGGGGGGGCGATGATGAAAATTATTTTTTTTATCTAATTTTTTTTAAAGAAAAAAAAAAGAAGCTCAAGTGGGAGTGAAAAAAAGACTGCAGCTGAGCAGAAGCGCTTGTCGACCGTCGCGGAGCTGTTCGCGTCTGGTGTGAACCAGTTGGATCCTCGCTCGCGAAATTCGTCGGCGCTCCGCTTCGTGGCGCTTCCGCTTCCATTGAAATGAATCGCACGAGCCGCGCGCCTGTTCGCATCTGGTCTGAACCACTACATTCAGTGCCTTTACATGGCACTAGAGAAAATCGAATTATTGCCTTAGTCCGATTATGATCGGAGAACTCACGTGCGTGTAAACACCTTACTCCGATTATGATTGGAGTTTGAGAACTCCGATTGGAATCGGAGAACTCCGATTGAGACACCCAGATAATGCGATTGGAATTCGAATTTCTCTGCCATGTATACGCCTTAATCGGACTATTAACTGGACAATGCGAGTGCGCATGCGCCACGCCTCGCTCTCGCGACTCATGACCGCACAACTACGTCGTCTAACAAAACAGACGGCGCGAAACAACCTGGCAAACGCGAATAAGAATGTTGACATTTGGAGAGAGGATGAGACCGGGGCGATGCTTTCTCTTCTAAAAGAGATGGACATATTAAAATAACGCGCAACGGAGACCTTTTTAAAAAGGGTAGTGCAGCAAATGCAGGGCTCCGGCTTTACGCAGCCCTGAACAAATACGTATTCCTTCGTATTTATATTTCTACCTTTTCGTTCACATTTTTTGTAAGTTAGAAGAATTTTAACTTTGTAAATAAAAGCACAGCAAAGACATGTTTTCCTGATTTGTTTTTATTTTGGTAATTTCGCTGTTATTCTGCTGGAAACGGCGTGCAGCGGCACCAGCTTCCTCCATGGTCGGCACTTTAATGAGCGTGTGTATAACTGAAGACACCGTTCCTTTGCAAAAGCTGTACACAAACTCTCCCACCAGTCTGCTCCGAACCCGAATCCAACAAGAACGAGAGTTTGGGGTCCGTAGCGACGGCACAAAGCGTAGCATCGAAGTGTTGTTGTAGCCCTCCAACAGCAAACAACGTTCTTGTCTGCCTTTTAAAATAACCACGAGCACAAGAAATAGGGTACACCTTATCTGCAAAGCAAGTAACACGTACATTATGAACTATCGTTCCATATCATAATAGATTTAATATGTCAACCGAAAGCAGCTGACCGGCTGAAAAGACTCACTCCACCCCCTAGTGTTGGGAGGAGGACACGTTCCCGTCAATAATTTGAATTTTTCAGCTGCATGGATACGGGGACCAAGGTGAGAACTCCGATTGGACGAGAAAACCGAATTATTGCTGAGTCCGATTAAGCTCTGCATGTAAATGCACTCATTGATTAACATGGGCGCTGAATGGAAGCGCTCGGCGCTTTGCTTCGCGGCGCTTTGCTTCGCGGCGCTTCCACGTCCAGTGTGAACCGGGCGGAACTTTTCAACATTTTGACGTGGCAGATGCGGGACGATCGTTTTCTATCAGGAGTGTGCACTACATAATCTGTAACGGAAAGTTTGCGCTCCACGACATACGGACCAGAAAAACCAGCCTGCAAACGGGAACCGGGTAACGGCAACAATACCAACACTCGGTCGCCTGTCTCAAAAACTGGAGCCACAGCTTTCTTGTCAAACTGCCGCTTCATTTTAGACTGGCTGGCGACAAGAGTTTTGTGAGCAATTTCACAAGCACGATGCAAGCATTCACGAAAAAAAAAAAAGACGTAATCTAACACATTATTCTCGACTCATTTAACATTGGAAAGCCACTTACCCCTTAACAGACGTGAGGGTCCTCTCACCGAACACTAAATCAGCTGGGCTGAACCCGAGGGACTCCCACACATACAATCGACGGCTCATTTTAACCCCCCCCCCCTAGATAGATCCCTAGATAGTACGTTTGATAGTTGGATAGAAATAGATAAGTTAGTTAAAGTTACACACACACACACACACGCACATATATATGTATATATATATATATATATATATATATATATAAATATGTATATATATATATATATATATATATATATATATATATATATATATATATATATATATATATATGTATATATATACATATATAAATAAACCTCTTTCAATGAACTCCAAAACATACATGGTCAAAATCCATATTATTATGTTGTTGTTGTTTTTAAATGCTCATACAAAACAAAAAGAAAGTGTGACATCCACTTGTAGTACATTTTTTTCGCCAGTAAGCTTCTCTTGTTAAGACTGACCACATACAAAACAAAAAGAAAGTGTGACATTCACTTGTAGTACATTATTTTCGCCAGTAAGCTTCTCTTGTTAAGACTGACCACATTGACCCATGTTTTCCATATATTCACCTGAATCAGATAACCTGCAAGGGCAACGACCTTGTCTCAGACCCAAGGTGATCGCTGGAGTGACGCGCAACCAGCACGTGACCTCTACGATGAGCTTCCACCCACGGAAGTGCCATAGGAGGACACGGTTTAAATAGTATGGCTTGTCCACCAGAAGGCTGTATTATGGTGTACATAATATAAAACTTCGGCCCAGTTCTGCTTGTATTGCAATGGTTGCTGTTCCTGAAGTTTCATTTTTCCCCTTTTCCCTTTTTATTTTTTACATCCATGTTTGTGATGAAATAGTATTGTGAATCGCTAGCTCGCATTGCATGCTGGGAAACAACGTCACTCAAGGAAGTTTTGGCTTTGCTGACACGGTCCTGAAGGGAAGTGGGTTTTAGTGCACTGGAACGGGATGAATGTGTTCAATCAAGCAGTACAAACCTGATTAATTGTCTTAATACTTGACTTGGAATGGCCATATTGTTTAGGATTAGAATTAGATGACAACTTGTTCACAATATTTGCAACTATTCAATTTGACCAGCAGGTGTCAGTAGAAGACGAAATTTCATGTTGACTATTTCCTAATGGAAGTGCTCTCTTTACGTTGGATTTTTCTCATAATTATTTGAAGTGTAGGCCTGTAGTTGATGAGGAATCACGGTGTGCTAACGCTACTCAAACAGCTTCGATGAAAAAAGGGAGTGTGATTTAGGTTTGTGGTACATTATGACAATCTTGGACTTGCAAGACTGAGGCGATGGTTCAATTCCCATCAATGTGTATTATATATGTGTTATTTAGCTCATCTATTCTACATTTTAAATAGATCACATTTGACATCTGACCCACTGAACACTTACTATTGAACATATTTTTAAACTATGGGCTATTTAGTCTTGTTTTAGGATATAATATAATTCATTGCACAAACTGTCAGGCTAAGTATAAGAGCTATAGTCTACTACAATCAGTCGTGCCAAAAAAGAGACTTTGTCTTTATTTTTCATTTTTATTTTATTGTGTCAGCATTGAACCATACAAGGACATACAATGAGGATACTCATTATAATATTGATGAAGTGTTGTTGTTTCATGTTTTGTTGGCTGTTTCAAGGGTTTATTTAGTTTGTTGTGACACAATCTAAGGTTCAATTTGTAAAGAAATAAAAGTTTTTGTGAAAAAAGATAGTGGTCAAAGTGATTGATATTTGTGTTTGTGTTTTTTGTAGTCTTGTCTGGATTTGTCCTGTTCGTTTCTGGTCTGTGTTTGTGTTCCCACTCTTGGCCTTCACCTTGTCGTGGTGAGTGGGCTTTTAACTAAGACAGGCCAATTATATATATTGTGTGAAGCCAGCAAAACAGTCATTATTATGAGAATTACAACTGAAGCACACTAAATAATACACCATAAGTCACATTTTGCTTTTCTGTTATTAATCTAATGTGTGTTATGTCAAGCCTCCACAGTGGCGTGCTGCAGTCAGGATGAGACGAACAAGGTGAATGGATGGACGGATTGATGAGCCCAGCGAGCCTCCACCATCCACAGACAAGCCAGTCCCATCTTCTACCCAGAAGGATGTCTCTTCCATCTATCTTTGCCTGCCAGGGAAATGCAACCAAACATAGTAATTACAGATGGTGTTGTCTCTGTTAAAGTGACACAGGGAAAAAAAAAATATATATATATGTTTTGTGATTCATGTTCATGACAATAACAATCGAACAGATTTTCTTCATTCTTCCAATGAGTTTCGCAAACAAACATGGAATTTTCCCTGGATCATACAAATACGTTTGTAGATTATATAAAGACAATTATAAAACACATTTGTTGTGGTTTTATATTAAAGCAGATAGTCAAACGTAAATGTAGCATGGTAATGTTGCGAAGACACATTTATTTTTGTTTTTCTTTGTTTCTTTAGAAGCTTTTATTTTGGTTTTCTGTGGAAGCACAACAGACAACACACATGTTAACGTCCGCTATGACGGTTCGCTCCACATAGGTCTCATGAGCCACTTGAGACCTCTCTAGCGTTATTCCCCGGGGCGAACACGACCTCCACTGGTAGAAGTGGGTAACTGCACCCTGCTCACTGATCACTCTCACACACGCCACAAACCACAACAAAAGCAGGAACAGTGCTTTGCCACAATTATGCTACATAAACACGTCCTGGTCCCCTCTGGATCCTCTTTTCCGGTCCTCGCGATCACTCTCTTGGCTGCGGTGGGCATGGTTCTTCCTTTGTCAGGGCATTCTCTGGCCCAGTGACCCATTCGGCCGCAGATGTGGCACGCCCCCTTTTCGCCTCTGTCTCCGCTAGTCGCCCTTCGTCGGTTGTCGTTGTTCCTGTAGGGCCGTCTCGCCGTGTCACTGAGGTGCTTCATCATGGTGAGGGAGGCACGCTTTATCTTCTTGTCCTCTGCATCGCTGGCCTCCTGCAGAAGCCTCTCAGCGTGCACTGCATGACGTCGGACCTCTGTCAGCCGGGCATCTTCAATCCCCACGCAGCAGCTTCTGTTAACTGATTTGGCGATCTGGGGGAGCAGCCCTTGTCTGAAAGCAGTGATGAGGCTGGCCGTTTGGTTGACGGCAGTCCTGATGAACGTGGCGACGCTGCGGCGTCGGTGCTGGAGTGCGCAGAGTTGTACGGTGGTAGCGTTGGATGAGGGCAGGCGGGAGGAGGGAAGACAGGCATGTCCAGGAGAGGGTCCCTCGGGCCTTTAAGAGAAGGATACAGACGATTTGGTGCATTTGAATGCTCGTGTGTGAGCGGCTCCTTTTCTCCCTCCTCTGGGGAGTGTGTGTGAGTGTGTGCACCCTCTGCCGCTATCTCTGTCACCCCTGTGCTCCAGCGCCCAGCGCTGTTCACACGTTTGTTTTTGTTTTCTTTACTTGTTTCCTGTCCCTGACTTCTGCTTCAGGTTTCCAGAATGAAAAACACCTTTCATGATCTTTGATGATTTGAATCTCCCACCTGTTTGGGTTTTTCTTTTTTGTAACCTTTCCCTCTGCTATCTTCAATTTATCCCGGAGGTTTCTCAATTCCTCCAAACTCAGTGATCCCCCTGCTGGGAAATCATACTTTTCAACCCAAATTCCCAACATGTCAAGACAATCTGGACCATATTTTTTCCTCATGTCGTCCACAATTGGTCCCCCCTGGGGAACAGCAGCAGCCACTTTGCTCTGGTTCTTCCCCAGCACTGTCTAGCTAGACTTATTACTCTGACTTTTCACTAAGTTTTCACAAAATTCCAAGTCAGAAAATACACAGGCGTCCCCGTGCACCCCTTTTTCTTACTCTGGAGCAAAAAGGTGGAGAAAAAACTCACCCCTCTGGTAGTTTACCTACCAGAAGCTTCCGGCTCACTTGTGGAGCGGGAATTTCAGTGTTGATTCAGAATCAACACCGACCTGACAGGCACGGTTAACGTATGCGCTCCGTCCTGCCCCGGGACCGTTCGTAGACGACAAGGAAAACAACCCACTGGTCACTGATATGTCTGAGACAAGAACAATTACTTCTCACCCGATCTCTGAATCAGCACTTCCCTTCCAGGTTCGCTTGGATAGACGTGAAGCCGATCAGATCCACTCTTAGACGCCGATCCTCTCATCTCCGAATGCTTGGTTCGAGGTAGAGGGGGAACGAGGAGTTTCCTCCGTTCCTGGTCCCGGGCCCTCAACGTCCCAGAGTTCTACTGACAGGTCTCCAGCAATCCTGTTTGTGACGCCAAATTGTTGTGGAAAAGAGCAAAGATGCCGATGCAGGAATACTGGGATAATAAGTAATTTAATGAACAAACAATAAAAAAAGGGATCGGAGCTCCGAGGCACAAAACACAGTAAAATGGGAGTGCGAGTGCGAGGTGGGAAGGAGGAAGAAGGTCTCTTATACACAGGACTGGGAGGGGATAAGATAAGGAAACAACAGGGAGGAGAACAGAGAGAGACAAACCAACGACTATACGATAGTTGACCGATTTCACAGCTCATATCCTGTACAGGGAGAGGATGAGCACATCAGTGGCAGGCCATAAAACAAAGTGAAATACGATGCGTATATGTTAGCCTAGGATTATAACAGTTTACACGTGCTACTAGTGATCATACAATATAAACCAAGATAAAGAATAACACAAGAATACTCTATCATGTTCGACCCATCTTAATAACCGAGATTTTTTTTTCCAGGTGCGCTTTGCTCATCTCTTTGTACCAAATATTTAGGGGAGTTTTTATAACATCACATAGGTTATTAGAGTATATAGTCTTGAAAGCTTTGTCACCCAGCAGAGATTGAAGTGGGATATCTAGTTGGTCAAATTCTAGCTCCTTCCATTTTGCATCGTAACCCGCCCTGCACCAGTAGACTATATACTGCAGTTGTGCTGCTTTATAGTAGTCCTCCAAGCATGGGAGTGACATCCCTCCCTGTTAAGTGTAATGTTTTGTAGCGTACCCTTGGTTTCTTGTTCTGCCATATGAATCTAGAAATGATCCGATTCCATTCACTGAATTTCTTATTGGGTATTTCTACAGGTAGCGATTGGAGTAGAAATAACAATTGTGGTAAAATAACCATTTTTTAAGTATCTATTCGGTTGTAAAAATCAAGTACTAGGGGGGTCCAACTGTCCAGATCATTTTTAATTTTGGTCGTGATGCTACCGTAGTTTACACTATATAAATCTTTGGGGGTCTTGGGAATATGAAGACCTAGGTATTTCAAAATTCTGGTTTTCCATTTAAATTTAAAGGACTTACGTATGTTTTCTTGAGGTATGTAATTCAAAGTAAGAGTTTGAGTTTTCTCTATGTTCAATTTGTATCCCGAATATGAACCACATTGGTCGAAGTAGGGCATTCATTTAGGGAGACTGGTATCCGGGTCGGATAAAGTCACCAGGATGTCATCTGCATATAAACATGTCTTATATTCTTTCCCCTTGAATAGTATTCCCGTGATTTCTGGGTCTTCCCTAATCTTTTGAACAAGTAGCTCTATAGATAGAGCAAACAAGATGGGGCTCAGTGGGCAGCCCTGTCAGCAACCCCTCTCCAAACGGATTGTACCTGAAAGACTGCCATTTATTCTGATCCGGGCCACAGGTGAATTATATTTAGATTTTAAACATTTTATAACTGTATTGTTAAAGCCAAAACGTTGCAGGACCAGGTATAAAAATTCCCATAGAACAGAGTCAAAAGCTTTTTCTGTGTCAAAGCTAATTGCTAAGGACATTGTGTTTCCTTTGCTCATTATATGGAACAGATGTATAGCTCGCCTAACATTGTCTTGTGTTTGTCTATTTTTAACTAAACCTGTCTGGTCCGTGTCAATTAGGTCAGGGATAATATTTTCTAGTGTGTTGACAATAATTGAAGTGAAAATTTTATAATCAGTGTTTAAAACTGAGATAGGTCTGTATGAGCTGCAATCTGTCCTATCTTTCCCTGGTTTCAGTATTACAGATAATATGGCCTGTTTCCAAGATGGTGGGGTCTCGCCACCTTTTAAGACATAGGTAAAACAATTTAATAAATAGCAGTGGGGTCAGAGAGTACCTAAAAGTCTTATACCATTCTGCTGGTAGTCCATCTCCCCCGGCTGCTTTGCTTGTTTTCAGTTTAGAAATTGCCTTGTCGACCTCTGCATTTGTAATCTCTGTAGTTAAGCACTTATTTTGTTCTGTGACAACAGATGGCAGGTCTAGGGATTTCAAAAAATTGATTGACTGTTACTGCTTCTGCTAATTCGGGTTGAGTGTATAAATTCCTGTAGTATGATTCAAAAGACTTATGTATTGCTTCTGGCTTATAACACATCTGGTTGGTGACCGGGTCCTTTACTTTATATATGGATCTTCCAGACTGTTGTTTTTTAAGTCTCCAGGCTAAGAGTTTTTTAGCACGGGGTCCATTTTCATAGTGGGTTTGTTTGATATACTTAAGTGTAAGTTCCTCCTGGTCGTTCAGTTTCTTATTTAGTTCTGATTTTACTACGGTTATTTGTTCCAATAAGGTGGGGTCGTTAGTCTCTACATGCTTCTGTTCTAGTGAGTCTAATTTACTTGTCAAGTCGTTAAGGTGTTTAAGTTTTTCTTTTTTCCTTTGTGATGCCCAACTTATAATCTTCCCAGGCAATACTGCTTTTCCAGCATCCCATAAAATACTCTGTGACGTCACTGTGCTACCGTTAAGGTCTGTATATTCCTTAATTTCTTTCCTAATGTAATCTTCAAATCAGGTGTCATTTAATAGGGAGGTGTTGAGTCTCCAAATAGTGTTTTTGTGTGGGACACCTACATTTATTTTCACATATACACCTGAGTGATCTGATATGTCGCTAACAGCAATTCTACAATCTAAAACCCTGTGTCTGTCTGTTCTGAACATAAAGAAATAATCGATCCTCGAGTAAACTGAATGAGGGTGAGAGTAAAAAGTCAATTGTTTAGTGGATGGATGAAAATCCCTCCATACATCAAACATACCAATCCTTTTAATCATCTTCTTAATATTTAGTGACTCAGGATTTGTTTTCTTTGTCGGGTTTGATGAGTCTAGAGTGGGATGCAGCTGTACATTCCAAGGGGACTCGTGCCACGCAAAGCCTATTCCGACCTGGCGATCCTGTTTGAATCCATTAGCAACCAGCTACATTACCCCGGGCAGCTTCACGGGTACAGGTGGATGTATGCTAAATGCAGAGAAAATGGACTGCGTGTGAGAAAAGAGTCTGTGCGTTTGGTTTTGAAGGAGCTGGATCCAAGAGGAGTGTCATTAAGGCAAGCGGGGCGTCTCAGACGGAGGAATTACTTCTCAAACTTCTCAACTTCATCTGGCACCTGGACTCATATGATGAACTGAAGCCATATGGTATTTGTGTGAATGGATGTATCGATGGCTTTTCAAGAAAAATAATCTGGCTCAATGCTTACACAACAAGTAGTGACCCAAAAGTAATTGGAGGGTGCTACATAGAAGCGGTACAGCGTTTTGGGGGGTGCCCTAGAGTTGTTCGAGGCGACCTTGGAACCGAAAATGGCCATGTTAGAGGCTTCCAGCGTTTCCTCGTCCCTGTTCAACCAGACGACACCCTCGATAGTTACTTGGAGGGGGCCAGCACCGCCAATCAAAGAATTGAATATTGGTGGGGTTTCCTGCGTGGCCAGCGCATGGAGTTCTGGTTAGCCTTGTTATCAGACCTCAGAGACAACGGGCATTTTGATGGCGAGTTTCTGGACAAAAGTCTCCTGCAGTTTTGTTGTATGGGCCTCCATACAGGTGAGTTCATGAATAATGTTTTATTTTCATTTTGTGCGCATGTGTATGTGAGTGAGAGAGAGGGGAGGGAGGACAGAAACTGGAAAGGGGGTGTGTGGGAAGACAGGCCGACAGAGACGGGAGGAAAGGAAAAAGAATGCTAAAGAGAAGGGGTAGCGAAGGGAAAGGAACAGAGATGGAAGGGGAGAGAGATGGAACAGAAGGGTAGAAACAGAGAGGATAAGAGATGGGGAGAAAGAGGGGGCGGGGAGGGATGAACAGAGACAGGGAGGGAGGGAGAGGGTGGGGTTGCTCATGTGTGAATGCTGTAATTTAGTGTTTTATTTATGTTCTGCTGGCACAGCTCTTCCTAAATGTATACATTTTCTACAGGATGAGTTGGATGACACTGCACAGGTGTGGAATGCATACAACATCAGGCCATCAAGAAACCTGAACGTCCCCAGCGGTCGGCCTAATGTGATGCATGCTGTTCCTGAACTTTACCGAACAACAGATTTTCTCTCCCCTGTTGAAGATGAACACATTCAACTGTGCAAAAATGAATGTGTCTTTCGGCTGGCTGTACCATGTAATCCAGAGATTTATGAACTCTGTATCATCTTTATGGCTGAGTCCCATCTTGCTCCACCAACAGATCCGTATCAGGCTGTGAACTTGTATTTGCACCTAAGAGAGGCCATCACTGCATCTCTCTAAACCACCCGACCCTCTCCACAGGATGGACACTTATTCCACTGCAGTGCGCCTCCCCCTGACCCTATCCAGAGAATGGACACTAAATTGTTGTGAACCTCCTGTTATTTTGTGTGTTGTTAAATCTCTAGTGTTCCTTTTAAAAATACACAGGGATATTGGTTATTTACTGCACTGCTTTGTTTCTGTTATTTCGCAATCCTTACGGTGATGCTATTTACTGAATTTACTTTTTGACCTGAAGGTCGTGTGTGCAAAGAGCTGTTAAATAAAAGTAGCCATGTGAAAGAACTTAACTATGTTCAGAACAAAGTTGTTGAAACATTGAGAAACACAGAAGCACAAGGTTACTTTAAGATTTACTTTAATTATTCTTCACTTCCATGAATTAATGAACATTAACGTGATTCTTTAAAGTCAACAATTCCTGAAAAATTAAACCGGTGTTGGACAACTCGTTCTGAATGCTTGGTTAGAGTAAACAGATGGACCTGTAAGCAGTCATTTTCAAAACAACATTTTCACTTTCAACAACAAAAAAAAACCACCCTCATAAGACTCTGCTGAAGCATTTACTATTCAGTAACACAGGTGTAACTATGGAAGCAGATAGTTACCATAATCCAAATAAAAATGCAATAGCAGAAATGCTTTTAAATTTTAAGAACGAAGCTGCATTATTGGACTCATAATTAAAATGGTTAATAAGTCATTCAATCTGCATTTTCATTTTCTTCTTCAAGACTGCTCATTCTTGTACTTAATTCAAATGAAAAAGGAAAATACATTTGAGATTTAATTTTCAAAACATGCACCAGCAAAGAGTTACCAAAATTCAATATGAAATGTAAAATTCAAAAATGAAAAAGCAATAGCAGAATGCTTTTTCATTTTAAGAACAAAACTGCATTAGTTGACTCATAATTAAAATCATTAATAAATATTGCTATATGCATTTTCATTTTCTTATTCGTGTCGCACCTTTTATGACACAATCAAAAAGAAAACTGAGAGCATTGCTTTTTAATTTTCGTGGTCCTGCCCTGCACAAGAGTTACAACTCCAAAACAAAATCGCAATCTCAAAGTAAGCGCGCGGCGCAGGAAAGTGACGTCAGCAGCTCGCGACAGAAAGCACAACAATATATTGCAATATTGATTTTTTTTTTCACCCACCCCTAGTTGATAAGTGTATGAATAATTGTGTGAATGTTACCGTGGCAGCTGGGGAAACCCTGCTAGATGAATCCACGACGGTCTCCATGTGGTCCAGCAGCACAGCCTCACTGAACCACACGGGATTGGACGGGATGTCTGTGTGAAATGCAGTCTCAACAACTCTTGGTACTGTCTATAAAAAAAAGAGGAGAGGAAATCAGAGTCAACTTAGGATAAGTGTTCATTTTTAAAATAAAAAGTTGCACTGTTTGACAAATACACGATTGGGGGGGGGGGGGGAAAGAGGGATGAACAGGTTACCTCAACCTCCTGTCCAACAAGAGTCCATTCAGGAGCAGGTCCATACACTGGCATGTAGACAGGACCTGTCACAACCACTCTGGGAGACACCCTGGGCGATGATTGGTTGTGGCACAACATCCCTGGCCTAGGTGAAGGGGGTGCGAGCTGATGGAGCATGCAGCATGCAGACGCTCCACCAAAATCAGTCCTGAGGTGCACCTAAACAGAAAACAACATGTTAACACATATTTGTCTTATCAAATGAAGAGCAAGTAAGGCTGAAGAAGGCAAAACTTATACCATCATAACACCACCATGTACAGCTGACGAAGGGGGAGGTGATCGGCCATATACACAAATGTTAAACCTGGAAGAAGTGTCACATAATCAATTATGTAATCACACAATTCTAAGAAATATCTGTTAGCACAGTGTCACTGAAGAGAAAAAAATACAACAAAAATATGTATTTTACACACCCATGCGTGCAGCAACACGATGATATACTTGACGTAGCGCTGTTTGTAGTTCTGGCTTGACAGTCAGGCGAGGTGGAAAGTCAAGCACAAACACCTACAAAATAGTTGTATAAAAAACAAAAAAAACAAACAAACATAAAAATGCAAAATAAATTCATGAATATTCTTGTTATTGAACTATGGATCATGGAATTACTTGATATTCATAAAACAAAGTGGCGATGACATTCATGTGTTCAAATTTGTTTGTCACAGCAGATAAACAAACCTTGGGCCAGCGGTCCAACACAGTTGCCAGTAGCGCAGCAAAATCCTGGGCGGAGTCTGTTACAAGCTTACAACCTTCTTGTCTGGTTGCTGGGCCTTAAGAACGAACTTGCACTGTTTTGTCAGTCAGGAGCAAAACGGGCCATCTTCGCACCCAGGTCGCTGACCAGTACCGCGCCCTGTGTAAATTGACAAAAAAGAAAAATCTAAATATGTTTTTGTAAGATTTATTTGGAATACAACATAACAACACAGGCAGAACATGAAATCATGAACGTGGAAGTACTCACGACGTTCAAAGTCCCTCCGAGGTGGAAAAGGTGTCCAATCCCGTTTTTGCTCCAGGCGTCGTTTCATGGCCAGAGAGCGACGGAATGCCTTGGTGTTCGGCATCTGAACAATGAAATGAAAGATTGTGTAATTTTCAATGAAGGACAATGATAACACAAGTTTACAGAAAAAAGTGATGTTTTCTCACACACGACATCAAAACACAGAAAGGTTTCTGTACCTTTGCAGCTGGAGACGATGAGCTTAAATCAATGAAGCAAAAGAAAATGTGTATGTGTACTCTTGGACCCTAACCCTAATGCCATACAAGTCTATGGGGTGAAATTTCAACTTTGTCCTAGAGACATGGGGCCACTTGCTTTTTCATCAGGAGCCCCCAAGAAGCACCCACGCCAAATTTGGGGCTTCTAGTACTTGAGGAACCCCGAAACCCTAACCCTAATTTCAGCTAACCCTAACCCTAACCCTAGTTTCAGCCTTATTGTTAACCCTAATTCAATGCAAGTTTATGGGGTGAATTTTCAACTATGTCCTAGAGACTTGGGGCCACTTGCTTTTTCATCAGGAGCCCCCAAGAAGCGCCCACGCCAAATTTGGGGCTTCTAGTACTTGAGGAACCCCAAAACCCTAACCCTAATTTCAGCTAAGCCTAACCCTAACCCTAGTTTCAGCCTTATTGTTAACCCTAATTCAATGCAAGTCTATGGGGTGAATTTTCAACTTTGTCCTAGAGACATGGGGCCACTTGCTTTTTCATCAGGAGCCCCCAAGAAGCGCCCACGCTAGATTTGGGGCTTCTAGCCAATGAGGAAAAATTTGGAGCAGACACTTAAGGCACTTAAGATCCTCAAAGGACTGTTGCCACTCACTAGACCAAACAAATGGTTTCAATGGACTGGTTAATTCTTCTCTCGTGGCCGGCAGCTCCACTGCCTTGGTGCTGGAGACGCCCGCTCAGGGGCGCCGCCAGGAATTTTGGGCCCCCTTCAAAAAAACAAAAACAAATGGGCCTCCTTTGCGCAGCGCTTGTCAAAAGCACATCACTCAAAAAATACAGTATAGTTCAATAATAGTGCTTGAGTCCATCTTTGACAGTGTCAATGTATTTTTATTGTGAATTCGCCACAAAGCAAACTCTTAACATTTATGAATGATTCATGAAAAAAACACTTGATGTCTCTCGGACAAAGTTGAGCTTTGACCTTCATAGACTTGCACTGCATTAGGGTTTAGTGATAAGGCTGGAATTAGAGTGAGGGTTTCGGGGTTCCTCATGGGCTAGAAGCCCCAAATTTGGCATGGGTGTGTCCTGGAGGATCCTGATGAACCTGAAAGTGGCCCCATGTCTCTGGGACAAATTTGACCTTTGACCTCCATGGACTTGCATTGAATTAGGGTTAACGATAAGGCTGAAACTAGGTTTAGGGTTTTGGGGTTCCTCAAGAACTAGAAGCCCCAAATTTGGCGTGTGCGCTTCTTGGGGGCTGCTGATGAAAAAGCAAGTGGCCCCATGTCTCTAGGACAAAGTTGACCTTTGACCCTCATAGACTTGTCATTAGGGTTAGCGATAAGGCTGGAATTAGAGTGAGGGTTTCGGGGTTCCTCATGGGCTAGAAGCCCCAAATTTGGCATGGGTGTGTCCTGGAGGATCCTGATGAACCTGAAAGTGGCCCAATGTCTCTGGGACAAATTTGACCTTTGACCTCCATGGACTTGCATTGAATTAGGGTTAACGATAAGGCTGAAACTAGGGTTAGGGTTTTGGGGTTCCTCAAGAACTAGAAGCCCCAAATTTGGCGTGTGCGCTTCTTGGGGGCTGCTGATGAAAAAGCAAGTGGCCCCATGTCTCTAGGACAAAGTTGACCTTTGACCCTCATAGACTTGTCATTAGGGTTAGCGATAAGGCTGGAACTAGAGTGAGGGTTTCGGGGTTCCTCATGGGCTAGAAGCCCCAAATTTGGCATGGGTGTGTCCTGGAGGATCCTGATGAACCTGAAAGTGGCCCCATGTCTCTGGGACAAATTTGACCTTTGACCTCCATGGACTTGCATTGAATTAGGGTTAACGATAAGGCTGAAACTAGGGTTAGGGTTTTTGGGTTCCTCAAGAACTAGAAGCCCCAAATTTGGCGTGTGCGCTTCTTGGGGGCTGCTGATGAAAAAGCAAGTGGCCCCATGTCTCTAGGACAAAGTTGACCTTTGACCCTCATAGACTTGTCATTAGGGTTAGCGATAAGGCTGGAATTAGAGTGAGCGTTTTGGGGTTCCTCATGGGCTAGAAGCCCCAAATTTGGCGTGGGTGTGTCCTGAAGGATCCTGATGAACCTGAAAGTGGCCCCATGTCTCTCGGACAAAGTTGACCTTGGACCCTCATAGACTTGTGTGGCATTAGGGCTATCGATATGCGATACAAACCTGGTGAGTTTAAGACTTAGTGACTCTACGTACATGAATGTATGGGGTACCCCGTCCTTACTTTGTTCCAACCTTCCCTCCACAAACCTGGCTGTCCAGTGCAGAAGTCAAAGTGAGAGAGAGAACAAAGAAGGAGGAGGGCCTGTGACGCCACTGCTGATTGGCTCGTTGGTTGGTTGAATGAGCCAATTCTAGAGCTCCCCTCGGTGTCCACACGCTGCAAAATATATCTAAGAAACAAACACTTAAATTGAGAAAGAACAGGCTAGAAACAAGTCAAATTATCTGCCAATGCAGTAAGATATTTAGACTTGGTAAGATTTCTTAAAATAAGACGATATATCTAGGCATTTGAAGAATGGAAAAACTCTTGAAATAAACAGTAAAGCACTCATTCCAAGGACTGTACTAAGTCAAATAAACTTGATTCTAGCTTCTCAATTCTTTTTTCACGTTTGCTTCTTTCTTAATTTGAATGAAAAGATCTTAAAACCAGACCTACTAACAGTGCAATTCTTCTTAATTTAAGTGTTCACAATATGAGCTTTTTTTTTCTCAAAATGAGACAAAGCATCCACCCCCCCCCTACGCCCACTCCCCCCTAAAAAAAAATAATTCAGCAAACAGAATTAATATTGACAACTATTTATTCACTTAAATTGCTGACAGTGCCTTCACTGCCTTGTAATAAAAACGTCACTAAGGCATTGCATCTTAAAACAATCTCAAGCAATCATTTCTAGAACGCAAGTAACAATTGTTACAATATTCACCGTCATCATTATTGAATATTGATTCAGATTCCCTGACACTCAGTTACACAAAAAAAACAAAAACAGTATGGGGACAGCATATAGTGTTGTGTTCCTATCACCACTGATAACATGTTTAGGGGAGTGTATCACTACCTATGCCTAGTACACAGCTCTACTCCCCAATAAAATCTTTCCATTCTGCCATGGTCTTTTTTGTATGAGGCTGTGGTGTCTCACTCATGGATAGTGTCCTGTAGCACTTCTGTCTGAATGACAGAGAGAAGGGTTGCCACACACTTTTGGATATGTGAGGTGCAGGGCATAGTAGTAACCCATCAGATGAAGCAGACCGTCACTCAAGTCTTCCTTGGCAAGCGTGGTGGCGGGAGTGGCTCCAAGACAGATGAGACAGCGGGTCCCATCAAACAGCAACACAGGGGTGCAGAAAGACCTCTTCTGCGAGTACATTGTGGGATCTTCTGTTGGCTAAAGAAAAAGAAGAAGGAAACGCCACATCCATGCATGGAACTATGAAGTGTTGAATGTGAGAAAATGCGAACAAACTTTCACCTGAATGACATGAAGCAGTGCCTCACTGGCATGTCCCAGTTTCTTCGGTGGTGGACTTGGTGAAGGAAAGAGTGTGGGGAGTGCCCTGAGCAGCGCGATGGAATATTCCACTGGAATAGAACAAATCAACTTTGAGTTCAAAGTTAGTCTTCCTAAAAATGAGTCTTATTAGGTTTGTGTTGATCACAAAAAAATCTTATTTTTTCAGCATGAAGAGTATTACCATTCTGCATCTATTCATTCAGCGCAACATAAACCATCCTATGTCCCAGGAAACAGCTACACAGTCAATTAGAGACACAGCAAAATGACTCTACTGAACTACAACCAGCGTTATGCGTGGCTTCATCACTTCATTTTTTTTCCAAACACCATAAAATTACACATTGGTGCAGAAGTCTTCCCATCTCTTTTTTTAGTTCATCAATGAATTTTCTGTTGCCCTTATCCAGAATGCGCCGCAGCTCATTCATCGCCTATAATGCAAGTCAGTGTTAAAATCTGCAAAAATGCTTGCTTTTCATCATAAACCAAAACAAGTTAATCACTTACATGATAAAGATCCTTGACACATGGATATGCATCCAGGATCTTTGTTGGCCTTGTCCTGTTCTTTCAGAACATCACTATCGATGAAGGATCTTCTTGCTTGAAACTGCAGGTCAAGAATTTGGGAGACAGCATCTTGGTTGGGTTTTGGTTTCTTGTACAGCTCCTGCAGGGTCTGATAATGTCTGGCCTGTGCTGTCAGACCATCTTTGGCTGATGAAATGGAGGAGACAAATCAGTAAATCAGTCAAATGGATGAAATTGTTGGAGCATCAAAATATATCAAATGACAATTCAAATGTAAAAATGCCTGTGATATATCATGATATCCAAAACTATCATAACATTGCCTAGCTTTCATACATTATCATTATTATTAAAATGGACATGTTTCTACTTACGTGAAGTGTGGCCATTATCAGAACTGCGCCCTGGTGTGTGACACAAAATAATTGTTGATCCACCAATTGAGTCTGCATCATGATCTTCTTCTTGGTCACTTGCTGACAAGTCAATGCGATGCCTTTTCTTCTTGTGGCCCCTCTCTGGTGAATCTCTTGTGAAGATTCTTGTAAGTGCTCGCCTGTGGTAAATAAAATTTCACTCATTGAAAGAACAAATAAAGATGGAAAGTGAACATGCACAGATAAAAAAAAGTATCAGCCAAAAATAACCACACGCTTCAAAATCTTCACACTTTTTTCACAAAAAGTGCGCAAAATAATATAATCACTTACATGTTTCATTGTTTTGTCTTAATCCTTCAGCATGGGATAATACTCCACTAGTCTTTTAGCCATTGCAGTGACTTCATGCTTAGAAGGGTACCGGACCCCCTCTCCTTGCTGACTGGCTCTCAAGATAGAAATCATGCTGGTGACAGTGTTTCTCACCAGCCTGCATCTCAGCTCTTTGAACATGACACATTTCCCCTCACTGGCAGTGTGGGCCATCTGGAAGTAGTGCTTACGAGCTTGCTCCAACTCACTGTCTGTATAGAGGGTGGGCAATCTTTTTTAGCAACGGGCCACATGACAGACCTGCATCGAGTCGGCGGGCCACGGAAGGGGGGGTTGTAGGTAGGTACAGAATTCATAATTCAGTGCCTTGGAGCGAATAGCTTTGCCACTCAACTGGCCAAGAGACATGTGGCCTGTCCTTCTCCAATGCAAGCGGGTGGGAAAAGCACAGGAGTTGGTGTCTGCTCTTTTCTTAGAAGACAGCCTGCAATATGATGTTGGAAAGGAAGCAATTTTTCCTGCTTATGAGCTTGTTCCTGAGCCCTACCGGCAAAAATTTAGGAACCATAGAAAATCTAGTGGTCAAACCTTTGTCGAGTTTGCATAGGAGAAAAGCAACCTCTTTGATAAATGGTGTGCAGCTAATGATGTCAAAAATGACTTTGAGTCACTCCGTGAGCTCGTTCTTTTAGAAGATTTTAAAGACTCTTTGCCAGAGAAGGTGGTAATGTTCTTGAATGAACAGAAAGTGTCGTCATTGTCCAAGGCTGCTGTCCTCGCAGATGAGTTTGTGTTGACCCACAAAAATGTCATCTCATCTTCCCCCCCGATCGGACAGGCCTTCTGCTTCTCGTCCCACAAGAGCCGAGTCTAGCCACCTCCCCCTTGAAAAGGCTAGAGGGAAGGGATTTCTGGTTTGGCCATAAAGTGGTAGACTGCGCAACACCAGGGCTCTCGACCGTCTAGGGTAAAAAGTCCCCGAAAACTTGAATAACTATTGTCAGATATCACATTAACTACAAAGTGATCAGGGGAACGTTGGAATGGGAAGGAAAACTCGATTCAACCAAAACAGAAACACGGTAACAGACAATATGGCGGAACTACCAGCTAGCTCATAAACAGAGGGAGATGGCGAAACGAACTCCTCGTGACTAACGACGCGGAAAAGGGCTCGGACATAGAAATTATTAGCAAGGAGATACGGGATTTAAAAACGGAATCAAAAGAAGTCCTTCGCACGTTTGGAGAAACACTGAGGAACGACGTGGAAAAAGACTTGGACGACTTCAAAGACGAAATAAATCAACAACTTGCGAAAGTCGTCACTGAACAGGAGCTCCAGACCGGCAAGATCAACGAGGCTGAGTCGCGGATTGAAAAGCTAGAACGTTGGGCACAGGAAACTAATGACGCTCTGGTCATATCACTGAGAGAACAAAAAGCTCTTCAGGACAAGTTAACTGACCTGGAGTCCAGGCCGAGGAGAAACAACCTACGTATCTATGGAGTCACTGAAGGAGAGGAGGGAGAATCTGTGGCCAAGTTTGTGGAAGACCTGCTGAAAAGCGAACTGCACCTGCCAGCACATTTTAATTTCCAAATTCAGAGAGCACACCGCTCATTTGCACAGAAGCCAGCGGACGGTGCCCAACCGAGACCAATCATTGTTAACTTTCTGGAATTTACTACCAAAGAGAGGGTCCTGAGAGAGCTATGGACAAAGAAAATAGAACTGGGGAATAAAGTACCGTCATTCCATCACGATTACGCGACAGAGATGGTCCAAAAGAGAAAGGAGTACAACACTGCTAAAAGAATCCTGAAGGAGAAGGGCATCCGCTTCCAGACGCCATTCACCAAGATGAGGACCCACTGGGATACGGGAACTCGAACCTACAACAGCGCAGAGGAGGTAAAGGAGGAATTGGCGAGACGCGGCCTGGCGGAGAAGACGGCGGTGGGGACGGGTGCGGAGGGGCCTGCGGCACTCGGTGCCCCGCACTACGACGGAGTGGCAGTGCAAGGAGGGATCCTGGAGTGGCTACGCATCAGCAGCGACACGAGCCAGAGAAAAGCTACAAGAGTTTCAAAGATTCTTTGATTAAATTCAGAGAATAAAGGGAAGAAAGCTGGTAGGGGTGTTCTAGTATGACCGGTGTTTTTAGTTGACAAATTATTAAAATTGAATTCCCATGTTAATAGAAAAGAGACTGTGGGAAGTCCGGGTCGCTCCTTTTTTTCTAACGTTGGACTCATTTAGAACGACTAAAATACTCATTGCAGGTTCAAGTGTCATTTCTAAGTTAGGTTAGATTTTTGACTGCCTTCACGCGGGCCGGACAGAGACACGCCGTAGTTTGGCCATGCCTGATCTACAGGAAACACATCTCTCTCAACAAGAGCACGACACACTGAAAAGATTTGGATATAGAAATGTTTTTTTTAGCTTGTTCAGGAAAGGCCCAAAGAGAGGTGTCACAATATTAATCTCTAATTCTATCAGTTTTGAAGTTGTTAAAAAAATAAATGACAAAGAAGGGAGATATGTAATAGTCAAAGGGAAATTGGATGATAACTCAGTTACTTTGGTCCAGGGTTGGACAAGTGCTTTTTGAAATCACTGTTTGAGATCATAGCTGTGGAAAGTGAAGGAATCCTAATATGTGCAGGGGATTTCAACATGATTTAAAAGCTAAACTCGACACAACTAATGGCAACAGAAGTCAGACCCGCCTGTCGAAACTTGTCAACGTCTCTCTAGCCGAACTAGGGATGTTTGATGTTTGGAGGGACCTCCACCCGTTACAGAGGACTATTTTTTTTATTAACATTACAGACAGATACAGAATAGAGGAATGTAAAATAGGAATGACTGACTTGTACTGACACAGTATTAATTACCTTATTATTTGTCTAAATAAGAGGAAGAAAAACACACTTTGGAGATTAAATGTGTGTATGCTAAATAATCCAAAAACACTGGAGGAGGTTAAGAAAGAGATTAAATGCTCTATGGAGGAGAACATAGATAGTCCAGTAGACACTACCATACTGTGGGACACAATTAAAGCTGTGATGAGAGGGAGGTTAATAGCGAGGGCAGTCTATCAAAAAAAGACTAGATGTGGCGAGGGGGAGGGTCTGGTGGAGGTGGAGACAATTCTGAGTGGGTATAAAGGTGGGTATAAAGGAAAATTGGGGGGGGGAGGGCGGTTGCCTGACAACGCCACCTGGGGAGTTGCACCCCAGGAAATAAACTATAATAAAATTCCACGGGCTACACAGGTTCGTTACGCTTTGAAATTTAAGAGGACGAGACGGACTTCCAATGAAACAGCTTTATTTGACAACAATTTAAAATAGACCAAGTTTAGCTGCCTGAGTGTCAAAGAAATAAGAACCATACCAAAAAGACTGTTCAACATAAGAAAATAAGGTGAACAGGGCCAAAGAAACCAAAGAAAACTCAAAAAAGGGAATAAACAAAGCTAAGGGAATCACTACAAACCAAAATTCACGCTACGCCAACTCCTGTCCGAAAGAAAAGAGAACAAAATTAACATACTAATACCTTGAGACACCCAGGCAAGCGTTAAACAGTTAGAACGAAAGGAAAACTTTTATTTATTCTTCGCGCGCGCACACACGCACGCACGCACGCACGCACGCACGCACGCACGCACGCACGCACGCACGCACGCGCACACACACACACACACACACACACACACACACACACACACACAGGGCCAAAACCCAAAACAAAAAGGTAACGATCACTAGGGAACAAGATATTAATGAACTAAAAAAGGAAATCAAACTATAACAAAATCGCTACTCAATAGAAAACCCAAAGTTTCACCAAAATTTCATAACAAAACAAAGAAAAGAAAACCAACCAAAGAAAGTGGTTACGCTAACAAAAGAAACAGACAAACTGAATTGTCTAAACCAAATAAACCAAAATCAAAGGAAAAGTGTCCGTGTTGTGGTGGTGACACCGCTGTTACCCGGCTAGACTGGTGCGGCAATTGATTGCGAGGACATCGCCGCCGCAACAGTAACAGAGGGGAATGGAGAAAACAGAGGAAGACGGAGCGACTGCACGCAGGCAGGGGGTTGAGACCAGCGTCCTTCCAGTACCTGTCTCGGCGCACCGGTGTTCAACTGCAAGGCAGCCTCCCCGGCGAGCGCCAGAGGAGGAGGGGGGGCCGGGGGGGCCTGCGGTGAATGCACAACGATCACGCACACACAGCACCACCTCCCGATGAACGGGCACCCGCCAGGGTTCCTCCTCCGGCTGTGCTTATGGCCCAGCCCGCTCTGGGATTGCTAGCCGAAATGCTAAGAACTGCGAAGGACAGAGTTCTCAGCGTGGACACGCCAGAGGACAGAGTGCTGACTCCAGCCTGCGCTTCTTTTTAAAAGAGCTGCTTTCACTCTGCACTCTGGCGCAGGTGTAATCAGTGCGTTTACATGCAGAGCTTAATCGGACTAAGAAATAATTTGGTTTTCTCGTCCAATCGGAGTTCTCACTTTGTCCCCCTCTCCATGCAGCTGAGAAATTTGAATTACTGACGGGAACGTGTCCTCCTCCCAACAGTAGGGGG
This sequence comes from Nelusetta ayraudi, assembly GCF_046127955.1. Taxonomy (NCBI): domain Eukaryota; kingdom Metazoa; phylum Chordata; class Actinopteri; order Tetraodontiformes; family Monacanthidae; genus Nelusetta; species Nelusetta ayraudi. Next base: position 839,746 of record NW_027466088.1, read on the forward strand.
TGGAGTGAGCCTTTTCAGCTGGTCAGCTGCTTTCGGTTGACATATTACATCATTATGATGTAGAATGATAGTTCATAATGTACGTGTTACTTACTTTGCAGATAAGCTGTACCCTATTTCTTGTGCTCATGGTTATCTTAAAAGATAACCATGAGACAAGAACATTGTTTACTGTTGGAGGGCTACAACAACACAATGTCTTCGATGCTACGCTTTGTGCCGTCGCCACGGACCCGAAACTCTCGTTCTTGTTGG
>NW_027466088.1:845000-935000 GCF_046127955.1 Nelusetta ayraudi
ATGTCTTCTTCCATGTCGTCCTCCTATTGGCTGTCCGGTGGTGTAGCCTTCCCCGTTTTAGGCTAATCTGTGGCAGGAAACAAGTCCTTATTTGGCCGGGAGCCAAATAGTCCATCCTCCTCTTGATCTGGTCTGCTGGAAACTTTCCTGCCATAAAACCCTGAGGTGAAAAGTTCGTGTTCCCGTGCCTGAAAGGGTCACAAACTTTATGGGGCGTAACAAATGCAGTTTCTTTGCTCACCCCCACTTTGATCACCCCAAGTCACTGTTCCTGAGGCTTAATCAGTCAAACAGTATCTGTCTTTACTCCGAGGTTCTGAATGGTACTGATAAGAATGGGCAAATGATTATAAGAGGACTACATGTATTGACATTCATTACATTTAAACATTTAACTAACTGTAATACTTCTAACACATACATACAATATTTGCTAATATACTAACTCTCACTGCTATAATGCATTAAACTAAATATAGAATCACAACAGTCCCCCTTTTGGCCTAGCCTCCACTAGGCCAACCATAAACCACCTCAGAACACCTTAACAACTGCCTCCTCTTCCAAATCCTCCATCAATGGCGCCCTCTCCTTCTGAAATTGAGCCATTTGGTAGGGTGGGGGTTGTTTACCTTCTAATGCAGTAACAATAAGTCGATTACATAATGAGCGAATACACGGAATACAACAACAACCACACAAAACTAAACTAGTTACAGCTGAAATTAATGAGATTAATACAGATACAATAATCACTTTCCATTTTCCAAACATTCTATCTAACCATTTTCCCAGAGGATTATCAATGCCCGAATTTTCCTTCAACTCTTCTGACAAAGTCCTCAGGCCTTCTAGCGCCCGAGTTACTGAACCATCCGGGGCTGTGTTATTAGGAATAAAGGTGCAACATTGATCACCAAACATAGAGCAGACACCACCTTTTTCAGCCAGGAGCATATCGAGTGCCATCCTGTTCTGAACTGCCATCAGCGAGGTGGCCGCCAGCTACTCTGAAAGACCTGCAACAGCATCCCGAGTGAGGTTAGCCAGTCTCTGAACATTATAATGTATGTAATTAATCCGATCTATGTTTTTATTTGGGGTGACAGGGAACAACGCAGATAAAATTGGAATATTCTCAAATCCCGATGCCACCTGTTCAACCAATTTATACTCATCTGGAACACCTCTCGGAACCCCAATAGCATTGATGTAGGTGGGCGATCTCAAGTGGGATCGGCTGCTAGGGTCACTCTCCCTCCCCTGGCTGGTGGAGCAGGCACCCCCTTTTGACCCCAAAAGGTCAATGATAGCAAAAGTCGTAAATGGGGCCGGTGCCTGACCATTTGGAGGGACAACAGCAAAACAATTCCAACCCCCTTGATACCAAAATGGGTCTGCACGATGTACCATCTGAGCGTCTCCATTCCTACTGAGACACGTTTAGTTGCTTTTAGACGGCGCAAACATTGGTGGAGCTGTTTTGCTTGACATCACTGGGAAAAGGGCTGATAGAGTAGTACAATTAGGAGGATTATCATACAAATGCAAAGAAAGCATACATTGAAATCCTTGAGGGTCAGTGTCAATCAATAAGGGTGCCGGAAATGTACGCAGAACGGGACGAGCTGAGGAACAAGCCACACAATTTGTCATGTATCTGTCTCTAACTGTGGCTTGTATCCATTCAATCCAAATGTTGGTATCACCATATCCCGTCGCCATCCGGACCACATCTCCTGCGGTCAGGTTTGTTACATCAATGGCGATAACCTCGGCCAACCCCCTCAACACAGGAATCGCTGTTGGTGCGGGACTTAATGCCACTGGGTCAATCCAATTAATTTCTATAATACCTTTTGGGTCCTGACCTGCTGCATTTACACCTAATACTAAAAACAATCTGTCACCTGTCCCGTCCAACCTCCTTTGTGGAGAATACTGCATATCCCTGATGGAGAGTAGCAGTGGATTTAAACCCCTATGTTTCTGTCCCCTCAACTGTCCCCTAGTAAATGTTATCTTGTCCCTATCATCCTTCGTCCAAAATGCTGGGACACTGGGACTACAGTTCCGCCCTGTATACCAATGTACATAACTCCAATTTGGACACATTTCCTGAACCACCCCTTCCCCATATAAACAAGTATAATGCACCACGCTATACATACATATATATACATCATAACTCCTCCATCCCTCCGGATTTCTACAGCCTCCTACTACATCACACAAGTCGAATTGAAATGTAATGTCACTTCCCCTAACATAATTTAACACCACCCCTGTGTAACCTAAACAAATCTCACCTATCCGCCCCTTGCACAAACCTAATAGCACAGGCAGTAATAAAACCCAAAACTTCATATTGTTTCCTGTTGATGTTCTTCACAGTTACGAAGTGATCTCCGAGGTGCAGCTGCCGGTGTGCACTGGCTCCAGTGATACCAGGTTTCACCTTTGCCCTGCAAACGAACAGTGTGGGTCGTACGCTCCACTACTTAGAATGGTCCTGTCCACCTCGGCTCAGTCCACTTTCTCTTAATGGCTTTCAAGAGAACCCACTCCGATGTGTCTGGAGTCCCCTGCTCTCCTTCACCTGCGGCTCCCGAGTTTACCTGTTGAGAGAAAACTTAAGAGAAATGCTATTAGTTTGATCACAATATGTCAAAAACAGTGATGGATTTAATAATAATTATCTGCTCTAGGTCCCGGAGAGGGAACACCCACCCGAGCTCAAAGGGGGTGAATCCTGTCCGGGAGATAACAGATCTTGCTGACATCAGGGCTATTGATAGCACCTGTGTCCACCTCATTCCACTGTGAGCATAAACCTTGCCAATTTGCTACTCAGCATTCAATTCATTTCCAGATTACTTTGTGATTAGTCATGAGAAACTGTACCAGAGCGTGTTTGAGGCCTCACGCTTCTCTTCTTCTTGGAGGTCTTTTAAATGTGAGTGCCAATCTAATCTAATTATTGTGGGAAAACCATGTGTGGATATATCAAATAATGAGAAACTTTATTATTGGTTTTTACTCTTCTACTTTTGTGGGAACCGCCTCCTGCCAGCAAGTGTATGCATCCACTGCCACCAGGAAGTATCAGAACCCATCTACCCTATCAATCAAATCTGTGTGGTCTATTAATTTTTTTTTCTCACCCTGCCATTAGTGTAGTGGAAACTTTCCCTCATATGGCCAAATTGTTAACCTCACATTGGAATGTGTACATATCAAAAATTCTTTGCTAAACAGATACCATGAATGTGTCAGATGCCTCATCATTTGTAGTTTCCCACAGTGTATTAGGCCGTGGGCCTCTTCCAAGACAGCACCTATAAGACCGGGCGGGAGAACCGGTCGGCCACCTGGGCCCCGCCAAATGCCTTCCACATTCACAGCCCCCTTTGCCTCCAAACTGTCTTCTCATGTAGGGAGGCTCCCTGTTGTAGATGAACAAGAAAATTACACGGAACTCAAAATCTCAAGGCAAACAGAAAAATGCATTGACCTAATCTAAACAAAACCATTCATATTGCGGACTGAATGCTGTCAAATTTGTCTCATGTCTTATAGCAGAGTCCGATGTCATAAGAAAAACTGATCTACCTTTCTTGCTCCCACTTCATATGCTGAACCCGTATAGTCACTCTCTTTCCCTTTCTCCTCGCACCTATGTTGTTCACCTTCCCCTGTACTATCTGCCATGTTAATCCCTTCATGTGTGGTGCAGTTCAAATCTTGTCTATCCTAGTCTGTCTGAGTGATGTCATAGTAAATGCTGCTGAGCTAACCAGTGATACTACGCTATGTGTTGTTTGCACTGTCAGGGCGTGACCCATCTCTGCATGTGCTGTTTTTTGCTGCCATGCCCCAAGCTTACGTTATGCTTACATACACTTTCCTATCTCCCCCTTTATTCTGAAAGAGAACACCGTTTACCGTGTGTTCTCCTTCAGAAATATCTAAAAGAAAAGGTCTTTATGGTCAGGGACTACCTATCTTTGGATGGCGAATATGACAACTTTGGAAACTGTGTGCCCACCCAATCTTGAACGAAGACAAGGCGTTTCATTACGTGGCCTAAATCTCTGGCCTGATGCTCAGCATGAATTGCCAATAGGTATGAGGATAGGCCTCTTCAGCCATCCCATACCACTCCATCTATGCAGCCTACCTGAGCAGCCACACACCCGGGACTCATCAACAGACAAGGGACGCATGGACCCAAAGGTCCCTTCCAGTTTGCTTTCAAATGCATCCCGTAACACTTCATTTTTATCACAATCGTAGATTTAGGAGGCATGATAGGGGTCAGCGGGCAGAGTTAAAGGTTGGAGCATAGACAACCAGGGCTTTCAGCTTTGAACAGCAACAGTCTGCCAGTTCCAGGGGATGTTCCAAGTTCCAGTTCTTTCTTTGACTGTTGCTGAATTAGCATCCATTCACATGCGACATGTGGAATTCAGTTCAGTTCATCTGGACATCTCGCTTCTGTGATCTGCCAGCGCCTCATCCATATGAACTTCTGGTCACCATCACTGAAAGTCATCACAGTGACAATCCCCCTGCGTGCACTGGCCTTGCAGAGCAGCTTCTGGACTGGGAGCTTGTTGTTGTGGAGGACCCCCAGCCTGGAGGGTGTTGCCTTGCCCTGCTGTGGGCCAAGGAAGGCGGGTCCCAGTCTCTCTGTGCTCTCTGCTGTTGTGCTCATGCACAGCTGTTTCACCACTGTCATCTTTTGTCCCCAGCAGTGACACTGATCTCAGCCGTAACCTGATGCCGCTGCCCCGCTCCTTACCCCCTTCTGCATCACCCAACTCTGCCCCCTCTAGGACTGCCCCAATAGGTGTCAGGAAATCAAATTGTCTGTGTTTGTCCCTGAGGGGGAGCCTGCTGAGGCAGCTGTTGGACCATTTGAAGGTCCTTCATTTTTCCTCCTTCCTTTAATCATTGACTCCACGCCTGGCCCCATCCAACTTGAGTTTCAACAACTGCTCCTGAGCTGACATAACGCTGTTGTTTTGCTCACCTCTTTTCTGAAGCAGAGGGGCCTGGAATGTTATCTGGACTCTTCTCTGCCTCCCTGCAGGCACCTCCTTATCACTGTCACTAATCAGTTGGTCCAGCATCCATTGACACTGCTCTTCAACAGACCAGGGATAGGGAGAAAAATCTCCCTGATCCCAACAATCTTTATTACCTTCCATTCTAATTATTTATGTATTTATTATGAAATTATTTATTTATTATGTTCCCGAGCGAGCTTGAATGTGAATGGCTCCGTCGGCCAATTCAGTGCCTCAGTGAAACAAGCTTTTAGGCTGACTTTAGTTGGCCCGGTTTCACTCTGGGGTTAATTCCCAAGGTCAACGAATCTTTTAATTCACGTTCAATTTCTCACTCATATACCACCCACACAATAATATTCCTTGGATGCCGGGCGTGTCCATTCCCGTAAATTGCATTCCAAGTACCACCCTTTTACTCAGCTTATTCCCCGAACACTTCCGACATTTAACGTTATAGAAATAACAAAATGAAATTAAACCACTAAATTTATTCCTCCTAGCCTTACCTCGTCACAATTAAAACAAAACAAAAATTCAGACCGTAAGTCCTACTTTCCGAGCATTACCTCGTCGCAATTAAAACAAAACAAAAATTCAGACCGTAAGTCCTACTTTCCGAGCATTACCTCGTCGCAATTAAAACAAAACAAAAAATTCAGACCGTAGTCCTACTTTCCGAGCATTACCTCGTCGCAATTAAAACAAAACAAAAATTCAGACCGTAGTCCTACTTTCCGAGCATTACCTCGTCGCAATTAAAACAAAACAAAAATTCAGACCGTAAGTCCTACTTTCCGAGCATTACCTCGTCGCAATTAAAACAAAACAAAAAATTCAGACCGTAGTCCTACTTTCCGAGCATTACCTCGTCGCAATTAAAACAAAACAAAAATTCAGACCATAAGTCCTACTTTCCGAGCATTACCTCGTCGCAATTAAAACAAAACAAAAATTCAGACCGTAAGTCCTACTTTCCGAGCATTACCTCGTCGCAATTAAAACAAAACAAAAAATTCAGACCGTAGTCCTACTTTCCGAGCATTACCTCGTCGCAATTAAAACAAAACAAAAATTCAGACCATAAGTCCTACTTTCCGAGCATTACCTCGTCGCAATTAAAACAAAACAAAATTCTACAAAATGATTCCAAGTATCTTGCTCCTCTATCTAGGACACTTCACAGAACACTGACGACCACACTTTAGAATGTCCAATATGCAGCACTTTGTTTTAAACAGGTGTCTGCTTACCTTTTTTTTTGTGGCCGGCCTGTCATCATCAGATGTCCCCAGAAGTGACAGTTGTGGTGTTCAATCTCAGATTCCCTTGTCCTTCCTCATCACGTCGGGGTCACCAAATTGTTGGTTTGGTTCTTTTATCCAATCTCATGCTACCAAACCGCGTGTTCCTTGAATGAAGAGAATAGTAGACAAATGAAATCTTAAGAAGTTTTAGTAACAGAAAAAACAAGATACTTGGTACAGAGCTCCGGAGGCTTAACCCTAACAACAACAATGTGTTATCAGATGCCAAGTCTGATCTATCTGTCCCTTACGCCATCTTAAATACAGAAACAAACAGTAATAAAATATGTAGATGTCTTCTTCCATGTCGTCCTCCTATTGGCTGTCCGGTGGTGTAGCCTTCCCTGTTTTAGGCTAATCTGTGGCAGGAAACAAGTCCTTATTTGGCCGGGAGCCAAATAGTCCATCCTCCTCTTGATCTGGTCTGCTGGAAACTTTCCTGCCATAAAACCCTGAGGTGAAAAGTTCGTGTTCCCGTGCCTGAAAGGGTCACAAACTTTATGGGGCGTAACAAATGCAGTTTCTTTGCTCACCCCCACTTTGATCACCCCAAGTCACTGTTCCTGAGGCTTAATCAGTCAAACAGTATCTGTCTTTACTCCGAGGTTCTGAATGGTACTGATAAGAATGGGCAAATGATTATAAGAGGACTACATGTATTGACATTCATTACATTTAAACATTTAACTAACTGTAATACTTCTAACACATACATACAATATTTGCTAATATACTAACTCTCACTGCTATAATGCATTAAACTAAATATAGAATCACAACACTATTATAACCGTGGTCAGGACCTCCAGTGAGAAGATCCACTGGAGGACATTTAGAGCAAACAGTCAGACAACAGCAGCTTCACCACATCAGCTGAAAAATGGAGTTTGGATGCTTTCAGCTTCAAGTCGTGGACAGAAAATGATGCTCACACTGTCACACTGATGTTTTCTTCTCCAACCTTCTCTCAGCTCCAGAGGTTGGTGGTCTGCAGGAGCTTCTACAGCAGCAGAAGATCAGTCTGGAGAGGAAATGTGAACGTGTGACTGAAGGTGAAGAAGCAGGAAGTCAAACTCTCCTCAACAGCATCTACACTGAGCTCTACATCACTGAGGGACTGAGTGAGGAGGTCAACAGAGAGCATGAGGTCAAACAGCTGGAGACCAAGAAGACCAAGAAGACCAAGGAGATCCTCCACGACCGTCCAATCAGGTGCAGCCAGATCTTTGAAGCCTCACCTGAGCAGCAGGGACTCGGGGAGTCAGAGTGGTGCTGACCAGGTCTCTGGGCTGGACTGGGAAGCCTTGGGGTCCCACTGGAGGAGCTGGAGGAGGTGACTGGGTCCAGGGAAGTCTGGGGGTCTCTGCTGAGGCTGCTGCCCCCGAGACCTGACTCCGGATACGGCAGTAGAAGATGGATGGATGGATGGATGGATGGATGGATGGATGAATGCCAGGTGATAGAACATTTCATAAAAACAGACTCTGCATTATAACTTCTATTACACTCTAAAAAACTCACTCCAATATAACTGCACTCGTCCTTCTCTCACATTACATTGGATCACAATGACCAAACAACACAACAAAGACAATGATCCAACTGTACTGCCACGTCCAGACTCAGTGTAGGTCTGTAGGCCTCTTGGACCTTCATGTGAACCACTGCGTGTTGACTGGAGGTGAAACATGACTGACTGCTGTCCTCCTACCTGGACAATGCAATCTCACTTTCATTCTGCTGCAGATGGCCATTTTCATTTTACACCGTCCAAATTTACAGCTCAGGGCGCTGGGACGAATTCCAAATTGTGTGCAGATACAGGCCTACACTTCAAATAATTATGAGAAAAATCCAACGTAAAGAGAGCACTAACATTAGGAAATAGTCAACATGAAATTTCGTCTTCTACTGACACCTGCTGGTCAAATTGAATAGTTGCAAATATTGTGAACAAGTTGTCATCTAATTCTAATCCTAAACAATATGGCCATTCCAAGTCAAGTATTAAGACAATTAATCAGGTTTGTACTGCTTGATTGAACACATTCATCCCGTTCCAGTGCACTAAAACCTACTTCCCTTCAGGACCGTGTCAGCGAAGCCAAAACTTCCTTGAGTGACGTTGTGTCCCAGCATGCAATGCGAGCTAGCGATTCACAATACTATTCCATCACAAACATGGATGTAAAAAATAAAAAGGGACGAAAAATGAAACTTCAGGAACACCAACCATTGCAATACAAGCAGAACTGGGCCGGAGTTTTATATTATGTACACCATAATACAGCCTTCTGGTGGACAAGCCATACTATTTAATCCGTGTCTTCCTATGGCACTTCCGTGGGTAGAAACTCGTCGTAGAGGTCACGTGCTGGGTGCTCGTCACCCCACCAACTACCTCGGGGAAGGTCTAACAGGAGAAGCTTGCTGGCGGAAATGATGCACTACAAGTGGATGTGACGCTAATGAGTGCGATGGATGAGGTAGAGCAATGCTCCAGAATCCGATTCAGACTACTCTCCCTCCACTTTTTTTGTTTTGTATGAGCGATTAAAAAATAACAACATAATGATAATCGAATAAGCTTTAGTTTATTAATCAGAATTAAAACAAGGTTGTAGATTTGTTATAGATGAGTTCCTTTGTTGTAGTTTGGCGCTTGAAAAACTATATATGGGATGTACCATGACCTGAGGGATTTCCTCATCCCATCCCAGCTTGGTTCTGATGCTGAATGTGAATGTATCTTGCTGTACATCCCACTGAGCTCCAAGGGCCCTCTCCATAGGGAGCTGGTCTCTGTCAAGGTTAAGTGTTTTTACCTCTTTAGCTCTCTGCTCTTCAGGAATGGCGGCCAGCACCAAGCGATGATTGCTCACCCACTTATTGAGCTTAAATCCACCTCTACCGCACAGGTCTGTTAGCTGCTGGTACAGATGTATTGCTTGTTCCGCCGAGCTGACGGCCTTTAGACAATCATCCACGTAGAAATTTTGACCAACAGTGTTTATAACCTCGGCTGGGAAGTCATGCTGATTGTCGTCAGCTGCTTACACACACACACACACAGACATTTGGTGCATTTGGTGCATTTGAATGCTCGTGTGTGAGCGGCTCCTTTTCTCCCTCCTCTGGGGAGTGTGTGTGAGTGTGTGCACCCTCTGCCGTTATCTCTGTCACCCCTGTGCTCCAGCGCCCAGCGCTGTTCACACGTTTGTTTTTGTTTTTTTTACTTGTTTCCTGTCCCTGACTTCTGCTTCAGTTTTCCAAAATGAAAAACACCTTTCATGATCTTTGATGATCTGAATTGCATATTTGTTTGTATTTTTCTTTTTTGTAACCTTTCCCTCTGCTATCTTCAATTTATCCCAGAGGTTTCTCAATTCCTCCAAACTCAGTGATCCCCCTGCTGGGAAATCATACTTTTCAACCCAAATTCCCAACATGTCAAGACAATCTGGACCATATTTTTTCCTCATGTCGTCCACAATTGGTCCCCCCTGGGGAACAGCAGCAGCCACTTTGCTCTGGTTCTTCCCCAGCACTGTCTAGCTAGACTTATTACTCTGACTTTTCACTAAGTTTTCACAAAATTCCAAGTCAGAAAATACACAAGCGTCCCCGTGCACCCCTTTTTCTTACTCTGGAGCAAAAAGGTGGAGAAAAAACTCACCCCTCTGGTAGTTTACCTACCAGAAGCTTCCGGCTCACTTGTGGAGCGGGAATTTCAGTGTTGATTCAGAATCAACACCGACCTGACAGGCACGGTTAACGTATGCGCTCCGTCCTGCCCTGGGACCGTTCGTAGACGACAAGGAAAACAACCCACTGGTCACTGATATGTCTGAGACAAGAACAATTACTTCTCACCCGATCTCTGAATCAACATTTCCCTTCCAGGTTCGCTTGGATAGACGTGAAGCCGATCAGATCCACTCTTAGACGCCGATCCTCTCATCTCTGAATGCTTGGTTCGAGGTAGAGGGGGAACGAGGAGTTTCCTCCGTTCCTGGTCCCGGGCCCTCAACGTCCCAGAGTTCCACTGACGGGTCTCCAGCAATCCTGTTCGTGACGCCAAATTGTTGTGGAAAAGAGCGAAGAGGAATACTGGGATAATAAGTAATTTAATGAACAAACAATAAAAAAATGGATCGGAGCTCCGAGGCACAAAACACAGTAAAATGGGAGTGCGAGTGCGAGGTGTGAAGGAGGAAGAAGGTCTCTTATACACAGGACTGGGAGGGGATAAGATAAGGAAAGAACAGGGAGGAGAACAGAGAGAGACAAACCAACGACTATACGATAGTTGACCGATTTCACAGCTCATATCCTGTACAGGGAGAGGATGAGCACATCAGTGGCAGGCCATAAAACAAAGTGAAATACGATGCGTATATGTTAGCCTAGGATTATAACAGTTTACACGTGCTACTAGTGATCATACAATATAAACCAAGATAAAGAATAACACAAGAATACTCTATCATGTTCGACCCATCTTAATAACCAAGATTTGTTTTCCAGGTGCGCTTTGCTCATCTCTTTGTACCAAATATTTAGGGGAGTTTTTATAACATCACATAGATTATTAGAGTATATAGTCTTGAAAGCTTTGTCACCCAGCAGAGATTGAAGTGGGATATCTAGTTGGTCAAATTCTAGCTCCTTCCATTTTGCATCGTAACCCGCCCTGCACCAGTAGACTATATACTGCAGTTGTGCTGCTTTATAGTAGTCCTCCAAGCATGGGAGTGACATCCCTCCCTGTTAAGTGTAATGTTTTGTAGCGTACCCTTGGTTTCTTGTTCTGCCATATGAATCTAGAAATGATCCGATTCCATTCACTGAATTTCTTATTGGGTATTTCTACAGGTAGCGATTGGAGTAGAAATAACAATTGTGGTAAAATAACCATTTTTTAAGTATCTATTCGGTTGTAAAAATCAAGTACTAGGGGGGTCCAACTGTCCAGATCATTTTTAATTTTGGTCGTGATGCTACCGTAGTTTACACTATATAAATCTTTGGGGGTCTTGGGAATATGAAGACCTAGGTATTTCAAAATTCTGGTTTTCCATTTAAATTTAAAGGACTTACGTATGTTTTCTTGAGGTATGTAATTCAAAGTAAGAGTTTGAGTTTTCTCTATGTTCAATTTGTATCCCGAATATGAACCACATTGGTCGAAGGAGGGCATTAATTTAGGGAGACTGGTATCCGGGTCAGATAAAGTCACCAGGATGTCATCTGCATATAAACATGTCTTATATTCTTTCCCCTTGAATAGTATTCCCATGATTTCTGGGTCTTCCCTAATCTTTTGAACAAGTAGCTCTATAAATAGAGCAAACAAGATGGGGCTCAGTGGGCAGCCCTGTCAGCAACCCCTCTCCAAACGGATTGTACCTGAAAGACTGCCATTTATTCTGATCCGGGCCACAGGTGAATTATATTTAGATTTTAAACATTTTATAACTGTATTGTTAAAGCCAAAACATTGCAGGACCAGGTATAAAAATTCCCATAGAACAGAGTCAAAAGCTTTTTCTGTGTCAAAGCTAATTGCTAAGGACATTGTGTTTCCTTTGCTCATTATATGGAACAGATGTATAGCTCGCCTAACATTGTCTTGTGTTTGTCTATTTTTAACAAAACCTGTCTGGTCCGTGTCAATTAGGTTAGGGATAATATTTTCTAGTGTGTTGACAATAATTGAAGTGAAAATTTTATAATCAGTGTTTAAAACTGAGATAGGTCTGTATGAGCTGCAATCTGTCCTATCTTTCCCTGGTTTCAGTATTACAGATAATATGGCCTGTTTCCAAGATGGTGGGGTCTCGCCACCTTTTAAGACATAGTTAAAACAATTTAATAAATAGCAGTGGGGTCACAGAGTCCCTAAAAGTCTTATACCATTCTGCTGGTAAGTCCATCTCCCCCGGCTGCTTTGCTTGTTTTCAGTTTAGAAATTGCCTTGTCGACCTCTGCATTTGTAATCTCTGTAGTTAAGCACTTATTTTGTTCTGTGACAACAGATGGCAGGTCTAGGGATTTCAAAAAACTGATTGACTGTTACTGCTTCTGCTAATTTGGGTTGAGTGTATAAATTCCTGTAGTATGATTCAAAAGACTTATGTATTGCTTCTGGCTTATAACACATCTGGTTGGTGACCGGGTCCTTTACTTTATATATGGATCTTCCAGACTGTTGTTTTTTAAGTCTCCAGGCTAAGAGTTTTTTAGCACGGGGTCCATTTCCATAGTGGGTTTGTTTGATATACTTAAGTGTAAGTTCCTCCTGGTCGTTCAGTTTCTTATTTAGTTCTGATTTTACTACGGTTATTTGTTCCAATAAGGTGGGGTCGTTAGTCTCTACATGCTTCTGTTCCAGTGAGTCTAATTTACTTGTCAAGTCGTTAAGGTGTTTAAGTTTTTCTTTTTTCCTTTGTGATGCCCAACTTATAATCTTTCCACGCAATACTGCTTTTCCAGCATCCCATAAAATACTCTGTGACGTCACTGTGCTACCGTTAAGGTCTGTATATTCCTTAATTTCTTTCCTAATGTAATCTTCAAATCGGGTGTCATTTAATAGGGAGGTGTTGAGTCTCCAAATAGTGTTTTTGTGTGGGACACCTACATTTATTTTCACATATACACCTGAGTGATCTGATATGTCGCTAACACCAATTCTACAATCTAAAACCCTGTGTCTGTCTGTTCTGAACATAAAGAAATAATCGATCCTCGAGTAAACTGAATGAGGGTGAGAGTAAAAAGTCAATTGTTTAGTGGATGGATGAAAATCCCTCCATACATCAAACATACCAATCCTTTTAATCATCTTCTTAATATTTAGTGACTCAGGATTTGTTTTCTTTGTCGGGTTTGATGAGTCTAGAGTGGGATGCAGCTGTACATTCCAAGGGGACTCGTGCCACGCAAAGCTTATTCCGACCTGGCGATCCTGTTTGAATCCATTAGCAACCAGCTACATTACCCCGGGCAGCTTCACGGGTACAGGTGGATGTATGCTAAATGCAGAGAAGATGGACTGCGTGTGAGAAAAGAGTCTGTGCGTTTGGTTTTGAAGGAGCTGGATCCAAGAGGAGTGTCATTAAGGCAAGCGGGGCGTCTCAGACGGAGGAATTACTTCTCAAACTTCTCAACTTCATCTGGCACCTGGACTCATATGATGAACTGAAGCCATATGGTATTTGTGTGAATGGATGTATCGATGGCTTTTCAAGAAAAATAATCTGGCTCAATGCTTACACAACAAGTAGTGACCCAAAAGTAATTGGAGGGTGCTACATAGAAGCGGTACAGCGTTTTGGGGGGTGCCCTAGAGTTGTTCGAGGCGACCTTGGAACCGAAAATGGCCATGTTAGAGGCTTCCAGCGTTTCCTCGTCCCTGTTCAACCAGACGACACCCTCGATAGTTACTTGGAGGGGGCCAGCACCGCCAATCAAAGAACTGAATATTGGTGGGGTTTCCTGCGTGGCCAGCGCATGGAGTTCTGGTTAGCCTTGTTATCAGACCTCAGAGACAACGGGCATTTTGATGGCGAGTTTCTGGACAAAAGTCTCCTGCAGTTTTGTTGTATGGGCCTCCATACAGGTGAGTTCATGAATAACATTTTATTTTCATTTTGTGTGCATGTGTATGTGAGTGAGAGAGAGGGGAGGGAGGACAGAAACGGGTAAGGGGGTGTTGGGAAGACAGACAGACAGAGACGGGAGGAAAGGAAAAAGAATGCTAAAGAGAAGGGGTAGAAAAGGGAAAGGAACAGAGATGGAAGGGGAGAGAGATGGAACAGAAGGGTAGAAACAGAGAGGATAAGAGATGGGGAGAAAGAAGGGGGGGAGGGATGAACAGAGACAGGGAGGGAGGGAGAGGGTGGGGTTGCTCATGTGTGAATGCTGTAATTTAGTGTTTTATTTATGTTCTGCTGGCACAGCTCTTCCTAAATGTATACATTTTCTACAGGATGAGTTGGATGACACTGCACAGGTGTGGAATGCACACAACATCAGGCCATCAAGAAACCTGAACGTCCCCAGCGGTCGGCCTAATGTGACGCATGCTGTTCCTGAACTTGACCGAACAACAGATTTTCTCTCCCCTGTTGAAGATGAACACATTTAACTGTGCAAAAATGAATGTGTCTTTCGGCTGGCTGTACCATGTAATCCAGATATTTATGAACTCTGTATCATCTTTATGCCTGAGTCCCATCTTGCTCCACCAACAGATCCGTATCAGGCTGTGAACTTGTATTTGCACCTAAGAGAGGCCATCACTGCATCTCTCTAAACCACCCGACCCTCTCCACAGGATGGACACTTATTCCACTGCAGTGCGCCTCCCCCTGACCCTATCCAGAGAATGGACGCTAAATTGTTGTGAACCTCCTGTTATTTTGTGTCTTGTTAAATCTCTAGTGTTCCTTTTAAAAATACACAGGGATATTGGTTATTTACTGCACTCCTTTGTTTCTGTTATTACGCAATCCTTATGGTGATGCTATTTACTGAATTTACTTTTTGACCTGAAGGTCGTGTGTGCAAAGAGCTGTTAAATAAAAGTAGCCATGTGAAAGAACTTAACTATGTTGTTGAAACATTGAGAAACACAGAAGCACAAGGTTACTTTAAGATTTACTTTAATTATTCTTCACTTCTATGAATTAATGAACATTAACGTGATTCTTTAAAGTCAACAATTCCTGAAAATTAAACCGGTGTTGGACACCTCGTTCTGAATGCTTGGTTAGAGTAAACAGATGGACCTGTAAGCAGTCATTTTCAAAACAACATTTTCACTTTCAACAACAAAAAAAAACACCCTCATAAAACTCTGCTGAAGCATTTACTATTCTGTAACACAAGTGTAACTATGGAAGCAGATAGTTACCATAATCCAAATAAAAATGCAATAGCAGAAATGCTTTTAAATTGTAAGAACGAAGCTGCATTATTTGACTCATAATTAAAATGGTTAATAAGTCATTCAATCTGCATTTTCATTTTCTTCTGCAAGACTGCTCATTCTTGTACTTAATTCAAATGAAAAAGGAAAACACATTTGAGATTTAATTTTCAAAACATGCACCAGCAAAGAGTTACCAAAATTCAATATGAAATGTAAAATTCAAAAATGAAAAAGCAATAGCAGAATGCTTTTTCATTTTAAGAACGAAAATGCATTATTTGACTCATAATTAAAATCATTAATAAATATTGCTATATGCATTTTCATTTTCTTATTCGTGTCGCACCTTTTATGACACAATCAAAAAGAAAACTGAGGGCATTGCTTTTTAATTTTCGTGGTCCTGCCCTGCACAAGAGTTACCACAACTCGAAAATGAAATCGCAATCTCAAAGTAAGCGCGCGGCGCAGGAAAGTGACATCAGCAGCTCTCCACCTGTGGGTATGGCGGTATGACGCCAAGTGTCATTTGCCTCCTGTTATGTGTAAATTCTAATGTTTGTGAAAAAGAGAAAGATATATATATATATATATATATATATATATTTTTTTTTTTATTTATTTAAAAAGAAAAGAAAAGAAAAAAAAGGTATGGCGGTATGACACCACTTTGCCATCGTTACTTCTTTCACGTCATTGAAGTTGCCGGTAATCGAGATTTAAATCGCAGAAAAACGTGGACCACTGACAGATCTCGCACCAGCATCTGCCACCAGTCGACGGATTGATCTGTTGCTTCGCATCCTTCGTCGGATGGACTGGTGGCCGACGCCGAACAGCTGTTACTCCAACCATGTAACAAATAGCTTTAGCTTTGATGTTGTGCTGGTGCATCAAGGTGTTCCTTAACTGACAACAGGTTGGCTAGGGCAACCTTGTTTGCGTCCGTATCTGGGACGGCAGAATACCTGCTCAACTCGGTCCCGAGCATCAGATTCAGATACACTATTCAACTCCACCTGGGAAGCTAAATCCAGCAGGGTTTGAACAATTGTGTCAATGTGCGCCATGCTCAAATCTGTCCGACCAACGAGATCCGTCAGTGGTCCACGTTTTTCGGCGATTTAAATCTCGTTTACCGGCAACTTCAATGACGTGAAAAGTAACGATGGCAAAGTGGTGTCATACCGCTATACCTTTTTTTTTTTTTTTTTTTTTTTAAATATACAGTATATATATACATTTATTAAATTCACAAACATTAGAATTTACACATAACAGGAGGCAAATGACACTTGGCGTCATACCGCCATACCCACAGCGGAGGTGGAGAGCTGCTGACGCCACTTTCCTGCGCCGCGCGCTTACTTTGAGATTGCGACTTCATTTTCGAGTTGTGGTAACTCTTGTGCAGGGCAGGACCATGAAAGTTAAAAAGCAATGCTCTCAGTTTTCTTTTTGATTGTGTCATAAAAGGTGCGACACGAATAAGAAAATGAAAATGCATATAGGAATATTTATTAATGATTTTAATTATGAGTCAAATAATGCAGCTTTGTTCTTAAAATGAAAAAGCATTCTGCTATTGCTTTTTCATTTTTGAATTTTACATTTCATATTGAATTTTGGTAACTCTTTGCTGGTGCATGTTTTGAAAATTAAATCTCAAATGTGTTTTCCTTCATTTGAATTAAGTACAAGAATGAGCAGTCTTGAAGAAGAAAATGAAAATGCAGATTGAATGACTTATTAACCATTTTAATTATGAGTCAAATAATGCAGCTTCGTTCTTAAAATGAAAAAGCATTTCTGTTATTATATTCTTATTTTAATTTGGATTATGGTAACTGCTTCCATATAAAACAAATACATCCATAAATATATACAATGTGAGAATTGTTTCTTGCAAGAGCTGTACTTCAACCCATGACCATCGATAAAAGTGTACACATCTAATCGTAAACAATCTGCTGCAACCTGAATTTCCACTTCTGTGTCTATAAACCAGTCACAGCTTGACTGATGGCTCTGAAGAAGCAGTTTCCATCAGCCTCTACATTCTCATTTGTACACGGCGAACCTAATGGGCCATTGCAATCAGAAATTGGAAAACTTGCACGGTCCAAATGAATCTTCAAGTTTTTGCAAAGGTCTAAACAAACATCAACATCAAGGGGAGAGAAGTTACACTCTTCATTGGTCACAGCACTGACAAACTCTACGTCAGAATTATCCATGTCAGAGTGAGGAGTTTTGCTCTTCTGAAGTGACTCACTGTTGCCAGCTGGTGCTGGAATTTTAAACCGTGACCATGCAGAACCTTGGCTAATCTAATACCAGTGCCATGATCTGCCACTGCATCTTCACTAGTACTAACTGATGATGGATCACAAATCACATGTGCGAGGCGTAGAACGAGCGGAGCAGTCAAAGGCAACAGAAGAAGAAAGAAAAGCCTCCTTAGCTTAGTTGATCTTCTGTGTTGCCTCCTGGACGGTGCTGGCCTCCTCTGGCTTGGTGCTGGCAACCACGGGAGCCACAGGAACCACGGGCACAGCTCTGGTCATCTGTGGCGTCGCCTCCACCTGATTAAAATAAGAAAGATGTGATTTTATGCCAATAAACATAGAAAGGAAAACACTAGGCTTTACACGATCACGATTTTTGTGCCGATCACCGATCAGTGAGTTTAAATAAACCGATCACCGATCACCGATCCGATCAGGTTAGGGGCAATAAATACTTGTTTCTGTACACCCCTTGCCTTCTCACGAGCACCGTCTAAAGTTGTTTGCTTTAGCATCCGTTTCACAGTTTGCTTTTCTTTTTCTTTCTCCGCATGTTTCTTGAACTCGACATGCTCCTCCGTGTGTATCTTTTCCAAGTGCCTGATTAAATTTGTGGTGTTGAAATTTTTTGCCAAAGTTCCCCCGCGAGGTACTGTAGCGTTGCATATATTGCAGATTCAAAGAAACTTTATTGTCCGTCACATAGCGACAGTACTCAAAACAGGAAGAGGCACGAAGACGAAAATGAAGGTTTTTGAATCATGAATCATTAGCTCTCGGTGTTATGCCCCGGCCTAGGGGGAACCAGGACACAACATAAAGGCCCCCCCCCTTCTCCCAGCTCTCAAATTAGACAAAGGTGCTTCGTCCACAGGATGGTTTTTATTAAACGTCACCATCATTTCACTGGCGTCAGGGAGGGCATGGCCAAAACAACAAACAAAATGTCTCTCTTATGGATACAGCCGATAAGATGGGTGTAAAGCCTAGAAAACACACACAGGTGATGAAGTGGAAATGAATAAGTACAAACCTGCTGCACTGCTGTGACATTGCTGGAGGCAGACTCAGTCATGTGGACAGTTGAACGTGTTGCCCACACCTGCAAATACAAGGACACAAAGTAACGTTTAAAGAACTGCATTTATTGTCCTATCACAAAGATGCACACAATGAAATACACATATCCCAAATACCAACATGTCACTTGTTTGTTTTGGTTTTTGAGGCAACGCGTGCTGATCGACGTCTCAGGCTAGACATCTGGAAGAACATAAAGAAATGAATTCATAAACAAATTAACACACTAATTAAACTGTACATGTACTGTACATATGTGATCTTGTGTTGATAATAGGGGTGGGGCGATACGGCTAACCCACGATTCCATACTGTGACGATATTTGGCCCACGATAATGACAACATCACGACACACGATATCTTCGATATCTTCGAAATTTTGCCGACGATATGTGACTGAAAAAGAAAAGAATACCCATAAAAAGGAAAATGCCTGTGATCTTGCATTTATTCCAAAACTTTGTATAATGTACAAACAAACGTGCACTGCACAAGCAAACATATTAAAGTGCATGAACATTAATAACTTTCTTGTAAACAAGGACAGTGCTTTCTGGTAATGTAAAGTCAGTAGCAACTTGTTTTATCTCAACTTGGGGACTTGGGATATACAAACCGACGGGAAGATGAAAGAGGGAAAAAAATCCTTTCACTGCCCCGATTCTGAAAATCAATAAAAGAAATGATGCAGACAAAATAAATAAATAAATAAACGCGTCCCCAAAATATACGGGACAAAGTGAAGTGCGTCCCCCATCAGTTCATTACGGGACAGGCTTTTTAGTTGCCAAATATGGGACAATCGCGTATTTTACGGGAGGGTTGGCAACCCTATCTAGACCACAGACGGATATTAAATGAGGTTTTGTCATTTTCCATAAAAAACGGGACAAATTGTGTCCTGGGAGAGATTTTATCTTTCCCGGGACAGGTGGTGAAAAAAGAGAACAATTCTAGGAAAAACGGGACAGGTGATAGCGAACGAGGCAGCTCTGCAGATTCGTAGTGTTGCCATTGTATTTTACCTTCGCAAAACAGTTGTTGCAGATTGCATATTCTTTATGAAGCTTCCTCCCGTCATCCGTCTCGTAAAAGCCAAAGTGGGTCCACACTTTAGAGTGGTAACTTGCGGGTGGGTCTTTGATTTGTTTTCCGTTGTTGGTATTTTCCGCCGTTCATGCATGTGCTCTTCCGTTGTTAACTCGTCTTATTCACCGGCCGCTGCTTACGCCTACTTGACTCTTACGGGATTAGCGCCCCCACAAACAGGACAGGAGAGATTAATAGTTGACGGTGACAACGGGGTAAATCCATAATGTGTGTTGAAATAAAATATTGATATTTGCCGTCAGTGTATCGATTATTTATTGCGACAGAAAGCACAACAATATTAGTTGATAAGTGTATGAATAATTGTGTGAATGTTACCGTGGCAGCTGGGGAAACCCTGCCAGATGACTCCACGACGGTCTCCATGTGGTCCAGCAGCACAGCCTCACTGAACCACACGGGATTGGACGGGATGTCTGTGTGAAATGCAGTCTCAACAACTCTTGGTACTGTCTATAAAAAAAAGAGGATAGGAAATCAGAGTCAACTTAGGATAAGTGTTCATTTTTAAAATAAAAAGTTGCACAGTTTGACAAATACACGATTGGAGGGAAAAAAAAAAAAGAGGGATGAACAGGTTACCTCAACCTCCTGTCCAACAAGAGTCCATTACAGGTCCATACACTGGCATGTAGACAGGACCTGTCACAACCACTCTGGGAGACACCCTGGGGGATGATTGGTTGTGGCACAACACCCCTGGCCTAGGTGAAGGGGGTGCGAGCTGATGGAGCATGCAGCATGCAGACGCTCCACCAAAATCAGTCCTGAGGTGCACCTAAACAGAAAACAACATGTTAACACATATTTGTCATATCAAATGAAGAGCAAGTAAGGCTGAAGAAGGCAAAACTTACACCATCATAACACCACCATGTACAGCTGACGAAGGGGGAGGTGATCGGCCATATACACAAATGTTAAACCTGGAAGAAGTGTCACATAATCAATTATGTAATCACACAATTCTAAGAAATATCTGTTAGCACAGTGTCACTGAAGAGAAAAAAATACAACAAAAATATGTATTTTACACACCCATGCGTGCAGCAACACGATGATATACTTGACGTAGCGCTGTTTGTAGTTCTGGCTTGACAGTCAGGCGAGGTGGAAAGTCAAGCACAAACACCTACAAAATAGTTGTATGAAAAAAAAAACCCAAACAAACATAAAAATGCAAAATAAATTCATGAATATTCTTGTTATTGAACTATGGATCATGGAATTACTTGATATTCATAAAACAAAGTGGCGATGACATTCATGTGTTCAAATTTGTTTGTCACAGCAGATAAACAAACCTTGGGCCAGCGGTCCAACACAGTTGCCAGTAGCGCAGCAAAATCCTGGGCGGAGTCTGTTACAAGCCCGTGTTCAAGGTTGTTGCGCGGGTAGAGAACACAAAACCATCCACAAGTGGACAGAGATGTGAGTCTCCCACCAGCAGAACAAAAACATAAAGAAACTCGTGGCTTGACAAAATCACGACCCATACCTTCTTGTCTGGTTGCTGGGCCTTAAGAACGAACTTGCACTGTTTTGTCAGTCAGGAGCAAAACGGGCCATCTTCGCACCCAGGTCGCTGACCAGTACCGCGCCCTGTGTAAATTGACAAAAAAGAAAAATCTAAATATGTTTTTGTAAGATTTATTTGGAATACAACATAACAACACAGGCAGAACATGAAATCATGAACGTGGAAGTACTCACGACGTTCAAAGTCCTTCCGAGGTGGAAAAGGTGTCCAATCCTGTTTTTGCTCCAGGCGTCGTTTCATGGCCAGAGAGCGACGGAATGCCTTGGTGTTCGGCATCTGAACAATGAAATGAAAGATTGTGTCATTTTCAAAGAAGGACAATGATAACACAAGTTTACAGAAAGGTTTCTGTACCTTTGCAGCTGGAGACGATGAGCTTAAATCAATAAAGCAAAAGAAAATGTGTATGTGTACTCTTGGACCCTAACCCTAATGCCACACAAGTCTATGGGGTGAAATTTCAACTTTGTCCTACAGATATGGGGCTACTTGCTTTTTCATCAGGAGCCCCCAAGAAGCACCCACGCCAAATTTGGGGCTTCTAGTACTTGAGGAACCCCGAAACCCTAACCCTAATTTCAGCTAACCCTAACCCTAACCCTAACCCTAGTTTCAGCCTTATTGTTAACCCTAATTCAATGCAAGTCTATGGGGTGAATTTTCAACTTTGTCCTAGAGACATGGGGCCACTTGCTTTTTCATCAGGAGCCCCCAAGAAGCGCCCACGCTAGATTTGGGGCTTCTAGCCAATGAGGAAAAATTTGGAGCAGACACGACAGGGTTACAGCTGAGAAGGCACTTAAGATCCTCAAAGGACTGTTGCCACTAACTAGACCAAACAAATGGTTTCAATGGACTGGTTAATTCTTCTCTCGTGGCCGGCAGCTCCACTGCCTTAGTGCTGGAGATGCCCGCTCAGGGGCGCCGCCAGGAATTTTGGGCCCCCTGAAAAAAAACAAAAACAAATGGGCCTCCTTTGCGCAGCGCTTGTCAAAAGCTTCACATCACTCTAAAAATACAGTATAGTTCAATAATAGTGCTTGAGTCCATCTTGACAGTGTCAATGTATTTTTATTGTGAATTCTCCACAAAGCAAACTCTTAACATTGATGAATGATTCATGAAAAAACACTTGATGTCTCTCGGACAAAGTTGAGCTTTGACCTTCATAGACTTGCACTGCATTAGGGTTTAGCGATAAGGCTGGAATTAGAGTGAGGGTTTTGGGGTTCCTCAAGAACTAGAAGCCCCAAATTTGGCGTGTGCGCTTCTTGGGGGCTCCTGATGAAAAAGGAAGTGGCCCCATGTCTCTAGGACAAAGTTGACTTTTGACCCTCATAGACTTGTATGGCATTAGGGTTAGCGATAAGGCTGGAATTAGAGTGAGGGTTTCGGGGTTCCTCATGGGCTAGAAGCCCCAAATTTGGTGTGGGTATGTCCAGGAGGATCCTGATGAACCTGAAAGTGGCCCCATGTCCCTAGGACAAAGTTGACCTTTGACCCTCATAGACTTGTATGGCATTAGGGTTATCGATAAGCGATACAAACCTGGTGAGTTTAAGACTTAGTGACTCTACGTACATGAATGTATGGGGTACCCCGTCCTTACCTTGTTCCAACCTTCCCTCCACAAACCTGGCTGTCCAGTGCCGAAGTCAAAGTGAGAGAGAGAACAAAGAAGGAGGAGGGCCTGTGATGCCGCTGCTGATTGGCTCGTTGGTCGGTTGAATGAGCCAATTCTAGAGCTCCCCTCGGTGTCCACACACTGCAAAATATATCTAAGAAACAAACACTTAAATTGAGAAAGAACAGGCTAGAAACAAGTCAAATTATCTGCCAATGCAGTAAGATATTTAGACTTGGTAAGATTTCTTAAAATAAGACGATATATCTTGGCATTTGAAGAATGGAAAAACTCTTGAAATAAACAGTAAAGCACTCATTCCAAGGACTGTACTAAGTCAAATAAACTTGATACTAGCTTCTCAATTCTTTTTTCACGTTTGCTTCTTTCTTAATTTGAATGAAAAGATCTTAAAACCAGACCTACTAACAGTGCAATTCTTCTTAATTTAAGTGTTCACAATATTAGCTTTTTTTTCTCAAAATGAGACAAAGCATCCACCCCCCCTACGCCCACTCCCCCCCAAAAAAAATAATTAAGCAAACAGAATTAATATTGTCAACAACTATTTATTCACTTAAATTGCTGACAGTGCCTTCACTGCCTTGTAATAAAAACGTCACTAAGGCATTGCATCTTAAAACAACCTCAAGCAATCATTTCTAGAACGCAAGTAACAATTGTTACAATATTCACCGTCATCATTATTGAATATTGATTCAGATTCCCTGACACTCAGTTACACACAAAAAAAAAAAACAGTATGGGGACAGCATATAGTGTTCCTATCACCACTGATAACATGTTTGTTCCAACAGACTCCCACCCACCCTCAAGTTACAACTACCAGGGGAGTGTATCGCTACCTATGCCTAGTACACAGCTATACTCCCCAATTTCCATTCTGCCATGGTCTTTTTTGTATGAGGCTGTGGTGTCTCACTCATGGATAGTGTCCTGTAGCACTTCTGTCTGAATGACAGAGAGAAGGGTTGCCACACACTTTTGGATATGTGAGGTGCAGGGCATAGTCGTAACCCATCAGATGAAGCAGACGGTCACTCAAGTCTTCCTTGGCAAGCGTGGTGGCGGGAGTGGCTCCAAGACAGATGAGACAGCGGGTCCCATCAAACAGCAACACAGGAAAGACCTCTTCTGCGAGTACATTATGGGATCTTCTGTTGGCTAAAGAAAAAGAAGAAGGAAACGCCACATCCATGCATGGAACTATGAAGTGTTGAATGTGAGAAAATGCGAACACCTGAATGACATGAAGCAGTGCCTCACTGGCATGTCCCAGCTTCTTCGGTGGTGGACTTGGTGAAGGAAAGAGTGTGGGGAGTGCCCTGAGCAGCGCGATGGAATATTCCACTGGAATAGAAGAAATAAACTTTGAGTTCAAAGTTAGTCTTCCTAAAAATGAGTCTTATTAGGTTTGTGTTGATCACAAAAAAAATCTTATTTTTTCAGCATGAAGAGTATTACCATTCTGCATCTATTCATTCAGCGCAACATAAACCATCCTATGTCCAAGGAAACAGCTACACAGTCAATTAGAGACACAGCAAAATGACTCAACTGAACTACATCCAGCGTTATGCGTGGCATCATCACTTGATTTTTTTCCCAAACACCATAAAATTACACATTGGTGCAGAAGTCTTCTCATCTCATTTTTTAGTTCATCAATGAATTTTCTGTTGCCCTTATCCAGAATGCGCCACAGCTCATTCATCGCCTATTAATGCAAGTCAGTGTTAAAATCTGCAAAAATGCTTGCTTAAATGGACATGAATGGACATCCGGTTTGGATGTCCATTTAATTTCTCCTCAATCTGGCAGGGAAAAAAAATCATCATATTAAGGTCACAATTAGGACAAGCTAGCCTTCCGACTCAAGGTCCGTTTTTTTACAATGCCCATCTGCCATGGATCCCAAAGTTCCCATGCAATTAAAAGTTGTGACACCTTAGCTGAATGATAACCCTAGACAGCTCAACGGATTGCTAGTCATACAGACAACAATCAAAATTGGAGTGAAACTTGTAACCACAATGCCTGCAACATGGTGGTACTTATGGTAATAATCATCAAATACCAGTGTTCTTCGTGACAAAATGACAACATCTGATAGGATTGTGCCACCTTGAACTGCAATCAACTTAAATTTTGATAAAAACAAGCAAATTGTACCTAAACTACATCTTCAATCAATCCAATTTGAGCACCCTCTACCCCATAAACTGAAGATACTGCAATACAAACTTGGTAGTACAGTATTTCGTCATGCCACATATAACTAGGAATGCTAATTGCTTGTTCATATGACTAGAATTGCAGTACATCAATCCAATACAAAATACACACTTGTGACACTTGTCATCAAGCTCATAAATCCATCGAGTCGAGATGAGCACGTGCACGGAGTCGGACTCCGTGAGTTCACATAAACAGAGCATTGCGTTTGCATAAATTATGCACGGCTATCGAGCAAGAAGCCGAGTCCGATTTGGTGCACACAACCACACTATAATGCCTCTCAATGTCCTAACCCATGCCACGCAACACAAACGTGAGGGACCGATTTGAGTTTCTCACGGGACCAGCAGTGAAGTCACAACCGTCGCCCCACATGAAATGTCGCAGCAGGAGCCTGAGGATTTTCTGAGTCAACATGCTGATCAACAGGTAACGTAATGTTGGCTTCCTTGACGACATTAGACAACTCCCTGTTTATATTTTATCCATATTTTAGTACAAAGCCTCCTTGTTTTATGATCTGCTCCTGTTTGACTTGTTCGGTTTTTGTTTTGACATTATGCTGTTAGTGTTTATTTCAAATTAACAAGAAGTACCGGTACAGATAGTAGGAAATTAATATAACACTTGCGTCAAACAAAGAATAACTAACTGTACATATCATGTCTACAGGAAGGAGCTGGTACATTAAGTGAGAATATTCAAGAATATTAAGAGAAGATATATTCAAGGTTGTCCTGAGGTCAACTGTACCAACCATTGACAGAGCTTATGGAGCAATTTGATGTTATTGTACAGTAAAAATGTAATATTGGAGCTGTCGCAAAAAAAAAAAGCCAACTTTAAGGCTTAATATCTCCAAAATGATACTGTACATATGCTTGATAATGACTGAGGATATAGTCAGGGTGTTCCTTAGGTCAACTGTACCAACCACTGACAGAAATTATGGAGCAAAGCAATGTTACTGTACAGTAAAAAATTGAGTACTGGGCCCTTTTTGCCTGTTTGAAAAGCTAAAAAAAAAAGGAAAACAACAACTTTGAGGCTTAATATCTCCAAAATGGTACATTAAATATGCCTTATAATGATTGAAGATATATTCAAGGTTGTCCTGAGGTCAACTGTACCAACCATTGACAGAGCTTATGGAGCAATTTGATCTTATTGTACAGTAAAAATGGAATATTGGAGCTGTCGCAAAACAAAACAAAAAGCCAACTTTAAGGCTTATTATCTACAAAATGATACAGTAATCAATCACATTTAGAAATCAAATGTTTCTAAATGTCTTGCTGTCATCGCTTCATCCCACCGCCACGCTTAAGACCTGGACTAGTCCTATCGGCAGATTGTCCATCGAGCTAGGCTCTTGCCTTCCAAAGCATGGACACTTACACTCCACATGGACAGCAGCCTTGAATTAGTTCCTATTCTTTGTGTTTATATCCTTTTTGCCTGGTTGGTGTATCTGTTTTTCACTCTGTCCTGTCTGCCACCCTGGCTCACTCTGCTCCTTTTTCTCTTTCTCTGTCTCTCCTCTATCTTTATACTTCACCCCAACTACTCATAGGCAGATGATCGCCCTCTGGAGTCTGGTTCTGCCCTAGGTTTCTTCCCACAGGGGAGTTTTTCCCAGCCACTGTCGCATCTTGCTTGCTCCGGGGGCCCGGTTGGTTCTCTCTGATTGTATAAAGCGCTTTGAGACGCCTTTGGCTGTGATTTAGCGCTGTACAAATAAAAGTTCATTATTATTATTATTTATTATTATTAAATGTCAAGTCAGTAATGTCAAGTCAGTGCTTGATGTGTCATCAGCAGGCGTCGGCGTCAGTAATGGGGCATCTGCGGGTTTCGGGCAGAATCGCCAGGCGTTGGGAAGCGTTGGCGGGTGTTAGGGGCTCGTGGCCAGGTGGCGGACGTCACGGCAGGCAGTGGCCAGGTGGGCTCAGTCCCGCAAACGCTGCTTACAGCTTTAATTTTGTATTGCTTTGATAACATTGTTTAAGTTGAGTTTAAATTTACACTATTTTTTTTTCTTAGCTGCTAATTGTTCAAAAATGCTGATGTTAAAAGTGTGTTTGCACAGTAAATGTTATGGCACTTTAATTCATATGGCAGTACATTTAAAATAACTGGCCGTCAAGTTCCAGGAACTGACAAACTGCACTGAGTTGAGTGAGATTCTCCAAAGGAACTCCAGTATAAATGTGGACTTTACATTCTAGTCCCCTGTGAAGAAAAACCCAAAAGTGAACGTTTTTGTGCCTCACCCTTTCTAACTGGGACATTTGCAAGGGAACGCAGACTGGTTATGCTGCTCCCTGATAAAAGAAAAATGTTTCTGCTGTTACCTCAGAAATTGCCTGTTATTATTGTGGCTCAGGATTTTGTAGGTAGATTTTTTTTATTTTTCATAAGGAACAGGATAACAGTAATGCCCTGGCATTGGCAATAAGCTTTAATTTTGTATTTGCATTTTTTTTAACTTTAGATTTACATTAAAAATGTTTCTGTGTAAAGTGCTGATGTTAAGTGTTTGCACGATAAATGTTATGGTGCTTTCGTTTATATGGCAGAACATTTAAATTAAAGTGTATGAAAGACTTCTTTTAAATTCATTATTGGCTTTTGCGTATACGACGTGATTAATCGTGATTAATCAGGTAAATCATGCGATTAATTGCGATTAAAATTTTTAATCGTTGCCCAGCCCCAGTAAAAACATTTTTCTGGTGCCAGCATTTCGTGAGGCAGAAGTTGATTCATACTTCAGTGCCTTGGAGCGAATAGCTTCGCCACTCAACTGGCCAAGAGACATGTGGCCTGTCCTTCTCCAATGCAAGCGGGTGGGAAAAGCACAGGAGTTGGTGTCTGCTCTTTTCTTAGAAGACAGCCTGCAATATGATGTTGGAAAGGAAGCAATTTTTCCTGCTTATGAGCTTGTTCCTGAGCCCTACCGGCAAAAGTTTAGGAACCATAGAAAATCTAGTGGTCAAACCTTTGTCGAGTTTGCATGGGAGAAAAGCAACCTCTTTGATAAATGGTGTGCAGCTAATGATGTCAAAAATGACTTTGAGTCACTCCGTGAGCTCGTTCTTTTAGAAGATTTTAAAGACTCTTTGCCAGAGAAGGTGGTAATGTTCTTGAATGAACAGAAAGTGTCGTCACTGTCCAAGGCTGCTGTCCTCGCAGATGAGTTTGTGTTGACCCACAAAAATGTCATCTCATCTTCCCCCCCGATCGGACAGGCCTTCTGCTTCTCGTCCCACAAGAGCCGAGTCTAGCCACCTCCCCCTTGAAAAGGCTAGAGGGAAGGGACTTCTGGTTTGGCCATAAAGCGGTAGACTGCGCGACACCAGGGCTCTCGACCGTCTAGGGTAAAAACTCCCCGAAAACTTGAATGACTATTGTCAGATATCATATTAACTACAAAGTGATCAGGGGAACGTTGGAATGGGAAGGAAAACTCCATTCAACCAAAACAGAAACACGGTAACAGACAATATGGCGGAACTACCAGCTTGCTCTGAAACAGAGGGAGATGGCGAAACGAACTCCTCGTGACTAACGACGCGGAAAAGGGCTCGGACATAAAAATTATTAGCAAGGAGATACGGGATTTAAAAACGGAACCAAAGAAGTCCTTCGCACGTTTGGAGAAACACTGTGGAACGACGTGGAAAAAGACTTGGACGACTTCAAACACGAAATAAATCAACAACTTGCGAAAGTCATCACCGAACAGGAGCTCCAGACCGGCAAGATCAACGAGGCTGAGTTGCGGATTGAAAAGCTAGAACGTTGGGCACAGGAAGCTAATGACGCTCTGGTCATATCACTGAGAGAACAAAAAGCTCTTCAGGACAAGTTAACTGACCTGGAGTCCAGGCCGAGGAGAAACAACCTACGTATCTATGGAGTCACTGAAGGAGAGGAGGGAGAATCTGTGGCCAAGTTTGTGGAAGACCTGCTGAAAAGCGAACTGCACCTGCCAGCACATTTTAATTTCCAAATTCAGAGAGCACACCGCTCACTTGCACAGAAGCCAGCGGACGGTGCCCAACCGAGACCCATCATTGTTAACTTTCTGGAATTTACTACCAAAGAGAGGGTCCTGAGAGAGCTATGGACAAAGAAAATAGAACTGGGGAATAAAGTACCATCATTCCATCACGATTACGCGACAGAGATGGTCCAAAAGAGAAAGGAGTACAACACTGCTAAAAGAATCCTGAAGGAGAAGGGCATCTGCTTCCAGACGCCATTCACCAAGATGAGGACCCACTGGGATACGGGAACTCGAACCTACAACAGCGCAGAGGAGGTAAAGGAGGAATTGGCGAGACGCGGCCTGGCGGAGAAGACGGCGGTGGGGACGGGTGCGGAGGGGCCTGCGGCACTCGGTGCCCCGCACTACGACGGAGTGGCAGTGCAAGGAGGGATCCTGGAGGGGCTACGCATCAGCAGCGACACGAGCCAGAGAAAAGCTACAAGAGTTTCAAAGATTCTTTGATTAAATTCAGAGAATAAAGGGAAGAAATCTGGTAGGGATGTTCTAGTATGACGGGTGTTTTTAAGTTGACAAATTATTAAAATTGAATTCCCATGTTAATAGAAAAGAGACTGTGGGAAGTCCGGGTTGCTCCTTTTTTTCTAACGTTGGACTCATTTAGAACGACTAAAATACTCATTGCAGGTTCAAGTGTCATTTCTGAGTTAGGTTAGATTTTTGACTGCCTTCACGCGGGCCGGAGAGAGACACGCCGTAGTTTGGCCATGCCTGATCTACAGGAAACACATCTCTCTCAACAAGAGCTAAATCAACATGATTTAAAAGCTAAACTCGACACAACTAATGGCAACAGAAGTCAGACCCGCCTGTCGAAACTTGTCAACGTCTCTCTAGCCGAACTTGGGATGTTTGATGTTTGGAGGGACCTCCACCCGTTACAGAGGACTATTTTTTTTATTAACATTACAGACAGATACAGAATAGAGGAATGTAAAATAGGAACGACTGACTTGTCCTGACACAGTATTAATTACCTTATTATTTGTCTAAATAAGAGGAAGAAAAACACACTTTGGAGATTAAATGTGGGTATGCTAAATAATCCAAAAACACTGGAGGAGGTTAAGAAAGAGATTAAATGCTCTATGGAGGAGAACATAGATAGTCCAGTAGACACTACCATACTGTGGGACACAATTAAAGCTGTGATGAGAGGGAGGTTAATAGCGAGGGCAGCCTATCAAAAAAAGACTAGATGTGGCGAGGGGGAGGGTCTGGCGGAGGTGGAGACAATTCAGATGGTGGGTATAAAGGAAAATTGGGGGGACAATGCCACCTGGGGAGTTGCAGGAAGAGCTTAATCGGACTAAGAAATAATTTGGTTTTCTCGTCCAATCTGAGATCTCACCTTGTCCCCCTATACATGCAGCTGAGAAATTTGAATTACTGACGGGAACGTGTCCTCCTCCCAACAGTAGGGGGTGGAGTGAGCCTTTTCAGCTGGTCAGCTGCTTTCGGTTGACATATTACATCATTACAATATAGAATGACAGTTCATAATGTACGTGTTACTTACTTTGCAGATAAGCTGTACCCTATTTCTTGTGCTCATGGTTATTTTAAAAGATAACCATGAGACAAGAACGTTGTTTGCTGTTGGAGGGCTAAAACAACACAATGTCTTCGATGCTACGCTTTGTGCCGTCGCCACGGACCCCAAACTCTCGTTCTTGTTGGATGCGGGTTCTTCGCAGACTGGTGGGAGAGTTTGTGTACAGGTTTTGCAAAGGAACGGTGTCTTCAGTTATACACACGCTCATTAAAGTGCCGACCGTGGAGGAAGCTTGTGCCGCTGCACGCCGTTTCCAGCAGAATAACAGCGAAATTATCGAAATGAAAACAAATCAGAAAAACATCTCTTTGCTGTGCTTTTATTTACAAAGTTGAAATTCTTCTAACTTACAAAAAATGTGAACGAAAAGGTAGAAATATAAATACGAAGGAATACGTATTTGTTCAGGGCTGCGCAAAGCCGTGCATTTGCTGCGCTACCCTTTTAAAAAAGGTCTCTGTTGTGTGTTATTTTAATATGTCCATCTCTTTTAGAAGAGAAAGCATCGCCCCGGTCTCATCCTCTCTCCAAATGTCAACATTCTTATTCGCGTTTGCTGGTTGTTTCACGCTGTCTGTTTTGTTAGACAACGTAGTTGTGCGGTGGCGCGTGCGCACTTGCGTTGTCCAGTTAATAGTCCGACTAAGGCGTATACATGGCCGAGAAATTAGAATTCCAATCGCATTATCTGGGTGTCTCAATCGGAATTCTCCGATTCCAATCGGAGTTCTCAAACTCCGATCAGGATCGGACTAAGGCAATAATTCAAATTTCTCTAGTACCATGTAAACGCACTGAGGGACGCAAAGATTGCACTCCGGCGCAGGTGTGATTGATGACGTGAAGGTGGGGGCAAACCCACCTGCCACATAGTTAATTAATTCAATTAATTCATTAAAGTGCTTTTTGAACCTTTGGCCGCTCCGTAGATTGTGGAAACGGGAAATGAATTGACTCACAGCACACAGTCACACGCTTGCAGCCGGCTTGTAAACACAACAAAAAAAAGAAAAAGACACTGAGCGTAGATGAGCACTAGGAAGGACTAACATGGATAAGGCGTCAATTGTAAATGGAAAGTTCCACTTCAAAACCCTGCCAGATGGCAGTCTTGACAGGACACAAGTGATATGCATTTACTGTAAAGCTGTATTTAGTTTCCACCATAGTACGAGCAGTCTTACGTTTCACTTGTCTGCGAAGCATACAGCTGACGCGGAGAGCCCTCCGCCCCCTTCTGAGGTAAAGCAAACCACGTTGGATGGTGTGGCACGGAGACCGCTGGCCGCGTCCACCACACGCCAACTTTCAACAGCGGGGGCTAAATGGGTGTGGCTACGGCTTGCAGGCCAATTAATGTGGTGGAGGACGAGGGTCTGCGCGATATCATATATATTAGACTGACTATGGATGAATATGACACTGACTGGATGATTATGGCACTGACTGTGGATTACTATGGATGCTGAACAGCTGTTATAGGCTATACTGCCTAACTGCACTATATCAGTTGAGTCCTGTACTATATTGCACTGCCCCCTGTTTAATGCACACTTTATTTATTGTTTTGATTTAATTTAATTTATTTTGTGCATCACAGTTTGATGCAATGCATAAGTGTCATCCTTTTGTCTTAATGGCTGCTGAAAAAAGGGGATGAATAGTTCAAGTTGGAGTTGAAAAGTAAAATATAGAAATTTTGGTAGTACTAGTAATCATTACTATGTAATGTTACAGTTATGCCCATCTGTTATCTTTGTTGGGCTTGAGTTTATGATAATTTTTTTTACCCTGTGCATCTTTTGTTTTGTTAGTAGTACTTGTCATTGCTCCAACACGAATAAACATGCTGCATCCCACTAGATGGCGCATTTGCCTTATTTACAAGCACCACGGTCATCAGAGCTGATCGCTGCCACTCTCAGCAGCGTGCGTCTACTAAGGTCTACTAAGATTCCACAATCTATTACACCTCGTGAGCAAAACAGGCTACAGGTAAAATTAATCATTCATCTCAATCATTTATCTTCAGTTGAGCAACTCAGGCAAGTTAAACTGATTTAAAAACAAACAAACACTATAATACTAGGAAAAGAATCCTCTATATTTTCAATAAATACAACAGATTGAGTATTCATAAAAAAAAATGCTTACTTTAAATAAGAAAATCCAACAAACCAACAAGTGCAACACTAAAAAGCAAACCAACAATCAAAATAATGCTTAATTGCCTTAGTTTCGTCCCACACTTATCAGCTTAGCTACTAAGAATAACACACATTATTCACCTGGACAGAAGGAGGTTCTGAGGAACGTGTTGGTCCTGGAGCTTCCTGGTCAGGATGTTCGGGAGATCCCTCTGGCTCAATGTCTGGAGCGCCAACATATTTTAGAATTGCTCCTGCAGAGACAAAGCTCATTAGATCATCAAGCAAAATAGATCAGAAGCGCATTTTCCTATTTTATTATTACAGTGATGTTGCAGTAATATAGGAAAATTAAAAATTCATTTGTTTTTAAATTAAACATTATGGTTGCAGTGTCCCTTTAAAGCTTTTACCCAATTACAAAACTGTCATTTTTAAGAGTTTTTGGCATTACTTTACACACTGTACTAGTTAAAGTAATAAAACTAAGATAAATGACCCACTGCCACAGCAGTCTAAAATAGTCAACACCATGCCAAATAAAGTATTTCCATAAAATATTTCTTTGAATTCTAAAACAGTAGCACATTTCTAATTAAGGGCCTACAAAATACAAACTAAGCTTAGTAAATTCATCCTAAGTTAAGGCTAAAATAACATGAAGAGTCAAATATGTGAGAGACAACTTCCACTGAACAATAACAGGGGACTGACTACAACAACAACTACAACATGCCCTCCCTCCCTCCCTCCCTGTTAGAATGTGAAGAAACGGGTGTGGAGTCAATCACTCATTCCCATGGCAGGATAGGCCAACAATGGCAGGACATGGTCAACTTTCATAAAACAAACAAAAACGCTGATTCATGACGAACAAATATTAGCCAGCCAGCTAACATTTATCCGACGCTAGCTAGCTAGCTGGCTAGCAGGACAAATAAACAAACTTGGGGGGGGACAACGGCGTTTCCCCTCCACCTCTCCAGCCCACATCACAAACAAATAACTTACCTTTCCCCTTTGCAAGTTTTTCTTGATCAGTTTTCTTTTCCTTCCGTTTTTCCGCACCGCTGGGATAACTCCTTTTTGATGCCATAATGGTGTCTGTTTGTTTTTAATCCTCTCGCTAACGGGAACGAATGGTAGCTGTCAATCATTCACGTCATACCTGTGCGTCGCCGGCCCGCTACGTCACAACCTGCGTGACAGTGCGGCAAGCCCCCAGAGTCCAAGATGGCGTCCCATTGCTTTCAATGAAGTTGCTCACCCAGCGCATAGCTCCCAAAAACTTTTTGACTTCCGCATTGATGGGATAATAGAGCATGCGCAGTTGTGTCAGTGTGGAGACCGTCACTGACAGACGTGCGCGCTCACGAACCGTACAAAATTCCACGTGGAAAACAATGTATTTTTTACAGAACAACTGACGATTGTTGTTTCGAAATTTTAGAAATAATAATGAGGATGATGATGATGATGATGATGATGATGATGATGATTATCATTATTATTATTATTATTATTATTATTATTATTATTATTATTATTATTATTATCATATTAATAAAATAGTATTATTATAATAATATACTATTATTTGTGTATTAAACAAGTGAGCAATGTGCCACTGAATAATAAATGATAATTCTTCGAAGCAACTCTCTTTGGAAAGCAGACAAAGTAATGAAATGATTGGTCTATTTATTCCATCAGAACTAAAAAAAAATAAAAAACAAAAACTGAATGATCTTGAAAGTTCCTCCCTGAAAGTTCCTCCCTTTCTCTTGCACCTGTCGATGTGTGTACCTAACACAAATTTGCAAATATTTTGTCGTCCTCATGGAATTAAACAGCACACCATGTTAATTTATCAGCGAGTGCTCTCTCTTTTCATGCAATTCATCACGCTTAACATGTAATGCTGAATCATGAAAGCTATGGAGCAAAAAATAATAATTACATAAACCACGAGTGAAATAAAATGTGTCATTCATTCAATAAAGATTTCATTCATTCATCTTCTATACCCGCTTATTCCTATTCAGGGTCACGGGGGTCTGCTGGAGCTTTTCCCAGCTGTCTTAGGGCGAAGGCAGGGTGACACCCTGGACAAGTCGCCAGTTCATCGCAGGGCCACATAGAGACAAACAACCATTCACACTCACATGCACACCTACGGACAATTTAGAACGTTCAATTGACCTCACATGCATGTTTTTGGAGTGTGGGAGGAAGCCGGAGAGAACCCACGCAGACACAGGGAGAACATGCAAACTCCACACAGAAAGGTCCCAGGTCCAGGCCCCGGAATCGAACCCACAACCTTCTTGCTGTGAGGAGGCAGCGCTAACCACTGCACCACTGACTATTTTATTACTTAGTTGAAAATGCCATTTTATTTCATTTAACAAAGCATATCATTATTTCATCATGCATTTAATTGTTTTGTGGCCCTGTGTTTTAGTGCTTCATAATTGTATTCTGTTGTCAAATTTGCCCATCAAAGTCAGATTAGTAATCCTGTACATCAGTTTAAGGAAAACCAATTCTCGGTAATGGATTGCAGATCTTGCAGTGACCTGTTACAATGGAAAGAAATGTATACATAATAAGTACGTCTGTGTGCCCGATATTTTAGCTAACACTAAACTTTCTGCACAACTGTCTGCATTGTGCTTTTTCTTCGGCCACAGAGAACAGAAACGTCTGTAGTTCTTTGTTCACCCATGGTACAGTTTCATAAGCTTTTCAGTTTTTAATACGTGTTAATGTAAAAATCCACACGCGAGGCATTTAAAAATGGCGGTTTTGGCCTTTCGTGAAAGACTGCCTTTGGCCAATCAGTGTCCTGAACGTTGCTACGTCACCCTTATGGTCTCAGCTCTGCTCGCTTCGAAGCCCAACGAGGCAGGTACCAAAATCCTAACCCCTGGGAACGTGACAATTGTTTTTTTCAATTTAAGTTTTTGTTATTTTGTTCGTTTTCGTTAACTATTATAACCGTGGTCAGGACCTCCAGTCAGAAGATCCACTGGAGGACATTTAGAGCAAACAGTCAGACAACAGCAGCTTCACCACATCAGCTGAAAAATGGAGTTTGGATGCTTTCAGCTTCAAGTCGTGGACAGAAAATGATGACACTGTCACACTGATGTTTTCTTCTCCAACCTTCTCTCAGCTCCAGAGGTTGGTGGTCTGCAGGAGCTTCTACAGCAGCAGAAGATCAGTCTGGAGAGGAAATGTGAACGTGTGACTGAAGGTGAAGAAGCAGGAAGTCAAACTCTCCTCAACAGCATCTACACTGAGCTCTACATCACTGAGGGACTGAGTGAGGAGGTCAACAGAGAGCATGAGGTCAAACAGCTGGAGACCAAGAAGACCAAGAAGACCAAGGAGATCCTCCACGACCGTCCAATCAGGTGCAGCCAGATCTTTGAAGCCTCACCTGAGCAGCAGGGACTCAGGGAGTCACAGTGGTGCTGACCCGGTCTCTGGGCTGGACTGGGAAGCCTTGGGGTCCCACTGGTGGAATTGGAGGAGGTGACTGGGTCCAGGGAAGTCTGGGGGTCTCTGCTGAGGCTGCTGCCCCCGAGACCTGACTCCGGATACGGCAGTAGAAGATGGATGGATGGATGGATGGATGGATGGATGGATGCCAGGTGATAGAACATTTCATAAAAACAGACTCTGCATTATAACTTCTATTACACTCTAAAAAACTCACTCCAATATAACTGCACTCGTCCTTCTCTCACATTACATTGGATCACAATGACCAAACAACACAACAAAGACAATGATCCAACTGTACTGCCACGTCCAGACTCAGTGTAGGTCTGTAGGCCTCTTGGACCTTCATGTGAACCACTGCGTGTTGACTGGAGGTGAAACATGACTGACTGCTGTCCTCCTACTTGGACAATGCAATCTCACTTTCATTCTGCTGCAGATGGCCATTTTCATTTTACACCGTCCAAATTTACAGCTCAGGGCGCTGGGACGAATTCCAAATTGTGTGCAGATACAGGCCTACACTTCAAATAATTATAAGATAAGATAAGATAAGATAAGATAAACCTTTATTCGTCCCACGACGGGGAAATTTAGGTGTTACAACAGCCAGAAGATAGGGCAAACAAGAATAAAGTGAACAGAGCGTATAAAAATAACCTAAATAACCTAAAATAGTGCAAAACAGTATAAAGTAAAAAAGTAAATAAACAAGAGCCTGTACAGAGAAAAACAGTGAAAAATATGCGCAGCTGAGTAATTATTGCACGTTATAAATAGATGGAGGGTTATTGCACTTAGTCCGGTTTGGGGAGGTTATTGGTGTTGATTATAGAGTCTGACCACTGCCGGAAGAAAGGACCTGCGGTATCTCTCCGTGAGGCACCGCGGGTGAAGAAGTCTGTCACTGAACGAGCTTTCCAGTGTTGTTAGGGTCCCCAGCAGGGGGTGGGACGTGTTGTCCATCAGAGAAGATAGTTTAGCTATCATCCTCCTGTCAGCCACCACCTCCACAGGGTCCAGCGGGCAGCCCAGGACAGAGCTGGCCTTCTTCACCAGCTTGTTCAGTCTCTTCCTGTCAGCAGCAGAGATGCTGCTTCCCCAGCAGACTACTCCAAAGAAGATGGCTGATGCCACCACAGAGTCAAAGAAGGACTTAAGAAGAGCCCCCTCCACTCCAAAAGACCTGAGTCTCCTGAGCAGAAAGAGTCTGCTTTGTCCCTTCTTGTAGAGTGCAGTAGAGTTGAGTGACCAGTCCAGTTTATTGTTCAAGTGGATACCCAGGTACTTGTAAGATTCCACAATCTCAATGTCCACTCCCTGGATGTTTACCGGTGTGGGGGGGGGGGGAGCTTGCGTCTTTTGAAATCCACCACCAGCTCCTTGGTCTTTCCTGCGTTGAGCTGGAGGTGGTTTCTCTGGCACCAGACTGCAAAATCCTGGGTCAGTTCTCTGTACTCCGTGTCGTCCCCATGGGTGATGAGGCCAACAATGGCAGAGTCGTCAGAGAACTTTTGCAGATGGCACTTCGCTGAGTTGTGGGTGAAGTCTGCAGTGTAGAGAGTGAACAGGAACGGGGCCAGAACCGTACCCTGAGGGACCCCCGTGCTGCAGATGATAGTGTCCGACTGACACCTCTGAGCCCTCACGTACTGCGGACGATCAGTGAGATAGTCCAGGATCCAGGCCGTGAGGAGGTCGTCCACTCCAGAGTGCTCCAACTTGCCCCTCAGAAGCAGCGGCTGGATGGTGTTGAAGGCGCTGGAGAAATCAAAGAACATGATCCTCACAGTAGCCCCAGCCGTGTCCAGGTGAGAGAGGGCTCTCTGAAGGAGGTAGATGACAGCGTCATCCACCCCGATGCCAGGTTGGTAGGCGAACTGCAGTGGGTCCATCGATGGTCTTACCAGGGGTCTCAAATGACCAAGAACCAGCCTCTCCAGGGTCTTCATCAGCTGCGATGTCAGCGCCACCGGCCTATAGCTGTTGAAGTCCTTTGGGTGAGGGGTCTTTGGCACTGGTACCAAGCAGGATGTCTTCCACAGCTCTGGTACCTTCCCCAGTCTCAGGCTCAAGTTGAAGATGTGTCCCACTATCCCGCACAGTTCCTCTGCACAGGATTTGAGGAGCCTTGAGCTTATGCCATCTGGACCTGCAGCCTTCCTTGCCTTGCACCTTCTCAGCTGTGTCCCCACCTGGCTAGTTGAGAGGAACAGGGGAGCACAGGGGGTCTGGATGCAGAGTGTTGTTGAACAGGGGTCAGTTGAGGTGGGGGGAGGGCCAGTCACAGTTACAGTAGGTAGTGGGGGTTGCAGCA
The DNA here is from genome assembly GCF_046127955.1 of Nelusetta ayraudi. NCBI lineage: Eukaryota > Metazoa > Chordata > Actinopteri > Tetraodontiformes > Monacanthidae > Nelusetta > Nelusetta ayraudi. The sequence continues at coordinate 883,821 of NW_027466088.1, forward strand.
GTGGTAACTGGACAGGGGCTGGGGTGGGTGACTGGTCAAATCTGTTAAAGAAAGTGTTCAGGTCGTTCACCCACTTTAGATCCCCCTCAGACTGGGTGGCAGGTTCCTTGTAACCAGTGATGGATTTCAGGCCCTTCCAGACTCCGCTGACGTTGTTCTGCTGCAGCTGTTCCTCCATCTTCATCTTGTATCTGTTTTTGCCCTCCCTGATCTTCCTCCTCAGCTCCCTCTGCACAGTCTTTAGCTCCTCTTTGTTGCCCGACAAAAAGGCCCTCTTCTTCTCCTTAAGCAGAGCCTTTATGTCGGGTGTAATCCAGGGTTTGTTGTTTGGGAAACACCGTACAGTCTTGGTGTGTACGATGTTATCCACACAGAAGTTAATATAGTCCGTAATGCAGTCAGTGAGGCTGTCAATGTCCTCCCCATGAGAGTCACTGAGTTCTTCCCACACCGTTGTGTCGAAACAGTCTTTTAGAGCCTCCACAGACTCCTCAGACCATCTCTTAACAGTGCGTGTGACCACTGGCTGTCTGCGGACAAGAGGTTTGTACACAGGCAGGAGACGTACCAGGTTGTGGTCAGATCTTCCCAGGGGGGGGAGAGGTGATGAGCTGTATGCCCCCTTGGTGTTAGCATACAGTAAATCCAGTGTTTTATTGTCCCTGGTGCAGCATGTGACATACTGGGTAAATGTGGGCAGAGTGGAGGACAGAGAGACATGGTTAAAGTCCCCAGAGATGAGAAGAAGGGCATCAGGGTGCTGTGTCTGCAGCCTGCTCACAGTGGAGTGGATGACGTCACAGGCCGCTTCAGCGGTAGCAGAGGGGGGGGAACATACGCAGCTATCGCGATAACATGCGAGAATTCCCTTGGCAGATAGTATGGCCTCATGCTAACCGCTAACAGCTCAATGTCCTTACTGCAGAGTTTCTTCTTAACAGTGATGTGCCCAGGGTTACACCATCTATCGTTGACAAACACTGCCAGCCCACCTCCTTTCCCTTTTCCGCTCTCCTTTGTCCTGTCCGTCCGTAGAAGATGAAATCCGTCCAGCGTGACGTTCGTGTCCGGTGTTAGCTCCGTTAGCCATGTCTCTGTAAACAGCATGATGCTACTCTCCCGAAATTCCCTCTGGTGCCGGGTCAGCGCCGCTAGCTCATCCATCTTGTTGGTCAAAGATCTTACATTCCCCATAACGATGGATGGAAGGACAGGTCTGTAGCGTCTCTTCTTAGCTCGCAGTGCTGCACCGGCACGTCGTCCCCGTTTCCTTCTCTTCAGTTCGCGGGGAAGATCAGGCCTCGCACCGGTTAGCATCGACATGCCACGGGATGCTAACAGCTGGTCCCGGGTGTAAACAATGCGGCCATGGTTACACATGGGATCCCGCTCGTAACCAGAACGAGTAGAAACACCAGTGCTATCGTAGCCAGTTTGGTATCCATGGTCCTTATACTTAACAAAATAAGACCAGACGAACAAATAAATAAGAAAATAAGTAGAAAGAAGAATAAATACTAAAAAAAGATAGCTGCTGCAACAGTCGCCACTCGAGCAGCCACTCGAGCAGCGTCCTGCTCCTTAACCGGAAGCGGAGAGAAAAATCCAACGTAAAGAGAGCACTTCCATTAGGAAATAGTCAACATGAAATTTCGTCTTCTACTGACACCTGCTGGTCAAATTGAATAGTTGCAAATATTGTGAACAAGTTGTCATCTAATTCTAATCCTAAACAATATGGCCATTCCAAGTCAAGTATTAAGACAATTAATCAGGTTTGTACTGCTTGATTGAACACATTCATCCCATTCCAGTGCACTAAAACCCACTTCCCTTCAGGACCGTGTCAGCGAAGCCAAAACTTCCTTGAGTGACGCTGTTTCCCAGCATGCAATGCGAGCTAGCGATTTCACAATACTATTTCATCACAAACATGGATGTAAAAAATAAAAAGGGACGAAAAATGAAACTTCAGGAACACCAACCATTGCAATACAAGCAGAACTGGGCCGAAGTTTTATATTATGTACACCATAATACAGCCTTCTGGTGGACAAGCCATACTATTTAAGCCGTGTCCTCCTATGGCACTTCCGTGGGTGGAAGCTCATCGTAGAGGTCACGTGCTGGTTGCGCGTCACTCCACCGATCACCTCGGGGCCCTTGCAGGGGATCTGCAGGGTATCTGATTCAGTTGAGTATATGGAAAATATGGGTCGATGGTCAGTTGTAACAAGAGAAGCTTGCTGGCAAAAATAATGTACTACAAGTGAATGTCACACTTTATTTTTGTTTTGTATGAGCATTTAAAAAAAACAACATCATGATAATCGAATACAGACACACACCCGAATCCAACAAGAACGAGAGTTTGGGGTCCGTAGCGACGGCACAAAGCGTAGCATCGAAGTGTTGTTGTAGCCCTCCAACAGCAAACAACGTTCTTGTCTGCCTTTTAAAATAACCACGAGCACAAGAAATAGGGTACACCTTATCTGCAAAGCAAGTAACACGTACATTATGAACTATCGTTCCATATCATAATAGATTTAATATGTCAACCGAAAGCAGCTGACCGGCTGAAAAGACTCACTCCACCCCCTAGTGTTGTGAGGAGGACACGTTCCCGTCAATAATTTGAATTTCTCAGCTGCATGGATACGGGGACCAAGCTGAGAACTCCGATTGGACGAGAAAACAGAATTATTGCTTAGTCCGATTAAGCTCTGCATGTAAACACACTGATTGATTAACATGGGCGCTGAATGGAAGCGCTCGGCGCTTCGCGGTGCTTCCACGTCCAGTGTGAACCGGGCGGAACTTTTCAATATTTTGACGTGGCAGACGCGGGACGATCGTTTTCTATCAGGAGTGTGCACTACATAATCTGTAACGGAAAGTTTGCGCTCCACGACATACGGACCAGAAAAACCAGCCTGCAAACGGGAACCGGGTAACGGCAACAATACCAACACTCGGTCGCCTGTCTCAAAAACTCGAGCCACAGCTTTCTTGTCAAACTGCCGCTTCATTTTAGACTGGCTGGCGACAAGAGTTTTGTGAGCAATTTCACAAGCACGATGCAAGCATTCACGAAAAAAAAAAGACGTAATCTAACACATTATTCTCGACTCATTTAACATTGGAAAGCCACTTACCCCTTAACAGACGTGAGGGTCCTCTCACCGAACACTAAATCAGCTGGGCTGAACCCGAGGGACTCCCACACATACAATCGACGGCTCATTTTAACCCCCCCCCCCCTAGATAGATCCCTAGATAGTACGTTTGATAGATGGATAGAAATAGATAAGTTAGTTAAAGTTACACACACACACACACACGCACATATATATATGTATATATATATATATATATATATATATATATATATATATATATATATATATATATATATATATATATATATGTATGTATATATATATGTAAATAAACCTCTTTCAATGAACTCCAAAACATACATGGTCAAAATCCATATTATTATGTTGTTGTTGTTTTTAAATGCTCATACAAAACAAAAAGAAAGTGTGACATCCACTTGTAGTACATTATTTTCGCCAGTAAGCTTCTCTTGTTAAGACTGACCACACACAAAACAAAAAGAAAGTGTGACATCCAATTGTAGTACATTATTTTCGCCAGTAAGCTTCTCTTGTTAAGACTGACCACATTGACCCATGTTACTACAAGTGTGACATCCACTTGTAGTACATTATTTTCGCCAGTAAGCTTCTCTTGTTAAGACTGACCACACACAAAACAAAAAGAAAGTGTGACATCCAATTGTAGTACATTATTTTCGCCAGTAAGCTTCTCTTGTTAAGACTGACCACATTGACCCATGTTTTCCATATATTCACCTGAATCAGATAGCCTGCAAGGACAACGACCTTCCCTGAGGTGATCGCTGGAGTGACGCGCAACCAGCACGTGACCTCTACGATGAGCTTCCACCCACGGAAGTACTATAGGAGGACACGGCTTAAATAGTATGGCTTGTCCACCAGAAGGCTGTATTATGGTGTACATAATATAAAACTTATATAAAACTTCGGCCCAGTTCTGCTTGTATTGCAATGGTTGGTGTTCCTGAAGTTTCATTTTTCGTCCCTTTTTATTTTTTACATCCATGTTTGTGATGAAATAGTATTGTGAATCGCTAGCTCGCATTGCATGCTGGGAAACAGCGTCAATCAAGGAAGTTTTGGCTTCGCTGACACGCTCCTGAAGGGAAGTGGGTTTTAGTGCACTGGAACGGGATGAATGTGTTCAATCAAGCAGTACAAACCTGATTAATTGTCTTAATACTTGACTTGGAATGGCCATATTGTTTAGGATTAGAATTAGATGACAACTTGTTCACAATATTTGCAACTATTCAATTTGACCAGCAGGTGTCAGTAGAAGACGAAATTTCATGTTGACTATTTCCTAATGTTAGTGCTCTCTTTACGTTGGATTTTTCTCATAATTATTTGAAGTGTAGGCCTGTAGTTGATGAGGAATCACGGTGTGCTAACGCTCCTCAAACAGCTTCGATGAAAAAAGGGAGTGTGATTTAGGTTTGTGGTACATTATGACAATCTTGGACTTGCAAGACTGAGGCGATGGTTCAATTCCCATCAATGTGTATTATATATGTGTTATTTAGCTCATCTATTCTACATTTTAAATAGATCACATTTGACATCTGACCCACTGAACACTTACTATTGAACATATTTTTAAACTATGGGCTATTTAGTCTTGTTTTAGGATATAATATAATTCATTGCACAAACTGTCAGGCTAAGTATAAGAGCTATAGTCTACTACAATCAGTCGTGCCAAAAAAGAGACATTGTCTTTATTTTTCATTTTTATTTTATTGTGTCAGCATTGAACCATACAAGGACATACAATGAGGATACTCATTATAATATTGATGAAGTGTTGTTGTTTCATGTTTTGTTGGCTGTTTCAAGGGTTTATTTAGTTTGCTGTGACACAATCTAAGGTTCAATTTGTAAAGAAATAAAAGTTTTTGTGAAAAAAGATAGTGGTCAAAGTGATTGATATTTGTGTTTGTGTTTTTTGTAGTCTTGTCTGGATTTGTCCTGTTCGTTTCTGGTCTGTGTTTGTGTTCCCACTCTTGGCCTTCACCTTGTCGTGGTGAGTGGGCTTTTAACTAAGACAGGCCAATTATATATATTGTGTGAAGCCAGCAAAACAGTCATTATTATGAGAATTACAACTGAAGCACACTAAATAATACACCATAAGTCACATTTTGCTTTTCTGTTATTAATCTAATGTGTGTTATGTCAAGCCTCCACAGTGGCGTGTTGCAGTCAGGATGAGACGAACAAGGTGAATGGATGGACGGATTGATGAGCCCAGCGAGCCTCCACCATCCACAGACAAGCCAGTCCCATCTTCTACCCAGAAGGATGTCTCTTCCATCTATCTTTGCCTGCCAGGGAAATGCAACCAAACATAGTAATTACAGATGGTGTTGTCTCTGTTAAAGTGACACATGGAAAAAAAAATATATATATATGTTTTGTGATTCATGTTCATGACAATAACAATCGAACAGATTTTCTTCATTCTTCCAATGAGTTTCGCAAACAAACATGGAATTTTCCCTGGATCATACAAATACGTTTGTAGATTATATAAAGACAATTATAAAACACATTTGTTGTGGTTTTATATTAAAGCAGATAGTCAAACGTAAATGTAGCGTGGTAATGTTGCGAAGACACATTTATTTTTGTTTTTCTTTGTTTCTTTAGAAGCTTTTATTTTGGTTTTCTGTGGAAGCGCAACAGACAACACACATGTTAACGTCCGCTACTACGGTTCGCTCCGCATAGGTCTCACGAGCCACTTGAGAGACTTCCTCTCGAGCGTTATCTACTTTTTACATTTCAAAACACAGATCCATACCCGCTTTATCTTCTTGTCCTCTGCATCGCTGGCCTCCTGCAGAAGCCTCTCAGCGTGCACTGCATGACGTCGGACCTCTGTCAGCCGGGCATCTTCAATCCCCACGCAGCAGCTTCTGTTAACTGCTTTGGCGATCTGGGGGAGCAGCCCTTGTCTGAAAGCAGTGATGAGGCTGGCCGTTTGGTTGACGGCAGTCCTGATGAACGTGGCGACGCTGCGGCGTCGGTGCTGGAGTGCGCAGGGTTGTACGGTGGTAGCGTTGGATGAGGGCAGGCGGGAGGAGGGAAGACAGGCATGTCCAGGAGAGGGTCCCTCGGGCCTGTAAGAGAAGGATACAGACGACTTGGTGCATTTGAATGCTCGTGTGTGAGCGGCTCCTTTTCTCCCTCCTCTGGGGAGTGTGTGTGAGTGTGTGCACCCTCTGCCGTTATCTCTGTCACCCCTGTGCTCCAGCGCCCAGCGCTGTTCACACGTTTGTTTACTTGTTTCCTGTCCCTGACCTCTGCTTCAGGTTTCCAGAATGAAAAACACCTTTCATGATCTTTGATGATTTGAATCTCCCACCTGTTTGGGTTTTTCTTTTTTGTAACCTTTCCCTCTGCTATCTTCAATTTATCCCGGAGGTTTCTCAATTCCTCCAAACTCAGTGATCCCCCCTCTGGGAAACCACACTTTTCAACCCAAACATCCAACATATCAAAACAATCTGGACCGTATTTTTTCCGCATGTCGTCCACAATTTGTCCCCCCTGGGGAACTGCAGCAGCCACTTTGCGCTGGTTCTTCCCCATCCCTGTCTAGACTTATTACTTGTAGCTGCACAGGCGTCCCTGTGCCCCCTTTTTTTTACTCAGGCGCAAAAAGGTAGAGAAAAAATTCACCCCTTCGGTACTGAGTCACCAAAGGTTTTGCCCGCTCAGCCCTCACCAACCTTCTTGGATATCTGGTGAGCGGGACAGGCCCGGCCAACGCACACTCTGTACTGGGACTGCAGTGATTCACAATCACCGCCTACCCACACAGAAACGACTAACGCATGCGTTCCGTCCTGGACTGGAACCGTTCGTGGACGACAAGAAAAAACACCTTAGTCACTGTTATGTCTGGAAAAAGAACAATTACTTCTCACCCGATCTCCGGATTAGCACTTTCTCTCCAGGTTCGTTGGATAGACGTGAAGCCGATCAGATCCACTCTTAGACGCCGATCCTCTCGTCTCTGAATGCTTGGTTCGAGGTAGAGGGGGAACGAGGAGTTTCCTCCGTCCTGGTCCGCGGCCCTCGACGTCCCAGAGTTTCACTGACGGGTCTCCAGCTATCCTGTTCGTGACGCCAAACTGTTGTGGAAAAGAGCAAAGCTACCGATGCAGAAATGCTGAGTAAATAAGTAATTTAATGAACATGAAATAAATGATCGGATATCCGAGGCACAAACAAAGTACAACCAACAGAACAGATGCAACAGGTGCAACAGCTCGAATGAATGCCAGTGCGAGTGCAAAGAGAGAAGGAAGAAGAAGTGGACCCGCAGGGGACGAGATAAGGAAGAAGGAGGGGAGGATGAGAGGAGACCAAACAATGAATACCTCACCCTGGCGGGCCACGAGGAGAATGTCTCCAGAAGGTTATACAGTGAAACTAACAGATTACACGGGAGACCAAGAATACTTATTTTCCATTACATGGTTCAAGTGAACCGCTGGATTCCAGGAAAAGGCTTCGTCACCGTCAACCTAGTTCGACATAAGCTTTACTAACAATTAATTTAGCATGCTAATAAACAACGAAACAAGGCGGCGTCCATTTTTGTGTAGGGGCATTGAGGAGAAAAACGTGCAGTTAACACAGACATGGACAAACCTGCTGCGTGTCTCTGTCCGGCCCGTGTGAAGCCAGTCATACCCCCCCCAACGAAACTTTGTCGGTACATAACTTTGCCGAGGTAGGAGAGACAGCAGGCTCGATTTGTGGCAGTGGCACCCGTTCCGCGACTGCTGCGGCATTCGCTGCGACTGCCGGAAGTGTCACTGCTTGGTGCCGGAAGTGTCGATGCTCGGTGTTGCTAGCAGTCGCGGCATTTGTGGCATTTGCTGCGACCGTTGCTTGCTATTTGTTATTTTAATTTAAAATACCAGTACTTATGCTCCTTTATGTGCATTTAAGTGCCCTATTCACTAATTATTTTACTTTATATGAACCTCTTATTATTACTGTACTTTATTTTAATATTTATGTATAATATTTATTTTGTTTCCTTTACAAAATCCACGTTTTCTATTTACTTATATGATGTATTAATTTTTATCAGTGTTTATTATCCCCTTTTAGAGTTTGTAATGTCATCATTTCAATAGAAAAAAAAACTTGCTGCCACTGCTTTCGCAGCTCGGTGTTGCCAACAGTCGCAGCACTTGTTGCGACTGCCTGAAGTGTCGCCGCTTGGTGTCGCTGGAGATGCTGTTATTTGTGCCGCTGTTCGCTGGAGGTGACACTGTAAATGTTATAGGGATTTTACAAACCACTGACCATCTTATTTTTATTTATTTATTTATTTTACAAAGAATCTGATTGCTTGGAAGCAAAAATGTCCTTTAAATAATGTTAGATAATTGATTAATAGATCGATTGAGTTTCACTCCAGCCTCTCTCTCTCTCTCTCTCTCTCTCTCTCTCTCTCTCTCTCTCTCTCTCTCTCTCTCTCTCTCTCTCTCTCTCTCCCTCTCTGACATTTTTACATCATTTTCTCACTGTTGCCTGCCATAAGTGTTTCATAATTTTGAGGAACCTAACCCTGAACATAAACTTTGTCCGGCGGCACCAGTCAGCTGCAGCAATGGCATGCCTTATAAGGACACTTTCCTGCAGTAAAGATGAAAACATGGTCCAGGTATTATATTGATGTAATTTCCAGCTATTGCTTAACATTTAGAAAGGAATTACTGTACACCAATAACAAATCTTTCATATTTCGTAAGTAAGAATTCTGTCTTTAGTACAGTATATTGAGCAACCTAAAATGAAATGTTCATTCACAGAAATAAGTAATGGGTATATGATTGAATGACATTTATTGGAGCTTGATCACTACCCTTAATTTAGTTAGCATGTTATATATTATGTGGGTTTTATAAGGTTAATGTTATTTTTTGGAATCCCTCAGGTGGACCTGGGAGGTGGTGAGGGATCTCTTGATTTCCAATAATACACCACTACAATCTTCTTCCAGAAAACCAGAACAAGATAGATGGATCGACTTAATCTGCCAGGTTTTTATTCAGCGCCACTGTTATTTTTTCACAGGAAAGAACTGATCTTGAAAAAAATAAACAGATGTCCAGGCTTCAGATGGCATAATTTAACATTCATAATGTTCTGAAGTCTGGAATTGTGTATTGCCATAACGATTTCTGCCATTAGGTGTCACCATTGAGCAAGTTAAGCAAGTTAAGTGTGCTATGAAAGTATATACTTTTATAATAAAAGCTGTTATACAAAATTATTATTATGTTTCATACTAACAAGCAATATCACTTTCTGAGCGCTTATACTGTTAAGTGCAGTAATAGTAGCAGCAATTACCTCTTCTGCATTCTCTGTCTGCTCTTCCACACTGGAAAAAAAACAAAAAACATATGTAAATGGACTGGTGCAAAACCACTATTTGCCACTATTTAAGTGGCATAATGGATTAGATAATGTCACATATTTGGGAGTACGCCCACAATGCAAATGATGTTGGGTACCTTTTCTCCCCCTTCGCAGATGTGCTCTTCAGAAGAATAGATTCAGCACGATAGCGACACATGTTGCTGTTGAGTTGCAACCACTGAATCAAAACCTAAAAACCCAAAAAAGGAATATCAATATTTGCAACAAGTGTGTAAAATAATAACAACAATAACCATTTTGAATACATCAGTCTTTTATAAATTCATTTTGCAGTGGGACTTGAAACTTTAAATCATGCTTTACTTTGTTGTAGTTGTAGTGTTTCTCAGAATTGTATTCTCAAAATTCAAAAAAGTCAATTTACAAACGCTTTTACAGGCATATGGCATTCGTCATTCACTAACTTTTGCTTTAAACATGAAGTCTTGTTGAAATTTAGAATTATTTGCATAACATCATTAGCTCACCTCTGGCAAGAGGACATCAGTGACAAACAGCTGCTTCTCAGATACTGTTCCAGGCATGGATAGAAGTTTCTCTAAGCGCTGGCTCATCTGCTCTGTCTGGGTAACAAGTAAAGAAACATGAACATCCATCTATATTTGGCATGGTGGTCAGACATTGAATAATTCATGGCTCAATGTGTGAGATTGGCACACAGACAAATTGTGAGATGATATATTCACTCCCCCCACCTAAAGTCACTGAATGCATCATTTCAGTCATGTAACTAGCCTGTAATAGTTTCAAATTCTTTAAACACTTTATAACCCCCAAAACTGTCTTCAGGAACCCTGTGCTCTGTTATTTTTCATCTACCTTTATCCATGTTTTTGTTCTGAATAAATTGTATCTGTTATTGATTTTCTGAAAGTCAATAAAAATATACACTTATAAAAAGTAATTACTTGTGTCAGCTAACAGATGTGTTTTCAAAGTCACAAATAGTCTATATAACAACTGTAATTTATCTCCCTTCCCAGGGTGTAAAAAACCTTTGCAATGCGTGTGCATCTTTGCTGTTGAAATATTGTGTGGTATTGTGCCGTCCTTAATTACAATGTTTGATTTTAGCCAAATAAATAAAGAAATAAGAATAACAATAACAAAAAGTGCAATAAGACAATAATAACAGACAACACCACTAACCTTCAGGTTGTTGAATACAGTGAAATTTTCACTGTATTGTTTCTTAATGGCAGGGTCAAACCCCCTGTGTCTCCACAGATACATTCTGTTGGAGAGAACCTGCCCACTCAGCAAGTTTATCTCTAAATCCTGTCGAATTTCAGATGCATATTTACAGTTAGATTAGGTTTTCACCTGCTGCAATCAGGGAATGACATTTATGAGACAAAACATAGTACAGCTCATTGAAGAAAGGTTCACAGTAGGCCTGATATGTCATTCATTACCTTTATCTCTTCATCTGGCAGAATGTCGCCTACTTTAATTGACTGCAGGATGTTGTCTCTGTTTTAAACAAAACATTGCCAAAATTTAAAATGTTGCTTTGAAATAATACACTTTAAATAACCCAATGTATGTAATTGGTAATTGACAACAATATGTACATATAACTAGCATGATGTCTTGATTGATGATTGGGTAACATGTGTTCAAGAGCTAAGAATCTCTTGTGCAAATAGCTTTCTATGTGTTACAAAAGTAAGTAATCATTGATTACCGGGTTATTTAATTTGGCAATTGTTTATGTTATCCACAGGAATTCCTACTGCTGTGGACCCATAATGAAATGAAATATATTCTATCTCTAATATTTAATGTAAAGGAACTGAAAATGACTTGACACATTAAGGTAAATTCCTCCCTAATGCTCTTTGTCAAACTAATACAGTAATAATGTTGACTTCAGTGGCGGCCATGGCTCTGATATGACATTATTCTTACACATCTTGGATTACATGGCATCCGCAAAAGAAATCCTTTGATGTCCAGTCACCCTGAACACCAGCACACTGGAAATGCAGCCAATTTTTGCAAACACTGCATTGAACCCATGCAAATGTCTTGACGTCTTCATGGAAAACACTGGTGGAAAACAAAAGTGGGAAAGCTTTAACAATAGTCTACAAGACAAGATGCACAATCAAGTTTATCCATTTCATTTGACTTAAGACAAAATGATCTAGACAACTGTGCTATGCTATGTCGACTAAGTAAAGCTATACCATGCAAATGAACTACAGATAAGCTGTCTTTTTTATCTACACACCTGGTTGTCCCAGTTGCTCGCTGGAACAAACATGATTTTATTTTCCATGCCAAGCAATGGCTGCTGGAGTCTTCTTGTTTGGCATCCGCTTCCTGCAGCCTTGCTTCTTTTTTTTTCGACCTTTAACCGGTCTTCTTTAGTCGGTGGGAAGTCCTGTACAACAAGACCTATGCTGTAACAATTTTTTTGTTACCAGTATAGATTTTTGACATATTCATTCATCAATTAGTCTCACCTCAGTATTCAGCTTTTTGATCATCTGGGTTGCATGGTGCAGTCGCAGAGTCCTGCACTGATTCAAGGTCAAGGATTCAAGTCGCCTTGACATCTGTAACCTCATTTTCAGCCGCCTGTTTTGAAAGAAAATAAATTACATTTATGAACCTATAGACCACACATGCACTGAACCGAACATAGTAGGAAACTCACAGAACACACAAAAACACCACAGTTGACGGAGTCCTGCTGCTTCCACTGTGGAGGAAACTTTAAACTCCAGCCTTGGAGTCCACCAGAGAATCTGAAGACATGTCTACAAAGGAAGAAGGTGGCCATCGTTTAGGGTTACCATACAGTTAAATTCCCTTTCTAATAAATTTGACATTTTAAATGAAATGCTACTTCCCCCTTTACCTGAGAAGGTCCATGTCACTGTCTTCAATCCTTGTGTAAATCACCAGGGAATCGTAAATTCGGATTTCTTTTATGATGAAGTCAAACACCTTTAAGACAATAAATGTGTTATCACTGCTGTACATATACAAATGTATAACTGATTTTTCTAGCTCAACTTGCATGAGTTTATATGTAGGTCATTCTATAGATTATGGCTTTAGATATTCCAGTGAAACAATTAAATGAAAGCTTGAAAGTTTTGGTGGCTCACCCAAAGAATGAAATGGTTGCCTGTCTCTTGTGTAGAATGACCCACAATTCTTGGCAGGAAAATCTTGTCTGCGACCTGTAGCACGCCAATAACATGAGGTTTGACAAAACAATCAATCTTCGTAGCAGAAGTGTTTTGTTGTTTCGACAAAAATTCTCCTTTCATGAAAAAAGGACCTACGGGAATGTGTTTCAAAAGAGCATCACTGACAGCTCCACTCTTCTGCCATTCACGGTGCCATTCTTAACATTTTATCACTCTGTCTACTTTAATATTATTGACAATTACTCTGTAACATCATATACTGACCAAACTTACCAGCAGACTGGACACCCAGCATCCCATACAGGCCAATACACAATTGTGTATTACACAATGCGTCCATTTCGGCCTTGAAAGCCCTGTTAATTTTTTCATTGTGCATGTCAATCAGCACCCTCACCGTCTGCTTAAAGTGTGCCTCTTTCATCTGGCACAAAGAGTATTTCACAGACGCAAGTTCTCGATTTAACTGCTCTGCAACAGAAGAGTTAACTTCCGCTCTGAGGGTGGGACATATGTTGAGGCTTCTCATTTTATCTGCTGGACGTTTCTGATTTTTCTGATGAAACCTGTCATACAGGGAGTATCTGTCATGAGTTCTCGTTATCGGATGTATCCCTGACGTTATGTCCCTTTCTGGCAGGAGTGGGAATGGGGACCTCAGGTTATTTATCCACTCCAAATCAACTTTTAGTTCTTTCTTGGCTGCCAGTTTGATATTTTCAGTTGTTGGGGCACACAGTCTTCCATCATGTGGTTGGAAGGATCACTGTTTTGTGCGATTATTGGTGTGCCGAGCAACCTGTCCAGCTACATCGGAAATGTAACAAGTGGGAAATTGCTTGAAGCTTAGCAGCCCGTCTGTGTGGTCTCTTGCCGACTCCGTCCAGAAGAGAAAGTTCAAATAATAGACAACACCATGCACGCAGGAAAAATGAAGGACACCACCTGAAGAAAAAAAACAACAACATGGAAGACTACATTAATATTATTCGAAGGTAACAACAAAACAGGAAATTCACAAAACAAATTATGACTCACCGCCGGCTTTCTGTAGCTTCACAAAAAGCTTGGGGTACACATCCTTAAAGTTTAAAAGCTCCTGAAGCCTGTTCATCATATCGGCAATTGACCCCTCAGAAGACACACCCACGGTGTAACAAGCGTCCTGGAGATCTTTTTTCTGAGGCTGAAAAAGAGCCATTTACATGATATGAAGCACTCATCACATCAGCATCTTGTACTTAACACCCAGAAAAAAAATATTGTGAGGACTGGCAACACTGCATGGAGGATTATAGTCAAAGTAACAAACTTTGCACAGTACTTTGCATACCTTTTTAGAGTCAATGATCTCAAGTATGATGTCCTCATTTAATTTTTTATTGTGATGCTTGATCTCATCTGTCCTTTTTTTTTAGGGCTTTCTTGACCTCGGTTTTAGGGAGAATATTTCCCACTCTGGTGTTTTCTCCCATCCATGGTGCCAAAGTGGAGTGGCCAACAGATGTACAATATGGATTTGTTAGAGACGATCCTATTTGTGAAAAACATGTTATTATTAATATTATTATTATTATCATTATTATTGTTATTATTATTGATTTATTTTATTTTCAAAAAAAATATTTATATAGCAACCATTTACAAAGGTTTATGGTTGGCATCATTTTTGCTCTATTCTCCATTTTTTATCATCTAGAGCATGAAGAAGTCCGTTTAAATGTCCCAACTGCAAGTAAAACTTTTAAATTGATTGCAAAGGCATGAAAATCACACAACTTTTCAAAAAAAGAGCACATTCACTGCTATCAGTATGTTATTCTAACAAAGAGGCAAAGTATTCCAAAGCAACAACATTCAGAAGGAAGTTATGATTAAAAATTTCATATGGGCACGGGTTGTGTGTTTAAGTTATCACATATGCTTACATGGGACATCAAAGGCCAGTTTCCAATTTGCATCTCCAATCACCACAGCTGGGTGGTATCCACACTGGTAACAATAGTAGTCATATTTGAAACTAGTTAGGGACAAAAAATGGTGGAAGGCTCTCCTCACTAGCTGATGGTGGTAGCGGTTGCCATTGAAGAATGACAGAGTGTCCAACATGCGTCCACTGGTTGTCTTGTTCTGTAAACACATTGAAGTTTTCAGTTAGTGTTTATGTATACGGGCAACTGTATTACACAAAGGATTTCTGGCTGCCTTACCGCCAAACCGGACAGCAGAAGCTCACACAGTGGCAGTGTTAGAAACACACGGTTGTTAAAGTTGTGGAATCCGGATGAATATTCTTGGAACCTCACAACATTTTTACAAACTGGGCACTCTTTTGTAGCGACAGAGACACCTGTCAATAGAAATAATTGTATCAATTTTTGTATCAAGTTTTTTTTTTTTAACAATAAATGAATGTTAATCAGGTATTATTTTTACATGGACACAAAGTCTTCCATTCTTTACCAAATATTGTTATATCATGATGTGGTTAAACATGCTTAACTATTGAATTTCTTTTTTTAAATTGACTGACCTTTTTTTACATAATTAATTCCATACACCATAGCCTGGGTGGTTGCTATTTAGGATGGATTAAGTATGGGAGGGGTGGGCCCTGGACAGTAGGGGCAGGTGTTCTCTGAAGGTTCAAGACATGATGGTGGTTGTTCCTCCTTTGTCCTGAGATGCACTGGTATTTCTTGCAGGCATGGGATGCGCTTTTGTGCTTTTAAGTAGTCTGTCATTGCACATATTTTCCGGCCATTCAAGTTCTGTGACTCACAGGTAACGCAGCTTTCTAGCATGTGACTTTCCAAGTCATCAATGTCATCCACTTGGATGTCAGAGGTGGCTGCTAGGGTGCCTGGCAACTCCTGGAAAATCCACCACATTCCCATCATGTGATGGACGCAGCGATGAGATTGTCCACTTCCCCGACATTGACAGTTCCACTGCCCAGCCACAGAATCAAATGTCACCCTAGTCGGCCCAAAGTAACACCAGTTGTCACTTTCATTGGTGAATATAGAAAAGAAGTGCCAACGTTTTGATTGTTCCCCATCTTCCTCAAAAACTGGGAAAACACTGTCAACGCCACACTGTACTGCAGCCGTGTTCAGTTTGTCACATTTGTCACCCCATTCAGATGACATCAGCCCTTTGCTCATCATGTCCTGTAGTGATCCACTTGTGAGGACTGCAGGCTTGATGTATGGTTTGGCTTTTGATGTCCTCTCCAGATGTGCACATTCTTTTCCTGGGTTTCCAGACGACCATGCTATTTGCATAAATCTTCTGCACTTGGGTACCTTGCAATCCATTTTCTGTGAAGTTGTGGATTTAATGACATGGATGGGGAACACAGGGCTATGGTCATACTTGGGTGTGACATAAATACCATTTCTGACATGAACACACACCATGGGTGTGTAGTCAATGTCGTGGACATCTTTAATGTGGCGTTTCAGATTTTTCTGGTCACTTAAAACAGCTGGACAGTGTGGGCAAGGAAAATGTCTATGCCTGGACTTCACAAGCTGCGTTTCTCCTGTTGACTCATCTGAAATGTTCTCTGCTTTTCTTTTTGTAGTGCTCGGATTCTTTGCAAAATAAGAGAAAAACACAAAAAATGAACACGTAAACAATTATTTATAGCCATACTCAAAGTATAGTGCTTCTGCTCTGCACAGATACTGTAGCAGATGGGTGGTTCTGTAGGAGAGGATTATGGGCTACAGAGACACATTTTGCTACACAATGGGAAATGAAACTTATAACATTGCAGGTGAAAACACAACACTGTTCACCACCAGACACTCTAATTTCACTGATAGGGATTCAACAATTTTAGGGGAAGGAATTTGATTATTTATCACAACTGGCAGAACAGGGACATTCAAGACCTGTTTTGAAAGTTCTTGAGAATAAAAAAACAACAACATTCCAACACTGTTAATTAGGGCCATATATTACCTTTTCTCTTCTGTGATTCCATACCTGCAGGAGATAGACATTGTGAAAATGCAGTAAACATTAGGATAACATGACAATATAGGCTATACAATCAAGGTAATTTTATGACTAAAACATGTACCCCAAAATCAGAACTACCTAAAAAAAATTATTAGCATGACATGACATGGCATGACATGACACGACAAAACATTTTCCCTTTATGAAGTAGAGTGTTGTTTTATAATGGTACTGAAAATATGGAGCATTTTGGTAAGACCTGTTGCCTACAGGCTCACACGAATAATTACCTGTTACTTTGAAACAACCTTTGCTGCCTATATGACCACATGTTTTGGGAGGGAGTCGTATACCAACACATTTAATAGAGATATTCAGATGGCTCATGCCTGACTACTTCAATAAAACATCTGATAATAAAATGTCTGTTTGTAGCTTCATTGAGAGGTACCAGTTGTAGTCAGTTTTCTTTTTCTATTTTAGTGCTTTGTAAAATTAATGAAATTATTTGTATTTCATTATTTACTTTGCATGCAGCAATCACAATTGCTTGGTTTTACTCTTACACACTGTCACTATATAAAGATCTTCCCTCCCTGCTTGTCCATCCAACTGCTGACTTAATTTTAAAAGAAAAACCTCCCTCTCATTTTTGAGAATTTTTTAAAATTTGGAGATGTTTTTTAAAATCAACATTAAATGTTTGCTGATGCCACATCAGAACACCTACCATGTATGGATTTTAAATGATTTCCAAATACAGCTGCCCGTGAAAATTCTCGAAAATCACATAATGGGCAATGGTAGTGACTTCTTCTTTTTTGCTTGCAGTTCTTGCAGAAGCAGGCCACCACAATTTTCTCTGAAAAATAGATTCATGCGATTAGTAAAATGCATTAATTTGTCAACACCCAACAGTATAACTAAATTACTAACACAATATGTATTCCCACTCTAAGCTCACTCAACCCTTGAATGTGGAACCCTTGATTGATAAACAAACACACTTGAGTAATAAAAGGAGCAAACTATTGTCAACAATGCCCTCTTGCCATACAGCACAAAGTAAATTTTCTTTTATTGACTGGTTCATTATTTTGGAATTCACAGTTTAATTAAGCGAAAACATCTACATCCTTATTTAATTTTAAGTCTAGACTGAAGTCCTATCTTATACGTAAAGACTCTATATCTTCAACTTAATGATTTCACTTTCACTTTGAGTCTTAACTTTATACTCTTTTTGTCTTTATTATATGGTATTTACCTCTTACCACTTTCGGTGTACATTTTTTTAAATCTATGCATTGCCTCTGTTTTATGGTGCAAATAAAATAAAATAAAATAAAAAATGATAATTATGATCATAAATGATAATAATAACAACTATTCAACATAAAATAAATATTTGAATAATAAGAAATAATAATGAAAATAAAGAGGGTTGTTTTCTTTCAACAAACCAATAGCTGACTTTGCAATTTTTTTAGTTCACCTCGCGATGGCAGCACTTGTGACCAGCGAGACGGAACCGGGGACCTGAGTGCTAACTCCGAGATTTCGACCGCTCCATCCCTCAACTCCCTCCCCCTTCCCCTCCCCTCCCCTCGTCGACGCCATCTCCGCGATTTCCATCGCTGGCCACCGCAGCCGAGACAACGCAAAATAAACAGAACAATAA
Source organism: Nelusetta ayraudi (assembly GCF_046127955.1). Taxonomy (NCBI): domain Eukaryota; kingdom Metazoa; phylum Chordata; class Actinopteri; order Tetraodontiformes; family Monacanthidae; genus Nelusetta; species Nelusetta ayraudi. Next base: position 902,261 of record NW_027466088.1, read on the forward strand.
ATAACATAAACAAACCATTTTCAACACTTCAAACAAGGGACGATTGTTGAACCTCCATTATAATTAAACCCCCGGGTTACAAATACATTCAACTGTACTCCATACCTTCATTGTTTATAACAAAATAAATTGCATCTTTGACAGAACACACATTCAGGACCAGCACAGGCCAACAGTGAGGCAACATCAGAGAACATCTGATTTGAACCTGTGAAGAACAGCAGTGATGATTACTAGCACCCCTCCCCCATCACATCAGCACACCATCACCAGCACAACATCACATCAATGTTGAAACTGGAATTTAAAGTTGATGTCGCTAATTATTTAAACATTGAATAAAGTTTGTTTCACTATTTTCTTTCATGTAGCCTAGTTGTTTATGCAACATCAAATTGACTAGTTAGTATTGGTTGTCGTTCTCACCTTCCATTCTCTGCGCAGGCAATTGAGAGAACAACTGAATGAAAATAAGAACTGGAAGAGAACTGAATATTATTATGTTTTCCACAATTCCTCTCCTCCACACATGCCTTCTATTTTAAACCCATTTTGACAGTTGATCTGGCCTAATGAAATAATGTTTGTGTTGTTATTAATAATAATAATAATAAAAATAATAATAATAATAATAATAATAATAATAATAATAATAATAATAATAATAATAATAAAGAACAGTCTAAAGAAACCTATTTAGCAAGAAATTGGTCATTTTCATGTCAATGTTTTTGTTTTTTTTAAATTAAATATAGAAAAAAGCCTTCATCCAGGCTGCATGATTTCATTTTGAAGTTTCTTACGTGTAGTTTACTGTTGCGAGCATTTTGACTTATCTAGGAGGAGCAATCAGTAATAGATATTACTATTTCAAACTAATTTGACCAACACTGGTCACAGGTAGCGGCACAGGCAGTGACAGATCTACCAAACAACAAAAAAGCATCTGCCACGTCGGAAACGAACAGCAGCATCTGCCCTGACCTGAGCCGTGACATCTCTGATGGCACCCCTAGAAGCCATGGCAGATTTCACGGGTAGTAACACGCAGTGGCACTTGCGGCAACAGTGACATGGTCAAGTATTCACCACTGCATACGCTTTCCCACACTTGAAAGGGAAGGGGCTCCACAAATCAGACTGAAGAAATTCACTCAGTGCATTTAATTGCTTTTATTCCACAAGAGGCACAGCACAGGTGACAAATCTTGAGAACATAAAAACAAAAAGACAATAAAAAAAAAAAAAGGTCAGGCTTACGATCAACAAATGTAATGCTAAATAAAACATATTTAAGTTAGCAAGTAAAGTTCTAATTCACACAAAATGGCCTGATTAAAATATGAGCTTTTCCTCTATCTAGGTTAAAATAGGTTAACTCTGAAACACACTGCATTTTTTTTTTTTACTGTGTACCTTAAAGTGAGCCACCAACAGAAAAAGTTCAAATACAATCTCCAACACAAATGAAACCACTCTGCAAACAACAACCTCATAAAAATAACCTTTCCAAAATAAAACTTTCAACCACCGACTTTCTTTTAAAAGAAAACTTTCTACCCCCTCTCTTTACATCAAGCTCAGTGCCCCTCCATGTCAGACCAACAGAGGACTGTGATCAATCATCAACTGATATTCATCACACGGTCTGTGTCCCCATCTATAGGCATAGTGGTGTCACTGCACATCAGCAAACGCACAAAGCAGAGATTTTGTTTCATCAATGACTGGATTGGAATACTTTTCTTAAAAAATAAAAATAAAAAAAAGATTGCAAAAATTAAAAATTTCAAAAGTTCACTAATTTAATCAGTGTGTGTGTGTGTGTGTGTGTGTGTGTGTGTGTGTGTGTGGGGAGGGGGGTTGGGGGGTCAGGGCACTGAATTCATGCATCCAGGAATTTGTGCAAGAAAACACCTGCATTCAGACTTTAACATGAAAACTCATTGAACACAGTGAGATGTCTTTTTTTTTTCATTGCTGCATTGTGCTTCCCTCGCTGAGCTGAGCGCATTGCCAGCATAAACGGTGCAAGTTTCATTCTCTGCTGAAATACAGCTAGGAAACATCTCTCCCCTTCCCCCTGAGTACACTTTAGGCTCCCCCATAAGGACAGACATGCAATTAAACTTTAACATGAAAACTCATTCAACACTGTGGGACGTAATTTTTTCTTATTGAAGCAAAGTGCTTCTCTCGCTGAACTGTGCACTCTGCAGGCATCAGCAGTGTGTTACGGCCACCGGCCGTCTCTCCTCCTCCTTCTGTCCCATTTAGCTTCTCCCTTTCTTGAATTATGCAAATCCCGGAGTACCCTCGCCACTCACCGATTGGTGCCCTTCTTGTCCTTCCTGCTGTTCTTTCAGATTCCATTCATTATGTGTTGCAAAACTGCTGGAAAACATCTGTTCTTGTGTTCACGAGCAGAGTTTTGGCTCTTGTACAAGAAAACACCTTCATACGCGTGTCTTTTCTAATGCCGTTGAGTGTTATTAAAGGAGTAGCATTGATTTTGAACAACTTGAAAGCCATTCTGCTTTGAAAACAACTGGAAAACCTTTTCTATGATGTTCCTCAGCTGAATTAAGGCATCTATGTAAGTACACCCCTGCATCCAGATTTTAACATGAAAACTCATTCAAACACTGAGATTTCTTATTCTTTTTTTTTCTTTTCCGTCACAGGCTTTTCTCGCTGAGTTGAGAGGTTTCTAAGAAGCAGCAGGAGTGATTTCTGTGCTCCCTTACTCTTAAAGAACTTCATTCTCCCTTTTTCTGCGCTGAATTAAAATATGTATGCAAGAAAACAGCTGCACGCAACTGTACATAGCTGTACACTTGAACGCTCATTCAAACACATGAGTCTAGAGGAACAAACAAAACAAAACAAAGATTCAAATGTGACTGACAACACACCAGTTGCAAGTGTACATCAAGTAACAGAATACGCACAGTGCCCCTCCATCTCAGACCAAAGGAGGATTGTGATCAATCATCAACTGATATTCATCACACGGTCTGTGTCCCCATCTAGAGGCATAATGGTGTCACTGCAGCAGCAAACACAAAGCACAAATCAACCACCCAAATGAATCCACACCACAGAAACAAGACGACGCTGAAGTTGGCACCACATTCGCCACGGTGCTTCCGCGTTGCATCTTAGGTTTCGATTCCAACTTAAAAAAAAAGAAAGAAAATCCGCAATTTGACCGCTAGATGGCTGTGCTTATCCCAACACTTTTCAAACTATAAAATTCAGCAAATCATTATGTCTATGTTGAGGTGGATGTTTTTTTTCCAAAATTATACAGTAAAAATGGACATGTGAGGTATCATTGTAAAGCATGGACACTCCTATCACAGTCAGTTGACATATTTCACAGGAAGTCATTGTTGGCCTTTTGGGGGGGACTCCAAAGTAGACAACTTTGCCATTAACAATATGATAGTTTTAATTTTTTCAGGTGGATTATTTCAAAAACTATATAGTAGAAATGTACATGTGAGATGTCATTGTAAAGCATAGGAGCTCTACTATCACATCAACATATTTTATGGAAAATCATTTTTGGCCTTTTGGGGGGACTCCAAAGTTGACAACTTTGCCATTGACATCACTGTATTTTTCATTCTAATGTATCCTTTCTATTCTTCTCAGACAGGTGATGCTCATCCAGTGATTAAGTCTGCCAGATCCATGATTGGTCATCCTGCACACCGATCGCATTATATATTGCCAAAGCACAGTTACTTTTTCATGCTTGATGAAGGTCCCATGACATTAAATTGGTGAAGTGCAACACGTTGAGCTGGAGTTTCTCTTATTATTTGGAGATCCAAGGTCGGCAACCTCCTCCTACGTACCTGTGTGGACGGGTGTGCTGAGCTTTTCTCCTACCAGATTCCACAGTAGAAATGGACATGTGAGATATCGTTGTAAATTACATTGGAAAACATATCAATGTCCCCTTTCTGAAGTGAATTTGTTAATCATAAATATTGTTGTCTTATTTTAATCCTAAAATCAAATATTTTTTTGGATGATGCAGTTTTTTTTTTAATGATTGCTCATGCAATATTTCTCCGAGCACCCTCAAAACAAGCCCAAAATACTGGCTGAAAAAGGCTGAAATTGCTGCATTATGTCTTAGCCCACACTTGTCTTGGCAATGGCAAAGTCAATCAAGTCAAGTAAATGCTTTATTTTGATTGAAAGCTTATTGTGTTGTTAACATATTCTGAACAAATCACTCACTTTATCAATTAATTACACTATCTGGTTGGCCTTGCAGTTGGAGGAGATGGAGGAGGAGGAGGACTAGGAAGAGAAAGATGAGGAGCAAGGGGAGGGAGGTACTGGTGAAAGTAGGAGAGGAACGGTCATTGGTGTTTCCCTGACACCCAGTAGGGGTGGGGTTCCAAACTTACAGTACTATACACTAACTATGCAGTGCACATGTCCATGTGTACTGTATAGTTTTTGAAATAATCCACCTGAAAAATGAAAACTATCATAATGTCACTGGTAAAGTCGTCAAATTTGGAGTCGCCCCCAAAAGGCCAAAAATGATTTCCCGTGAAATATGTCAACTCATTATAAAAGTTGAGCTCTCATGCTTTACAATGATGCCTCACATGTCCATTTCTACTGTATAATTTTGGAAATAACCCACCTGAAAAACTGGAAAAATACTGTGATGTCAATAACAAAGTTTTCCATTTTGGAGTCCCCCCCAAAAGGCCAAAAATGATTTCCCGTGATGATAGCAGAGCTCCCATGCTATCCCAATGATACCTCACATCATTTCTACTGTATAATTTAGTCAAAAATCCACCTCATCATAGACATAATAATTTGCTGAATTTTACGTTGAAAATATTTGGGATAAGCACAACCATCTAGCGGTCAAATTGAGGATTTTTTTTTAAAAGGTGGAATCGAAACCTTAGAAGCAACTCCTTATGAGACAAAAAACCCACACAACGAAAAAACCCGCTAAGGCATACTCAACTGATAGCAAACGCAGTAACAAAAAAGAAAGCCAAACAGCTTCGTACAGCTCACCAACAAAATGGCACCCAAACGTCAATCTGGACCATCTCTCTGAGCATGACCAAGAAGTTGTACGGCAGATGCTCTATGAGGAACGGGATGTGTTTGCACGTGAGGAGGAAGATATCGGATGCCTTCCCGGTTTTACAATTAAAAATCCACACCACAGACAGTGTTCCCGTTCAGAGCACCTAACACTCTCAGAAATAGGGGTACAGTACAGGTCAATTTCTGTCCCCCAAGGTACAATCTACACTAATGTACCCCCTTTGTCTAATTATTGGTCCTCAAGGTTGCTGTATGTACCCTTTTGTGGGACAAAAAGGTACATATATGATCCCAAGCAGTGAAAGGTACATATAAGTACTGTTTACTCTAAATATCAGGGTACAATATCAGGAGACAGCCTGTGTTAAATACAAAACCTGCAAATATTAATATAATATTCTCTAAGATTAATTTTACTCATACATGTCAAGGTTTTCATGTCTCCTTTTTATTGAAGCTATATTTTAACTTTAAAGCTACATTTGAATAGCCTTGAAATAAAAGAAATACACGTTTTTGAGTGTATTTGTAGATGTGAATAAGGTTGATACAACTATCCAGTCATTGTGTATTTATTTATAATGTTTAATTTGAAGAAAATTAAAAACACATTTTGCGGTCAAGCGTAAAACCAGTCCGTCTACAGCCTGGCAGACAGGTAAAATGTTCTACATAAGCCTATAACCTGACAGACAAAGTGCAGGTCCAACACCCATTGTAACGGCAGCCCAATGAGGTAGATTTAAAGGGCACCTATGATGCTTTTCCACTTTTCTGAGCTTTAAAAACTGTTACAATGTTGAACCCGTTCGTCAAACGATCTCGATTTCGTCAAATAATGACGTTCATGCGTTTGAACGTGAGCCCTGCAAATTGTTGGGCATGGTTCTAAACGCTCTGTTCACTGAGATTTTTTCAACACTGGGCACGGAATGACGCCATTGTGTGCCGGATCTCCTTTCATGGCCAAGCTCCGGCACACTCTCGGACTGGTTCCGCCCTCCCCCGCTCTGCCCCGGAAGTGATTCCACAATGCGCTGCTCCAAGAAAAAAAATTTTCGGTGTCAGGGAAATTAAAAAATACAAAATAAAAAATACCGAGCCACTACTGAAGCACCAAGGACCACAACCGTCGGAGTGGAACGAACAGAGAAAATGTTGGAGGTTTGTTCAGCCTAATGCGGATGTGATGGAACACCAGTCTGCAGCCAGACCCCTCTCGTCCGGTCGGCAACGGGAGTGAGATGGGCTCGACTCGGCCCCCTGGTGGACGACGAGAGAATAGTCAGCCACGGCAATATTTGAAAACATGTATGAGGACTGTGAGTGTATTGTGACCTCAAGCATCATTAGTTTTAAGACTACTTGCAACGTACAACCACTGAATCGTGTTGATGAACTGTTAGCCACCACCGCTAACTCCGTGCTCTGCTTGTTATGTGTGTTGTGTTCGCTAGCAGCGAAACTGAAGAGGCAGCGATTTTGACTCGCAAGTTTCACTCCTTATAGCAATGTTCACGCTGCCAGCATGGTAATATGGGTTGTACAGAGCTCTTCCTACTTTGTGCTTGGTGTGGACGTAAGTTGTGCAGATATTCTTGTCTAATAATAAACGACTCTATGACTGAAGTGATCGTTTCAGCGTACATATTTTCTCTGCTCGGACAGTGTTTTGATACATGTCAACAGTATGAAACAAAATCATTCTAAGCCCGATTAAAATGTCTCGCAAAAATACAAAACAAAAACACGGTCAGTACACAAAGTAAAATATATTTCCGGGGACACGGAAGGCACAAAAAACGTCCAGGGACTTTCGGTCCGCCTTGCGGCCGTAACTAATCCTGCGCTGGGTCCGTAAGAAGCTGGATTAGCCGCTAAACAGCTGCTAAAGAGTGAAGCCTTCACGACGGTAAGTGTTTAAATTGTGCCTGTTTCGTAAAGTTTGACGTTTCCTTTTCACTCCCGCACCGGCAAACTGAGGAAGTGAGGCTCAGCAGCGACGAAGAGTGTGACCCCGGGCGGGGGCGTACACCGGCAAGGCTGGGGTGGAGTGAAGTGAAACAGAGCGTTTTTAGCGGGACACAGTGAATACGAGGAAACGAGCCGCGAGATACGCAAATCTAAAAAGCTTTCAGCGCGGAAAATTGTGCGTTGCTGCTCTGGAGGGGCAAGATTTCAAATACAAAAGCCCGAAAATTAGTATAATAGGTGACCTTTAAGATGAGGATTTCAAAGTAAAGTACATCATAGTTAATTTAATCTGACTCCATTTAAAAAGTGACTTTACTTTTATACATTGATTGAACAAAAGACTTGATTAATAATTAAGAATATAGACTCAATAATAATTAAATACTAATGATCTGACTGTAATCTCCAGTTCAGGGGTGGTTTATATAAATTAACAAAACTATTGAGTTTGTTCATTAAACATGGAAGAATAGACTGATGTTTGGGTTGGAGAATTCAGAGGTTATTAACATGATACCCAATCTTATCTGTCCAACTCAGAGGTTAAGGGTTTGAATAATGTCCAGTGAAACTTACCATATAACTAAGGTCATTGGGATTCTGTTTAATCCCTATCTTAGTTCAGTGATGGCAGATATAGACAAATCATTCAGTGACCTTCTTAACATGGAGAAACAGCCCTGCACTAGACCAAACAAACAAACAAATGGTTTCAATGGACTGGTTAATTCTTCTCTCGTGGCCGGCAGCTCCACTGCCTTAGCGCTGGAGATGCCCGCTCAGGGGCGCCGCCAGGAATTTTGGGCCCCCTTCAAAAAAAACAAAACAAATGGGCCTCCTTTGCACTGCACTTGTCAAAAGCTTAACATCACTCAAAAAACACAGTATAGTTCAATAATAGTGCTTGAGTCCATCTTTGACAGGGTCAATGTATTTTTATTGTGAATTCTCCACAAAGCAAACTCTTAACATTGATGAATGATTCATGAAAAAACACTTGATGTCTCTCAGACAAAGTTGAGCTTTGACCTTCATAGACTGCATTAGGGTTTAGCAATAAGGCTGGAATTAGAGTGAGGGTTTCGGGTTTCCTCATGGGCTGGAAGCCCCAAATTTGGCGTGGGTGTGTCCTGGAGGATCCTGATGAACCTGAAAGTGGCCCCATGTCTCTCGGACAAATTTGACCTTGGACCCTCATAGACTTGTATGGCATTGGGGTTAGCGATAAGCGACATAACCTGGTGTGGGGTACCCCGTCCTTACTTTGTTCCAACCCACCCTCCACAAACCTGGCTGTCCAGTGCCGAAGTCAAAGTGAGAGAGAGAACAAGGAAGGAGGGGGGCCTTTAAACTGTGACGCCGCTGCTGATTGGCTCGTTGGTCGGTTGAATGAGCGAATTCTAGAGCTCCCCTCGGAGTCCACAGGTGGCAGCTAATCTTCTTGATCACAAGCGCCACCTGCCATTCTGCATTCCCCAGCTCGCCCCGTAGCCTCTAGGTGGCGCCAATCTTGTACTTCCTTGAGGACATAAGGAGAAAAGAAGAGGAAAACAAAGAAAGGAGCCTCTGGACATGTAACATGTAAGACTTATCGCTAACCCTAATGCCATACAAGTCTATGGGGTGAAATTTCAACTTTGTCCTAGAGACATGGGGCCACTTGCTTTTTCATCAGGAGCCCCCAAGAAGCGCCCACGCCAAATTTGGGGCTTCTAGTACTTGAGGAACCCCGAAACCCTAACCCTAATTTCAGCTAACCCTAACCCTAACCCTAGTTTCAGTCTTATCGTTAAAAAAAAAAAAAAAAAAATGTGTATATATATATATATATATATATATATATGTATACATATATATATCTTTATTAAATTGATAAACATTAGAATTTACACATAACAGGAGGCAAATGACACTTGGCGTCATACCGCCATACCCACAGCGGAGGTGGAGAGCTGCTGACGTCACTTTCCTGCGCCGCGCGCTTACTTTGAGATTGCAATTTCGTTTTCGAGTTGTGGTAACTCTTGTGCAGGGCAGGACCACGAAAATTAAAAAGCAATGCCCTCAGTTTTCTTTTTGATTGTGTCATAAAAGGTGGGACACAAATAAGAAAATGAAAATGCATATAGGAATATTTATTAATGATTTTAATTATGAGTCAAATAATGCAGCTTCGTTCTTAAAATGAAAAAGCATTTCTGTTATTATATTCTTATTTTAATTTGGATAATGGTAACTGCCTCCATATAAAACAAATACATCCATAAATATATACAATGTGAGAATTGTTTCTTGCAAGAGCTGTACTTCAACCCATGACCATCGATAAAAGTGTACACATCTAATCGTAAACAATCTGCTGCAACCTGAATTTCCACTTCTGTGTCTATAAACCAGTCACAGCTTGACTGATGGCTCTGAAGAAGCAGTTTCCATCAGCCTCTACATTCTCATTTGTACACGGCGAACCTAATGGGCCTTTGCAATCAGAAATTGGAAAACTCGCACGGTCCAAATGAATCTTCAAGTTTTTGCAAAGGTCTAAACAAACATCAACATCAAGGGGAGAGAAGTTACACTCTTCATTGGTCACAGCACTGACAAACTCTACGTCAGAATTATCCATGTCAAAGTGAGGAGTTTTGCTCTTCTGAAGTGACTCACTGTTGCCAGCTTGTGCTGGAATTTTAAACCGTGACCGGTTTCGCCTTGATGAAAAGAACCATGCAGAACCTTGGCTAATCTAATACCAGTGCCATGATCTGCCACTGCATCTTCACTAGTACTAACTGATGATGGATCACAAATCACATGTGCGAGGCGTAGAATGAGCGGAGCAGTCAGAGGCAACAGAAGAAGAAAGAAAAGCCGCCTTAGCTTAGTTGATCTTCTGTGTTGCCTCCTGGACGGTGCTGGCCTCCTCTGGCTTGGTGCTGGCAACCACGGGAGCCACAGGAACCACGGGCACAGCTCTGGTCATCTGTGGCGTCGCCTCCACCTGATTAAAATAAGAAAGATGTGATTTTATGCCAATAAACATAGAAAGGAAAACACTAGGCTTTACACGATCACGATTTTTGTGCCGATCACCGATCAGTGAGTTTAAATAAACCGATCACCGAACCGATCACGTTAGGGGCAATAAATACTTGTTTCTGTACACCCCTTGCCTTCTCACGAGCACCGTCTAAAGTTGTTTGCTTTAGCATCCGTTTCAGAGTTTGCTTTTCTTTTTCTTTCTCCGCGCTGCGTTTCTTAAACTCGACATGCTCCTCCGTGTGTATCTTTTCCAAGTGCCTGATTAAATTTGTGGTGTTGAAATTTTTTGCCAAAGTTCCCCCGCGAGGTACTGTAGCGTTGCATATATTGCAGATTCAAAGAAACTTTATTGTCCGTCACATAGCGACAGTACTCAAAACAGGAAGAGGCACGAAGACGAAAATGAAGGTTTTTGAATCATGAATCATTAGCTCTCGGTGTTATGCCCCGGCCTAGGGGGAACCAGGACACAACATAAAGCCCCCCCCCCACCTCTCCCAGCTCTCAAATTAGACAAAGGTGCTTCGTCCACAGGATGGTTTTTATTAAACGTCACCATCATTGCACTGGCGTCAGGGAGGGCATGGCCAAAACAACAAACAAAATGGCTCTCTTATGGATCTTACCTATGAAGAAAACAATCAAATAAATGACAGTCAAACTAACCTCCTTAACTAAAACACAGGAGAAAAGGGTCACAACACAAATGGCTTCCCTCCCCTACGGGCTACGTGGACACAAAGGGAACTGAAATAGATTACAAAACAGAATTGATGGCTGAACACAGAATGCTGCTGCTGCGGCACATGGCCTCTGGTTGGGAGCTGGGAGAAGGACAAAGAGACCGAGGTGTTGAAGTCCTCCTCCTTAAATATTGGCACCAGCCAATCACCTTTCCGCACCTGGAACAAGCAAAAAAAAGGGAACACAGGATCTGCTGCGCCATCTAGTGCCCAAACGGACACACAGCAGACAAAAGGAACTGACAACAATGTAAACCCAAATCTATACATTTACATAACACTCGGATACAAACAAATAAACATGTCGATGCTGTGAAACTACTTTGGAGGAAATGAGACAGATTAAAAAAGTTTCAACACGACCATGACGTCATTGATCGGTGATTCATGACATGACGCCCAATCACGAACGTTTCAAAAAATGCCAAATATCGGCCGATCCGATACAGCCGATAAGATCGGTGTAAAGCCTAGAAAACACACACAGGTGATGAAGTGGAAATGAATAAGTACAAACCTGCTGCACTGCTGTGACATTGCTGGAGGCAGACTCAGTCATGTGGACAGTTGAACGTGTTGCCCACACCTGCAAATACAAGGACACAAAGTAACGTTTAAAGAACTGCATTTATTGTCCTATCACAAAGATGCACACAATGAAATACACATATCCCAAATACCAACATGTCTGTGTTTGTTTGTGTGTTTTGGTTTTTGAGGCAACGCGTGCTGATCCACGTCTCAGGCTGGACATCTGGAAGAACATAAAGAAATTAATTCATAAACAAAGTAACACACTAATTAAACTGTACATGTACTGTACATATGTGATCTTGTGTTGATAATAGGGGTGGGGCGATACGGCTAACCCACGATTCGATACTGTGACGATATTTGGCCCACGATAATGACAACATCACGACACACGATATCTTCGAAATTTTGCAGACGATATTGTCATAACCCGGCTCAAGAGTTATGACAATAACGGAAGGGACACTGCGGATTGCAATTAATCAAAAGGTTTATTATAACAAAATAGATAATTGTAAGCAAAATAATGAAATATATGGTGTGTGTTTGTCAGTATTCATCAGTAATCTAAGTGTGGATGAGTGAATAATAGGATGTGGGGTGTTGTCAGGTGCAAAACAGAACAGAAGAAGCTGAGAGTCGGCCAGATGCCCATGGCTGCTGGATGGAGAATGGGGAAGAGACCAAGCGGCACACGCAGTCGGCCTTTTATCCTGCGGGGGGCATCGGCACAGGTGTCCTAATCGGAAGATGCCACTCCCACATCCACCGCTACCTAGAAATGGGAAAACAGCTGGGAGCCACAACAAGTTATATAGAGACAGGGTCGTCACAATATGTGACTGAAAAAGAAAAAAATACCCATAAAAAGGAAAATGCCTGTGATCTTGCATTTATTCCAAAACTTTGTATAATGTACAAACAAACGTGCACTGCACAAGCAAACATATTAAAGTGCATGAACGTTAATAACTTTCATGTAAACAAGGACAGTGCTTTCTGGTAATATAAAGTCAGTAGCAACTTGTCTTATCTCAACTTGGGGACTTGGGATATACAAACCGACGGGAAGATGAAAGAGGGAAAAAAATCCTTTCACTGCCCCGATTCTGAAAATCAATAAAAAAAAATGATGCAGACAAAATAAATAAATAAATAACCGCGTCCCCAAAATATACGGGACAAAGCGAAGTGCGTCCCCCATCAGTTCATTACGGGACAGGCTTTTTAGTTGCCAAATATGGGACAATCGCGTATTTTACGGGAGGGTTGGCAACCCTATCTAGACCACAGACGGAAATTAAATGAGGTTTTGTCATTTTCCATAAAAAACGGGACAAATTGTGTCCCGGGAGAGATTTTATCTTTCCCGGGACAGGTGGTGAAAAAAGAGAACAATTCTGGGAAAAACGGGACGGGTGATAGCGAACGAGGCAGCTCTGCAGATTCGTAGTGTTGCCATTGTATTTTACTTTCGCAAAACAGTTGTTGCAGATTGCATATTCTTTATGAAGTTTCCTCCCGTCATCCGTCTTGTAAAAGTGGGTCCACACTTTAGAGTGGTAACTTGCGGGTGGGTCTTTGATTTGTTTTCCGTTGTTGGTATTTTCCGCCGTTCTTGCATGTGCTCTTCCGTTGTTAACTCGTCTTATTCACCGGCCGCTGCTTACGCCTACTTGACTCTTACGGGATTAGCGCCCCCACAAACAGGACAGGAGAGATTAATAGTTGACGGTGACAACGGGGTAAATCCATAATGTGTGTTGAAATAAAATATTGATATTTGCCGTCAGTGTATCGATTATTTATTGCGACAGAAAGCACAACAATGTATTGGAATATAGATTTTTTTTTCACCCACCCCTAGTTGAGAAGTGTATGAATAATTGTGTGAATGATGACTCCACGACGGTCTCCATGTGGTCCAGCAGCACAGCCTCACTGAACCACACAGGATTGGACCGGATGTCTGTGTGAAATGCAGTCTCAACAGCTGTTGGTACCGTCTATAAAAAAAAAAGAGGAGAGGAAATCAGAGTCAACTTAGGATAAGTGTTCATTTTTAAAATAAAAAGTTGCACTGTTTGACAAATACACGATTGGGGGAAGAAAAAAAAAAGAGGGATGAACAGGTTACCTCAACCTCCTGTCCAACAAGAGTCCATTCAGGAGCAGGTCCATACACTGGCATGTGGACAGGACCTGTCACAACCACTCTGGGAGACACCCTGGGCGATGATTGGTTGTGGCACAACACCCCTGGCCTAGGTGAAGGGGGTGCGAGCTGATGGAGCATGCAGCATGCAGACGCTCCACCAAAACCAGTCCTGAGGTGCACCTGAACAGAAAACAACATGTTAACACATATTTGTCATATCAAATGAAGAGCAAGTAAGGCTGAAGAAGGCAAAACTTACACCATCATAACACCACCATGTACAGCTGACGAAGGGGGAGGTGATCGGCCATATACACAAATGTTAAACCTGGAAGAAGTGTCACATAATCAATTATGTAATCACACAATTCTAAGAAATATCTGTTAGCACAGTGTCACTGAAGAGAAAAAAAATACAACAAAAATATGTATTTTACACACCCATGCGTGCAGCAACACGATGATATACTTGACGTAGCGCTGTTTGTAGTTCTGGCTTGACAGTCAGGCGAGGTGGAAAGTCAAGCACAAACACCTACAAAATAGTTGTATAAAAAAAAAACCCAAACAAACATAAAAATGCTAAATAAATTCATGAATATTCTTGTTATTGAACTATGGATCATGGAATTACTTGATATTGATAAAACAAAGTGGCGATGACATTCATGTGTTCAAATTTGTTTGTCACAGCAGATAAACAAACCTTGGGCCAGCGGTCCAACACAGTTGCCAGTAGCACAGCAAAATCCTGGGCGGAGTCTGTTACAAGCCCGTGTTCAAAGTTGTTGCCCGGGGCGAGAACACAAAACCATCCACAAGTGGACAGAGATGTGAGTCTCCCACCACCAGAACAAAAACATAAAGAAACTCGTGGCTTGACAAAATCACGACCCATACCTTCTTGTCTGGTTGCTGGGCCTTAAGAACGAACTTGCACTGTTTTGTCAGTCAGGAGCAAAACGGGCCATCTTCGCACCCAGGTCGCTGACCAGTACCGCGCCCTGTGTAAATTGACAAAAAAGAAAAATCTAAATATGTTTTTGTAAGATTTATTTGGAATACAACATAACAACACAGGCAGAACATGAAATCATGAACGTGGAAGTACTCACGACGTTCAAAGTCCTTCCGAGGTGGAAAAGGTGTCCAATCCCATTTTTGCTCCAGGCGTCGTTTCATGGCCAGAGAGCGACGGAATGCCTTGGTGTTCGGCATCTGAACAATGAAATGAAAGATTGTGTCATTTTCAATGAAGGACAATGATAACACAAGTTTACAGAAAAAAGTGATGTTTTCTCACACACGACATCAAAACACAGAAAGGTTTCTGTACCTTTGCAGCTGGAGACGATGAGCTTAAATCAATAAAGCAAAAGAAAATGTGTATGTGTACTCTTGGACCCTAACCCTAATGCCATACAAGTCTATGGGGTGAAATTTCAACTTTGTCCTACAGATATGGGGCCACTTGCTTTTTCATTAAGAGCCCCCAAGAAGCACCCACGCCAAATTTGGGGCTTCTAGTACTTGAGGAACCCTGAAACCCTAACCCTAATTTCAGCTAACCCTAACCCTAACCCTAACCCTAGTTTCAGCCTTATTGTTAACCCTAATTCAATGCAAGTCTATGGGGTGAATTTTCAACTATGTCCGAGAGACATGGGGACACTTGCTTTTTCATCAGGAGCCCCCAAGAAGCGCCCACGCCAAATTTGGGGCTTCTAGTCCTTGAGGAACCCCGAAACCCTAACCCTAAATTCAACTAACCCTAACCCTAACCCTAGTTTCAGCCTTATTGTTAACCCTAATTCAATGCAAGTCTATGGGGTGAATTTTCAACTTTGTCCTAGAGACATGGGGACACTTGCTTTTTCATCAGGAGCCCCCAAGAAGCGCCCACGCTAGATTTGGGGCTTCTAGCCAATGAGGAAAAATTTGGAGAAGACACAACAGGGTTACAGCTGAGAAGGCACTTAAGATCCTCAAAGGACTGTTGCCACTCACTAGACCAAACAAATGGTTTCAATGGACTGGTTAATTCTTCTCTAGTGGCCGGCAGCTCCACTGCCTTAGTGCTGGAGATGCCCGCTCAGGGGCGCCGCCAGGAATTTTGGGCCCCCTTCAAAAAAACAAAAACAAATGGGCCTCCTTTGCACAGCGCTTGTCAAAAGCTTGACATCACTCTAAAAATACAGTATAGTTCAATAATAGTGCTTGAGTCCATCTTGACAGTGTCAATGTATTTTTATTGTGAATTCTCCACAAAGCAAACTCTTAACATTGATGAATGATTCATGAAAAAAACACTTGATGTCTCTCGGACAAAGTTGAGCTTTGACCTTCATAGACTTGCACTGCATTAGGGTTTAGCGATAAGGCTGGAATTAGAGTGAGGGTGTTGGGGTTCCTCATGGGCTAGAAGCCCCAAATTTGGCGTGGGTGTGTCCTGGAGGATCCTGATGAACCTGAAAGTGGCCCCATGTCCCTAGGACAAAATTGACCTTTGACCCTCATAGACTTCTATGGCATTAGGGTTATCGATAAGCAATTCAAACCTGGTGAGTTTAAGACTTAGTGACTCTACGTACATGAATGTATGGGGTACCCTGTCCTTACCTTGTTCCAACCTTCCCTCCACAAACCTGGCTGTCCAGTGCCGAAGTCAAAGTGAGAGAGAGAACAAAGAAGGAGGAGGGCCTGTGACGCCGCTGCTGATTGGCTCGTTGGTCAGTTGAATGAGCCAATTCTAGAGCTCCCCTCAGTGTCCACACACTGCAAAATATATCTAAGAAATAAACACTTAAATTGAGAAAGAACAGGCTAGAAACAAGTCAAATTATCTGCCAATGCAGTAAGATATTTAGACTTGGTAAGATTTCTTAAAATAAGACGATATATCTAGGCATTTGAAGAATGGAAAAACTCTTGAAATAAACAGTAAAGCACTCATTCCAAGGACTGTACTAAGTCAAATAAACTTGATCCTAGCTTCTCAATTCTTTTTTCACGTTTGCTTCTTTCTTAATTTGAATGAAAAGATCTTAAAACCAGACCTACTAACAGTGCAATTCTTCTTAATTTAAGTGTTCACAATATTAGCTTTTTTTTTTCTCAAAATGAGACAAAGCATCCACCCCCCCTACGCCCACTCCCCCCCAAAAAAAAATAATTAAGCAAACAGAATTAATATTGTTAACAACTATTTATTCACTTAAATTGCTGACAGTGCCTTCACTGCCTTATAATAAAAACGTCACTAAGGCATTGCATCTTAAAACAATCTCAAGCAATCATTTCTAGAACGCAAGTAATGTTGTGTTGTTACAATATTCACCATCATCATTATTGAATATTGATTCAGATTCCCTGACACTCAGTTACACACACAAAAAAAAAAAACAGTATGGGGACAGCATATACTGTTGTGTTCCTATCACCACTGATAACATGTTTGTTCCAACAGACTCCCACCCACCCTCAAGTTACAACTACCAGGGGAGTGTATCACTACCTATGCCTAGTACACAGCTCTTAATCCTTCAGCATGGGATAATACTCCACTAGTCTTTTAGCCATTGCAGTGACTTCATGCTTAGAAGGGTACCGGACCCCCTCTCCTTGCTGACTGGCTCTCAAGATAGAAATCATGCTGGTGACAGTGTTTCTCACCAGCCTGCATCTCAGCTCTTTGAACATGACACATTTCCCCTCACTGGCAGTGCGGGCCATCTGGAAGTAGTGCTTATGAGCTTGCTCCAACTCACTGTCTGTATAGAGGGTGGGCAAACTTTTTTTAGCAGCGGGCCACATGACAGACCTGCATCGAGTCGGCGGGCCACGGAAGGGGGGGTTGTAGGTAGGTACAGATTTAGTCCGGGTGCAGAATCGTTCTGGGCGTAGTGACTGCCCGATACGGCAACTCCATTGGGACATACCTCGACATCGCGGTCGAACGTGATATATGGATAGATCGCGGTCAAAACGCTATTTCGTGGGTGATGGATAGATAGATATATAGATAGATAGATAGTGTGTGTTGAATACATACATTTGTGTATATATATATATATATATGTAAAGAGAGAGAGAGAGAGAAAGAGAGAGAGAGAATTTCGTGTATACAACATAATACAAAGTACTGTAAATACGCCAGGGATTGACAGAAAAAAAAAGATAACCTTAATAAACCGATGTAGTTTGTCCTAATAGAGTTGCCGTATGTGACGTTGTTGGCATTCGCCCACTGGACAGAGGCGACTGCCAATTACGTCACATACGGCAACTCTATAAACGTACCGCGATCTATCCATATATCACGTTCGAACGCGATGTAGAGGTATGTCCCAATGGAGTTGCCGTATCGGCAGTCACTTCCGCCGGGAACGATTCTGCACCCGGACTAATTCTGTACCTACACCTCGTTGACGGGGGGGAAGCACGCTATCGCTATCGCGCTACACTAACTCGGCAAAGTTACGTGCCGACAAAGTTTCTTTGGGGGGTGCGGTGTTGGGGGGTTATGACTGGCTTCACGCGGACCGGACAGAGACACGCAGCGGGCCGGGGTTTGCCCATGTCTTGTATAGACAACATATTGTGGAGGAGCAGGAAGCTGTAGGGTCCTCTTTGGGCTGCTTTTCACCAAAGGAGTGGATGTCTGAGGACAGATTGAAGATGTTCCTCCTGGTGAAGACAGTTCCTGGCTTCATTCGGGGCAGCCTTGTCTGGTACGGTGGAATTCTCAGCCGAGAGGAAACCAGATCCAAAACATTATGAACAAGAGAGAAACAATAGACACAAATAGGAAAAAAGAAAAAAAAAAGTGTTATGCTAGATGTTTTCAGAGCAAAGTAGGTAACCAATCACATCTACACTAATAAGGGCCCAAATCCGTTTCCTCCTGAGAAAGTGTTCTGGTCCAGGAAAAAGGTCTCTCAAATCATCACGACTGAGGGTGTGGAGCAAGACTTCATCGATGTTGGCAGCTATAAAGACAGTCCAATCATTAACAAACCTACATTTTTTAACTAATGAATTTAATTCAACTTGACAAGTCAAACCAAGTTTGTTTTGTGCCAATTTCTGTTATCAGAAATAATTGTAAATGCAATTCAGTTTAGACATTTTGTCTCAAATTTGTAAAATACTTCTTTTTGAAATCAGTGTCAGCATACAGTTATTTTAATTATTTAGCGGGCAAATCACAGTAATGGAAATTTTTTCATACCTACACATGACATACCATTTAAAATTGATACTGTGACATCATCCAGCTCATCCATTATTGGCCCCGGTTTGGATGTCCATTTAATTTCTCCTCAATCTGGCAGGGAAAAAAAATCATCATATTAAGGTTACAATTAGGACAAGCTAGCCTTCCGACTCAAGATCCGTTTTTTTACAATGCCCATCTGCCATGGATCCCAAAGTTCCCATGCAATTAAAAGTTGTGACACCTTATCTGAATGATAACCCTAGACAGCTCAACGGATTGCTAGTCATACAGACAACAATCAAAATTGGAGTGAAACTTGTAACCACAATGCCTGCAACATGGTGGTACTTATGGTAATAATCATCAAATACCAGTGTTCTTCGTGACAAAATGACAACATCTGATAGGATTGTGCCACCTTGAACTGCAATCAACTTAAATTTTGATAAAAACAAGCAAATTGTATCTAAACTACATCTTCAATCAATCCAATTTGAGCACCCTCTACCCCATAAACTGAAGATACTGCAATACAAACTTGGTAGTACAGTATTTCGTCATGCCACATATAACTAGGAATGCTAATTGCTTGTTCACATGACTAGAATTGCAGTACATCAATCCAATACAAAATACACACTTGTGACACTTGTCATCAAGCTCATAAATCCATCGAGTCGAGATGAGCACGTGCACGGAGTCGGACTCCGTGAGTTCACGTAAACAGAGCATTGCGTTTGCATAAATTATGCACGGCTATCGAGCTAGAAGCCGAGTCCGATTTGATGCACACAACCACACTGTAATGCCTCTCAATGTCCTAACCCATGCCACGCAACACAAACGTGAGGGACCGATTTGAGTTTCTCACGGGACCAGCAGTGAAGTCACAACCGTCGCCCCAAATGAAATGTCGCAGCAGGAGCCTGAGGATTTTCTGAGTCAACATGCTGATCATCAGGTAACGTAATGTTGGCTTCCTTGACGACATTAGACAATCCCTGTTTATATTTTATTCATATTTTAGTACAAAGCCTCCTTGTTTTATGATCTGCTCCTGTTTGACTTGTTCGGTTTTTGTTTTGACATTATGCTGTTAGTGTTTATTTCAAATTAACAAGAAGTACCGGTACATATATAATATAACACTTGCGTCAAACAAAGCATAACTAACTGTACATATCATGTCTACAGGAAGGAGCTGGTACATTAAGTGAGAATATTCAAGAATATTAAGAGAAGATATATTCAAGGTTGTCCTAAGGTCAACTGTACCAACCATTGCCAGAGCTTATGGAGCAATTTGATGTTATTGTACAGTAAAAATGTAATATTGGAGCTGTCGCAAAAAAAAAAAGCCAACTTTAAGGCTTAATATCTCCAAAATGATACTGTACATATGCTTGATAATGACTGAGGATATAGTCAGGGTGTTCCTTAGGTCAACTGTACCAACCACTGACAGAAATTATGGAGCAAAGCAATGTTACTGTACAGTAAAAAATTGAGTACTGGGCCCTTTTTGCCTGTTTGAAAAGCTAAAAAAAAAAAAAAGGAAAACAACAACTTTGAGGCTTAATATCTCCAAAATGGTACATTAAATATGCCTTATAATGATTGAAGATATATTCAAGGTTGTCCTGAGGTCAACTGTACCAACCATTGACAGAGCTTATGGAGCAATTTGATGTTATTGTACAGTAAACATGGAATATTGGCGCTGTCGCAAAACAAAACAAAAAGCCAACTTTAAGGCTTATTATCTCCAAAATGATACAGTAATCAATCACATTTAGAAATCAAATGTTTCTAAATGTCAAGTCAGTAATGTCAAGTCAGTGCTTGATGTGTCATCAGCAGGCGTCGGCGTCAGTAATGGGGCATCGCCGGGTTTCGGGCAGAATCGCCAGGCGTTGGGAAGCGTCGGCGGGTGTCGGGGGCTCGTGGCCAGGTGGCGGACGTCACAGCAGGCAGTGGCCAGGTGGGCTCAGTCCCGCAAACGCTGCTTACAGCTTTAATTTTGTATTGCTTTGATAACATTGTTTAAGTTGAGTTTAAATTTACACTTTTTTTTTTCTTAGCTGCTAATTGTTCAAAAATGCTGATGTTAAAAGTGTGTTTGCACAGTATATGTTATGGCACTTTAATTCATATGGCAGTACATTTAAAATAACTGGCCGTCAAGTTCCAGGAACTGACAAACTGCACTGAGTTGAGTGAGATTCTCCAAAGGAACTCCAGTATAAATGTGGACTTTACATTCTAGTCCCCTGTGAAGAAAAACCCAAAAGTGAACGTTTTTGTGCCTCACCCTTTCTAACTGGGACATTTGCAAGGGAACGCAGACTGGTTATGCTGCTCCCTGATAAAAGAAAAATGTTTCTGCTGTTACCTCAGAAATTGCCTGTTATTATTGTGGCTCAGGATTTTGGAGGTAGATTTTTTTTTATTTTTCATAAGGAACAGGATAACAGTAATGCCCTGGCATTGGCAATAAGCATCTGGGCCTAATCTTCTTTTCACAGGACAATAGGAATTTATTGCAGCACGGCCTTCCGATGAACCACGTTGGGAGGACGCAGAGGTGGTACCCGATTGGCTGTGATGCGACTCTTCTGATGATCAGATCTCATTTGGGGTCAGGAGAGACCGTAAAATACCCACTTTAGGAAAACACTTTCCCCACAAATCACAGGGGGGAGTCAGTCCAAGGGGACCTGGCGCCAGGAGCGAGGGGTCCTGCTTGGAACTATCCCCAAAGTTTACGACTCTTATCTGCTCCAGGACATTCCTCAGCTTTGAACAACAACACCAGATGTTCATGAAGGACTCACATTTGCAAAATGTTAAAATGTTAAAAACGGTGTTTTCTTCTCCACAGGGACACTTCAAACTCACGTATTCACAATTGTTGTCAAAATTAAAGCACAAATGGACTTTGAATGGTTTCCCTAGCTCAAGGTTTGGCCAACCCAGGATTCCATCCTGAAGGAGATCTGAGTACAATGGAACTTCAGGTGGAGCCACAGTGCCTTCAAGAGGCAGGAATAGGAAGTGCCTCTGGGGGGTTGATGTAGACTTGGAGAAACGTTTCATCAGTTTATCTCCCTCTGCGTTACACAGTTAATTCTTTCCTTCCCACATTTCTCTTACATGCCCCATGCTACACTCTAACAACTTTCACTCTCATTAGGGTTACAACTATGGCACACTCGTGTCTTAGCTATCTCTAGCATTACACACATATACATATGCACATATAAATATATATATATATATATATATATATATATAAATATATATATATATATATATATATATATATATATATATATATATATATATATATATATATATATATACATATATACATATATACATATATATATGTATATATATATATATATGTATATATATATACATATATATATATATATATAATATAGATACATACACTCATATACGTTGGTAATCTGTGTTTCATATGTCTATAGTTATGTCGGCAAAAATAAAATAAAGATTTGTTTATGCCTTTGTTACCCTGTTTCATTAAAATCTCATTTTCAGGTATGTGTGTTTAGATTAGGTTTATACATATGTTGATATATTTGGTACTTTATAATGAAGACGGTTCAATATGCTTGTAAAGATAATGTCGTTTCTATCTGCTTAGTTATTTCGTTTTCGTTCTTCCCTTCTTCTTAAGGTTGTCCCAGTTCAAAAAAAAGGGGCTATGTGATTGTGTTTATTCATCCTGTGCTTGTTTCAGTCATTGTCGGTTTTATTGGTTTATTGATTTATCAGCAACGAAACCTACACTACATACATGCTCATCATACGCAACTGGTATAGGCGGACCTACCAGTTTTAGGGTCTGAACGGCCTCTTCATTGGCTCTCGGAGAGCGGGATACCACCCCCGTCCCGAAACTTTAAGCTCGTGAATTTCACTCTGCCGTTCAGAAATTTCTCATCCCTCGTTTTGTGAAGGCCTTGTTTTCGTTTGTTTTCCCTCTCGTACTTAGTTCGTTTTTGTCGTAATTGTTCATTTTTGTTTAAATCATTTTTGCGTCGGCATTAAGCCAACTCTTTGCTCAATTTAAGCGGCAGCTGACAGCCCTGAGACTCGCTCCGAGACCGCTACTTTCATTTTAATTTTTACCTTTTTCAATTTTTCCTTCCACGATCTCGAGACCGATTTTTGTCATTTTTCCTTTTTCTGTTTTTAATTGGCTCAACGTCGCACCATCGAAGTAACCGAGTAGTTTGTTTGATCACCGCACTTATCTCGGATTACGCAAAGAAGAGCGCACGTCGATGCTGAACTGCCAGTGAAGACATCTCCCAGACAACAGCAGAACGGGCTTCCAGCGTCTGAGCTTGGTGCGTCCATCTGAGCTCCCTGCGCGCTGCCGGACCCGAATGGCCCGGTACCATCTCCCAGGACCACCTTGGAGGACCATCAAGCAGCGATCTCCCAATCACCTGCGGGCCGACGCTCATCCAACGTAAGCCTCGTCACTCGCTTTTGTTCTGAAGTCTGGTATGCATCATAATAAATTTAGTCTTAAATTCTAAAGCCCGTAAACAGTCTGGTTGGCTGTTCCAACAGCCGATAGGTCATAATTTTTCTTTCCCTTTTATTTTGCTACTTTAGGTCTCAGTTTAGGGTCCGTTTCCAGTCACACACGCACCCACATGCCCACACAACACACACGCACAACACACATAGATACCTTTCGTTGCTGGTGGTGTTTTGTGGTCATTTTGTGTCATACTGCCTCGTTTAAACTGTTTGGTTTTTGTTGAAATAAATGCATATTGAGCCTGATGTCGTTGTTTGACTGGGTTATTAAAGTGTAGTTCAAATCCCTGCGTACCGGCCAAGAACTCACCATTAAGGTGAAACGGTACTGAGACTGATTCTAGTGTTTCTTGCTCACACTAACAACCAAGAGCAGGTGGTGCTCCGTAAATTTTCATATCAAATATTCTTTCCTCTGTTCCGAGTCGGTCCGTCCGTGGGAGCAGGGACGGCGTCACGCGTCCTCCCTGTCCCCTCGGAGTCCCTCTAGCGGTCAGACTAAGAATTGCATGTAAAATCCATGTTTATATATTTGGCATTCCGTTTCATTCCTTAGGGAGTTTGATCGTTCAAATTAAACAATCCTCCTCCCTCCACTACATTGCCCAGCCCCAGTAAAAACATTTTTCTGGTGCCAGCATTTCGTGAGGCAGAAGTTGATTCAGACTTCAGTGCCTTGGAGCGAATAGCTTCGCCACTCAACTGGCCAAGAGACATGTGGCCTGTCCTTCTCCAATGCAAGCGGGTGGGAAAAGCACAGGAGTTGGTGTCTGCTCTTTTCTTAGAAGACAGCCTGCAATATGATGTTGGAAAGGAAGCAATTTTTCCTGCTTATGAGCTTGTTCCTGAGCCCTACCGGCAAAAATTTAGGAACCATAGAAAATCTAGTGGTCAAACCTTTGTCGAGTTTGCATGGGAGAAAAGCAACCTCTTTGATAAATGGTGTGCAGCTAATGATGTCAAAAATGACTTTGAGTCACTCCGTGAGCTCGTTCTTTTAGAAGATTTTAAAGACTCTTTGCCAGAGAAGGTGGTAATGTTCTTGAATGAACAGAAAGTGTTGTCATTGTCCAAGGCTGCTGTCCTCGCAGATGAGTTTGTGTTGACCCACAAAAATGTCATCTCATCTTCCCCCCCGATCGGACAGGCCTTCTGCTTCTCGTCCCACAAGAGCCGAGTCTAGCCACCTCCCCCTTGAAAAGGCTAGAGGGAAGGGACTTCTGGTTTGGCCATAAAGCGGTAGACTGCGCGACACCAGGGCTCTCGACCGTCTAGGGTAAAAACTCCCCGAAAACTTGAATAACTATTGGCAGATATCATATTAACTACAAAGTGATCAGGGGAACGTTGGAATGGGAAGGAAAACTCGATTCAACCAAAACAGAAACACGGTAACAGACAATATGGCGGAACTACCAGCTTGCTCTGAAACAGAGGGAGATGGCGAAACAAACTCCTCGTGACTAACGACGCGGAAAAGGGCTCGGACATAAAAATTATTAGCAAGGAGATACGGGATTTAAAAATGGAATCAAAAGAAGTCCTTTGCACGTTTGGAGAAACACTGAGGAACGACGTGGAAAAAGACTTGGACGACTTCAAAGACGAAATAAATCAACAACTTGCGAAAGTCGTCACCGAACAGGAGCTCCAGACCGGCAAGATCAACGAGGCTGAGTCGCGGATTGAAAAGCTAGAACGTTGGGCACAGGAAGCTAATGACGCTCTGGTCATATCACTGAGAGAACAAAAAGCTCTTCAGGACAAGTTAACTGACCTGGAGTCCAGGCCGAGGAGAAACAACCTACGTATCTATGGAGTCACTGAAGGAGAGGAGGGAGAATCTGTGGCCAAGTTTGTGGAAGACCTGCTGAAAAGCGAACTGCACCTGCCAGCAGATTTTAATTTCCAAATTCAGAGAGCACACCGCTCATTTGCACAGAAGCCAGGGGACGGTGCCCAACCGAGACCCATCATTGTTAACTTTCTGGAATTTACTACCAAAGAGAGGGTCCTGAGAGAGCTATGGACAAAGAAAATAGAACTGGGGAATAAAGTACCGTCATTCCATCACGATTACGCGACAGAGATGGTCCAAAAGAGAAAGGAGTACAACACTGCTAAAAGAATCCTGAAGGAGAAGGGCATCCGCTTCCAGACGCCATTCACCAAGATGAGGACCCACTGGGATACGGGAACTCAAACCTACAACAGCGCAGAGGAGGTAAAGGAGGAATTGGCGAGACGCGGCCTGGCGGAGAAGACGGCGGTGGCGACGGGTGCGGAGGGGCCTGTGGCACTCGGTGCCCCGCACTACGACGGAGTGGCAGTGCAAGGAGGGATCCTGGAGGGGCTACGCATCAGCAGCGACACGAGCCAGAGAAAAGATACAAGAGTTTCAAAGATTCTTTGATTAAATTCAGAGAATAAAGGGAAGAAAGCTGGTAGGGATGTTCTAGTATGACGGGTGTTTTTAAGTTGACAAATTATTAAAATTGAATTCCCATGTTAATAGAAAAGAGACTGTGGGAAGTCCGGGTCGCTCCTTTTTTTCTAACGTTGGACTCATTTAGAACGACTAAAATCCTCATTGCAGGTTCAAGTGTCATTTCTAAGTTAGGTTAGATTTTTGACTGCCTTCACGCGGGCCGGACAGAGACACGCCGTAGTTTGGCCATGCCTGATCTACAGGAAACACATCTCTCTCAACAAGAGCACGACACACTGAAAAGATTTGGATATAGAAATGTTTTTTTTAGCTTGTTCAGGAAAGGCCCAAAGAGAGGTGTCACAATATTAATCTCTAATTCTATCAGTTTTGAAGTTGTTAAAAAAATAAATGACAAAGAAGGGAGATATGTAATAGTCAAAGGGAAATTGGATGATAACTCAGTTACTTTGGTCCAGGGTTGGACAAGTGCTTTTTGAAATCACTGTTTGAGATCATAGCTGTGGAAAGTGAAGGAATCCTAATATGTGCAGGGGATTTCAACATGATTTAAAAGCTAAACTCGACACAACTAATGGCAACAGAAATCAGACCCGCCTGTCGAAACTTGTCAACGTCTCTCTAGCCGAACTAGGGATGTTTGATGTTTGGAGGGACCTCCACCCGTTACAGAGGACTATTTTTTTTATTAACATTACAGACAGAAACAGAATAGAGGAATGTAAAATAGGAACGACTGACTTGTACTGACACAGTATTAATTACCTTATTATTTGTCTAAATAAGAGGAAGAAAAACACACTTTGGAGATTAAATGTGGGTATGCTAAATAATCCAAAAACACTGGAGGAGGTTAAGAAAGAGATTAAATGCTCTATGGAGGACAACATAGATAGTCCAGTAGACACTACCATACTGTGGGACACAATTAAAGCTGTGATGAGAGGGAAGTTAATAGCGAGGGCAGCCTATCAAAAAAAGACTAGATGTGGCGAGGGGGAGGGTCTGGTGGAGGTGGAGACAATTCTGATGGTGGGTATAAAGGTGGGTATAAAGGAAAATTGGGGTGGTGGTGGTGGTGGGGGGGTTGCCTGACAACGCCACCTGGGGAGTTGCACCCCAGGAAATAAACTATAATAAAATTCCTCGGGCTACACAGGTTCGTTACACTTTGAAATTTAAGAGGACGAGACGGACTTCCAATGAAACAGCTTTATTTGACAACGATTTAAAATAGACCAAGTTTAGCTGCCTGAGTGTCAAAGAAATAAGAACCATACCAAAAAGACTGTTCAACATAAGAAAATAAGGGGAACAGGGCCAAAGAAACCAAAGAAAACTCAAAAAAGGGAATAAACAAAGCTAAGGGAATCACTACAAGCCAAAATTCACGCTATGCCAACTCCTTATTTATTCTTCGCGCACACACACACACACACACACACACACACACACACACACACACACACACACACACACACACACACACACACACACACAGGACCAAAACCCAAAACAAAAAGGTAACGATCACTGGGGAACAAGATATTAATGAACTAAAAAAGGAAATCAAACTATAACAAAATCGCTACTCAATAGAAAACCCAAAGTTTCACCAAAATTTCACAACAAAACAAAGAAAAGAAAACCAACCAAAGAAAGTGGTTACGCTAACAAAAGAAACAGACAAACTGAATTGTCTAAACCAAATAAACCAAAATCAAAGGAAAAGTGTCCGCGTTGTGTTGTTGTGTTGCTGTTGGAGGGCTACAACAACACAATGTCTTCGATGCTACGCTTTGTGCCGTCGCCACGGACCCCAAACTCTCGTTCTTGTTGGATGCGGGTTCTGCGCAGACTGGTGGGAGAGTTTGTGTACAGGTTTTGCAAAGGAACGGTGTCTTCAGTTATACACACGCTCATTAAAGTGCCGACCGTAGAGGAAGCTTGTGCCGTTTCCAGCAGAATAACAGCGAAATTATCGAAATGAAAACAAATCAGAAAAACATCTCTTTGCTGTGCTTTTATTTACAAGTTGAAATTCTTCTAACTTACAAAAAATGTGAAGGAAAAGGTAGAAATATAAATACGAACAAATACGTATTTGTTCAGGGCTGCGCAAAGCCGGAGCCCTGCATTTGCTGCGCTACCCTTTTAAAAAAGGTCTCTGTTGTGTGTAATTTTAATATGTCCATCTCTTTTAGAAGAGAAAGCATCGCCCCGGTCTCATCCTCTCTCCAAATGTCAACATTCTTATTCGCGTTTGCTGGTTGTTTCACGCCGTCTGTTTTGTTAGACGACGTAGTTGTGCGGTGGCGCGTGCGCACTTGCGTTGTCCAGTTAATAGTCCGACTAAGGCGTATACATGGCCGAGAAATTAGAATTCCAATCGCATTATCTGGGTGTCTCAATCGGAGTTCTCCGATTCCAATCGGAGTTCTCAAACTCCGATCATAATCGGACTAAGGCAATAATTCAAATTTCTCTAGTACCATGTAAACGCACTGAGGGACGCAAAAATTGCACTCCGGCGCAGGTGTGATTGATGACGCGAAGGTGGGGGCAAACCCACCTGCCACATAGAGAAGAAGGTTACAAGAAGCTGGTAAACCAATGAACAACTCTGGAACAGCAACACAAAAGCAATAAGGACGATACAGTGTCACAACAAATAATCGGTGTCAGAAGGGAAATAGACGATGTCTTGAGGCTAGATGTTGAGAAAAAGCTGAAATTCATTAAACAGACCCACTATGAATCAGGCTGTAAATCAACCAAATATTAAGCAAGAGGAATAAAGGCCCAGCAAGCTTCTCATGCAATATGTAAAATTAGAGACCCATTAACGAAACAGCTACTACTTGAACCTGAAGAAATAGAGAGGGTTTTTAAAGATTACTATGAAAATCTATATACCCAACTCACAGCTAAAGAAGATTGTGAGATGAAAGAATTCCTTGACTCATTGGACCTACCAGCCATTGGAGATGAGCAAAATAGAAAACTCATTTCCAGTATAACCAAAAAAGAAATAGATGCTGCCATTAGCAGGCTTAAAATCAACCAAAGCGCCAGGTAGTGATGGGTTTCCTAGTGAGTGGTATAAAACATTTGGAGAAGAATTAACCCCGATACTCCTAAATTCTTTTAATCTGACTCTGACAGAGGGCAAACGGCCTCCCTCATGGAAAGAGGCTGTCATTCCAGTTATTCCAAAAGAAGGGAAAAATAAGGAACTTTGTGAATCGTATAGGCCCATTTCAATCTTAAATGTTGACTAGAAGATCTTTACTTCAATCATCTCAAAAAGACTTGAAAGTTTTATGCCGGACTTGATAGATGAGGATCAGTCAGGTTTTATAACAGGTAGGCAGACTCAAGATAACATTAGACGGGACCGTCTAGGGCTGTACGATAATTCGATAACGATATATATCGATCGATAGACGTGTGCTGCGATAGGAAAAACAGGGGTCGATAAAAAGTTTGATAGAAAAAGTTTCACTTCTGCAAGTATTTTTCAAACAAAGCTCTTCCTCGTCTGTACAACGAGTGCAGGGAATCAGTGCAAAACGAGCTGTTAACCGCCACAACTTCAGACCTCTGGTCGAGTCGCACGTTCGAGCCCTATCTCAGCCTATTTTTTTTTTAAATAAATAAATAAATAATAATAATAATAATAATAATAATAATAATAATAATAATAATAATAATAATAATAATAATAAAAAAAAAACAATTCAGTTGTGTTTAAAAAAGGTGGTTGAATAAAAGTTTGAATTTGAATTCAGTGCTCGTGTGTTCTTTATTAAAAGTCTGTCATGAAGTAATAGTATAAAACATCCAGTTAATTAAAATATGTTTTAAATTTTTTTGATAATTATCGATATCGATCAATATGACTTTTTTTTATATCGATATGCTTTTTTTCTATATCGTCCAGCCCTAGGACTGTCCTATACATAATAGATCAGCTCCAAAAGTTGTTACTGGTGAGCCTTGACTGTGTGAATTGGAGATTTCTGTATCAAGTTCTTGGGAAACTAGGGTTCCAAGAAAAGTTAATACAGTGTATTCAAGGTCTCTACCAAGAACCTACGGCAAGGGGGAGGGTCTGGCGGAGGTGGAGACAATTCTGATGGTGGGTATAAAGGAAAATGGGAGGAGGGGGGGTTGCCTGACAACGCCACCTGGGGAGTTGCACCCTAGGAAATAAACTATAATAAAATTCCTCGGGCTACACAGGTTCGTTACGCTTTGAAATTTAAGGGGACGAGATGGACTTCCAATCAGTCAGCTTTTTTAACAGGTAGGCAGACTCAAGAAGACATTAGACGGGTCCTATACATAATAGATCAGATCCAAAAGCAGGGCCTGCGAGCTGTTACTGGTGAGCCTTGGCTGTGTGAATTGGAGATTTCTGTATCAAGTTCTTGGGAAACTGGGGTTCCAAGAAAAGTTAATACAGTGTATTCAAGGTCTCTACCAAGAACCTACGGCAAGGATAAAGATTAATGGTACTCGTCAAGGATGTTGCCTTAGCGCTACATTGTTTGCTATGTTCATTGAGCTGCTGGCACAAATGATCAGACAAAGTAACAATCTAAAAGGAATACATATAGGAGAGCAGGGACATCTAACAGGGCTTTTTGCTGATGATATTATTTTGGTTCTCCAAGACCCGGACAGAACATTACCTCATTTGATGTTGATAATAGAAACCTATGGTAAATACACAGGCAACAAGTTACATGTGTACATGCTGCCCTCAATATCAGGCACGATGGAAATAGATAGAGGCCGGCAGAGAAACGACTCTCACACTGGCATTAGTAGGAGACATAAGAACTAAATCAGCTCAACAAAGCCAAAATGAAATTATTAAGCACACACCGACTATCTGGAGTAAGATGGTAAAAGAAAACCATATGGAGGGAAACTACTAATGTGGCCTTCTCTTGATCCCAGATTTGAACCAGGAACCACAGACATTGAGTACAGACGATGGTGGGATAGGAGTATAACTGCAGTATGCACACTCGTTCACAAGGATTTTAAAAAGTTTTGGAGAGTTGAAAAAGGAATTTGGACGAGGAAACAAAGATTTCTTTCGATACATGCAATTAAGAGATTACTATGATAAAAGAATCAAACCAACATCATCTGGAGAGGGCAATATAGTGATAGATATTCTGATCGCAGCCTGTAAAAAGATGAAGAGAAAAATCATTTCTAAAATCTATCAGGGCCTTCAGAAACAGAACAGCAACAAACGCAGGATACATCAAAGCCAAATGGCAGAAAAAACTAAGCATGAAAATATCAGAGGAAGGTTGGCGTTCCATGTGGGATGCACAGCATTCATCCACAAGTTCAAAGAAGTGGTGAACAATTGGTTGGAAAAATTTGATCGGTTTCTTCATATAAAAAGTAAGGGTGTCAACGTCGCTTTATCGCCGACAATTTTTTTCATCGCGCGATTAACGCACACGGTGCTTTTTGAACCTTTGGCCGTTCCGTAGATTGTGGAAACGGGAAATGAATTGACTCACAGCACACAGTCATACGCTTGCAGCCGGCTTGTAAGCACAACAAAAAAAAAAGAAAAAGACACTGAGCGTAGATGAGCACTAGGAAGGACTAACATGGATAAGGCTTCAATTGTAAATGGAAAGTTCCACTTCAAAACCCTGCCAGATGGCAGTCTTGACAGGACAAAAGTGATATGCATTTACTGTAAAGCTGTATTTAGTTTCCACCGGAGTACGAGCAGTCTTACGTTTCACTTGTCTGCGAAGCATACAGCTGACTCGGAGAGCCCTCTGCCCCCTTCTGAGGTAAAGCAAACCACGTTGGATGGTGTGGCACGGAGACCACTGGCCGCGTCCACCACACGCCAACTTTCAACAGCGGGGGCTAAATGGGTGTGGCTACGGCTTGCAGGCCAATTAATGTGGTGGAGGACGAGGGTCTGCGCGATATCATATATATTATACTGACTATGGATGAATATGACACTGACTGGATGATTATGGCACTGACTGTGGATTACTATGGATGCTGAACAGCTGTTATAGGCTATACTGCCTAACTGCACTATATCAGTTGAGTCCTGTACTGTATTGCACTGCCCCCTGTTTAATGCACACTTTATTTATTGTTTTGATTTAATTTAATTTATTTTGTGCATCACAGTTTGATGCAATGCATAAGTGTCATCCTTTTGTCTTAATGGCTGCTGAAAAAAGGGGATGAATAGTTCAAGTTGGAGTTGAAAAGTAAAATAGAGAAATTTTGGTAGTACTAGTAATCATTACTATGTAATGTTACAGTTATGCCCATCTGTTATCTTTGTTGGGCTTGAGTTTATGATTATTTTTTTTTACCCTGTGCATCTTTTGTTTTGTTAGTCGTACTTGTCATTGCTCCAACACGAATAAACATGCTGCATCCCACTAGATGGCGCATTTGCCTTATTTACAAGCACCATGGTCATCAGAGCTGATCTCTGCCACTCTCAGCAGCGTGAGTCTAAGGTCTACTAAGATTACACAATCTATTACACCTCGTGAGCAAAACAGGCTACAGGTAAAATTAAACATCTTCAGTTGAGCAACTCAGGCAAGTTAAACTGATTTAAAAACAAACAAACACTATAATACTAGGAAAAGAATCCGCTATATGTCAATAAATACAACAGATTGAGTATTCATAAAAACAATGCTTACTTTAAATAAAAAAATCCAACAAACCAACAAGTGCAACACTAAAAAGCAAACCAACAATCAAAATAATGCTTAATTGCCTTAGTTTCGTCCCACACTTATCAGCTTAGCTACTAAGAATAACACACATTATTCACCTGGACAGAAGGAGGTTCTGAGGAACGTGTTGGTCCTGGAGCTTCCTGGTCAGGATGTTCGGGAGATCCCTCTGGC